>NC_056731.1:800096192-800411192 GCF_019279795.1 Protopterus annectens | reverse complement strand
GCTGAGATTGAACAGTAGTTTTATGTCTGGGTTTAGTTCTTCTTGGAGTTCATGTAGGACGCTGCCCGGGACACCGTCTGTCCCATTGATTCTGTGTTTTTTGCTTTGGAGATGGCGGCTCTTACCTGAGCATCTGAGATGTCAGGGGGGCAGCACTCTGCTGGGATAGATATTTGCCCTTTTGGTGGGGAAGGGGAGGAGAAGTTTGCACTGAACCTGTCAACTAGGATGTTGACAATGTCTGTGGGTTCGGTGAATTTTTTGTCATTTTGGACTAATTCTGAGCATATCTGGGAATTCCCTCCCAGGTTCCTTACATAACTAAAGAAAGCCTTGTGATTATCCTTAGTGTCCTGTGCAATTTTTCTCTCGAAGCTGGCCTTAGACGATTTTATGAGTTCCCGTAGTTTTTTGCTAGTACTGATCAGAGATTCCTTCCCTTTTTGGGATTTTGCTCTATCATGTAGTAGCTTCCTCCTTCTATTGTATAGTTTGTTTATGGCTGGGGTCCACCAGACAGGACGCCTAATTTTGGAGGATTGGGTCTTCGTTTTATTTGGGATTGCGTGATCCATGCATTCCTGAAGGTGTTCATAGAATGCATTTATAAAGGATTCTGCGGTCTGGACCAAATTTTCCACAGGCCCGGGGGCTTTGAAGGATTCCACCTCGGTTTTGTGGAGTGTGGAATTTGCCTTAGAGAAATTTTTCATTGTGGTTTTCTGGGCAGGGGCTGGGGTCGGGATGTGAATATCTAGTGAGATTAGTTTATGGTCTGATCTTACCAGTGAGGGATACACTTCTGGTCTGGAGCATAGAGTCCCCATGTTGGTGATGATCAGGTCCAGTATGTTTTTCCCTCTTGTGGGAGTGGCAACAAGTTGTTCCATAGCATTTGAGTTTATAAATTCTAGGAACCTTTGGGCTAGGGTGTTGGAGCTAGAGTAATGCTCCCAGTCTTTGTTAGGGTAGTTGCAGTCGCCCAATATAATGGTGTTTGGGGAGACGTTCATATTTTCCAGTGTTCTCAGGATGGCCAAGTGGGATTCCTGGGTTTGGGAGGGTGGGCTGTAGCAGGCTATAAACTGGAAGGTAGTTTTACCCACTGTTAGTTGCACATGGATAGTCTCTGATGCTTCGTGCTGTGCCACCAACCTGGAGGTTTGGTAATCTTTGACGAATATTGATACTCCCCCTCCTTTTGTGGTGCGGTCCAAGTTTTGGGGGCGAAAAACATGGTATGAGGCATAACCTGGTAGTGCTGGGGTGCTGTCTTGAGCCTTGAAGCAGGTTTCTGTTACTGCACAGATATCAATGTTCTCCATGCTAAGGAGAGTTTTGAGTGCATGCATCTTGAGGTTTAGACCTCTGGCTTTGAGTAGCATTACTCTTAGTTTCTTATCCCTTGTGATACCTATGGAGGTGGGTCTGTCTTTTGAGCCTTGCATAAAAAAGGCACTATGGGGGTGGCAAGAGCCTTTGCCAATATCTGAAAGCCCAGGGGTGACAGTGGCAAGCCGTCCCTAGCGAAGCATCGTGGCTTATTGAGCCTGTCATCCCAGGCAGACAGGCATTGGATCCCCTTTGAATGACACCAATACTTAAGCCAATTGTTGAAATTGATCATCTTGTCTTCATATTGTGGCATCATTCTTGGTGAGGGTAAGATGCTACTCAAGGTCAGGGTCATACCAGCCTGGGCTACATGCTCAGAGAGCTCCTCTATGTCTCTTTTCATGTAGTCCAGGGAGGTACGTCTCAGGTCATTCACACCAGCATGGACAGTGACTGAGTCATATTTGTACTTGCCTTGGAGTGTCCTGAGTGCTTGTGTTATGTGGCGGATCCTAGCGCCCGACAGGCAGCTCACCATGACCTTCTCCTTGTTCAACCTGGTGAGCGGGACGTCAGTGTGCCTGACGATAGAGTCACCTATTACAAGTCTGTCAGGTGTGTTGTTTAGCCTTAAGGCCTGTGACTGTTTGGCACACTGGCTTTGTGAGCTATGTGTTGCACGTGTTTTGTTTTGGGGTAGCAGTTGCTTGGGTGTCTGCTTTGGAGGTCTCTGCTGCTTAGGCAGATTTTTATTTAGAGCCTCCGAGTATGTTTTTGTGTGTTTATGTGTTTGGTTTGCTATCGTGGTAGGTCTATGTGAGACTGGAATTGTAGTGAGTGTGGTTTCCTTCTCCTCCTGACTGGTTACGCCAGTACTGAGTTGAGAGAGCTTAGCCTCCAGTTTGGCTATATGGTTGCATCTCTCACATGTGTTGGAATTTGTTGGGAGGAGGAGAGGGTTGTCTGTGTACATGAGGCAGTTGTAACATTGCCTCAAGATTCCCAGATTCACCAGCTGGACCGGAGAGGAGATTGGCAACTGACCTTTGGACATGCTTGAATAGTATTGGGAATTCCTTTATAATTGAAAAAAAAGGGCCAATGGGGAACAAAGTACTCAAGGGGAGTTTGTGAGGGTGTAGTGCTTTTAATTTTTTAGTGCTGTCTTGTATAATTGCTTATGAGCAAGTGCCAGGCTTTAGAGTGGGAATAGGGTGTTTATTATGAGAACTAGATCAGTTCTAAGGGAAAAAGTGAAGACTAGCCGAGAATGGTTTAAACCCAATTAAGCGGCGCTGCCCGATGCTGCGCTATGCGCAAAATCATGCAAAGCTGCGTTAAAGCAGGTTTTATACAGGGGGACTTGAAAGAGCTAGAAATTGGCCCAAAACGGCCAATAGACTAAAAGATTCTTGTGCTGGGAACACTCCTCCAGGGATAGATAGGCTGCTCCAAGCTCCCCAATGCCACTGGTGAACAAAGAAGCCACCTTTTATCCAAGAAAGGAAATGGGCAACACAGGAACTTTCCAAAAGTCCAGAATACAGCAAAGCCTGTATTTGGACTACTCTAGGTCAGGAAAGACTGGAAAGAAGGATAATTTTTTTTTTTTTTTTTTTTATTGCAACATACAGCAGGAAAATGCAATAAATATGTAACACAGGCTAGCGCAGTTGAGTGTGTAGCCTCAACAGGTAAAAGCAACAAACAGTACAAACTTTAAAAGTGCAGGTGCAAAAACAACTTCAAACTGTTTAAAACAGTTCAAGAAGCAGAAATACTTGCAGTTTAGCTAGCTCGGACAGTCATCCAGGTAGTAGCAGGAAAACAAACACTTTTATCAGGTTAGCAGTCGCTCTTTTAGCCTCTCTGCTGCTAGCACCACTCTGCAGGACCACAAGGAGCTTGGCTGAGTAGTAACAAGTGGAAAAACCGCACCAAAGTGGGTTTGATATATATATGTGTGTGTGTGTGTGTGTGTGTGTGTATATATATATATATATATATATATATATGTATATGTATATATATATATGTATATATATATATATATATATATATATATCTATGTATATGTATATATATGTGTGTGTATATATATATATATATATATATATATATGTATATATATATTGTATATATGTATATATATATATATATATATGTATATATATTTTACTGAAAACAAACCCAGATAGAGATGTAAAGAAGGTGCTGATCCAAATGTAGTGAAGACAATCCAATAAAATAATCCAATTCAACGAAAAACCAAGAACAGCTTTATTTACAAACGTAAGCGCTTTCACGGAGATGTGTTCCGCTTCTTCAGATGTACTACTAAACACTCATACCTTTTCTCTTATATAGTACCACACAATTAATTAATCATTCAATAATTCAATAATTAACCCTCGTAATTGCAAAGTTACAAAATTGTAAAACAGGGTTGGTAAAAACAATATCAATGCATAGTATACAAAGAAAAACACTTCCCAATACATATACACATAAATATGGATAGAGATAAGGAGACTGTTTCTCTTAAGCCCATGCTTAAAGCAAGGTCTCTTAAGTAGTAAATACAATACATATATTTTTAGGTTATACACACATTCCATAAATCACACTTCAGTCATATGCATCATACTTTGTTTCCTTTATCTTGTCTGCTTTGTATTTTGTGATTTATAATAACATTTTACAACTTTTATAATAATTTATTTATGCTTTTTTTATATGGTAATCATTGAAGACTCACTATCTCTATCCATATTTATGTGTATATGTATTGGGAAGTGTTTTTCTTTGTATACTATGCATTGATATTGTTTTTACCAGCCCTGTTTTACAATTTTGTAACTTTGCAATTACGAGGGTTAATTATTGAATTATTGAATGATTAATTAATTGTGTGGTACTATATAAGAGAAAAGGTATGAGTGTTTAGTAGTACGTCTGAAGAAGCGGAACACATCTCCGTGAAAGCGCTTACATTTGTAAATAAAGCTGTTCTTAGTTTTTCGTTGAATTGGATTATTTCATTGGATTGTCTTCACTACATTTGGATCAGCACCTTCTTTACATCTCTATCTGGGTTTGTTTTCAGTAAATTACTTGGGACTTGGACTGTTTTTGAGATATTTAAGTGGGGTTCCTTTCAGTGCTATTGAAGGTGCTGTCAATAACCAAGGCTCTCAGCAAGCTGACTTTACGTCTAATGGAAGGCTGCGAGGTGTCCTAACTGAAGTGCTAAATCCTTTGCTGTGCATGGAAGGTTTTAACAATCAGCATGAACCTGGTATTAATCCTGCGAATGAACAGGTAATCAAACAAATCAAACGAGACATTGAGAATAATATTTATAAATTTAAACACCTCCAGTGTCAGCGTTATCACCTGGAGGCATGTCTTGACTGTAATGTTGTTCCTAGGGGGCTAAGGATCCTGAATATGCCCACCTATGGGAACACTTACCCAGATCTACTCATTAAGTGGCAACAGATCAATTTAAAAGCTAGCAATGCGTATATACAGCTGTTGCTAGACTTTTTTCATCCCTTAGAGATAGACCTGAGAAATATGATTATTGTACTGCAGGAAAAGTTGAATGAACTGAACGGAGTTGATACAACTGAGCTATATATGCATGAGTTAATAGATAGAGTTCTAAGATATGAACATACTCTATTAGAACAGAAAAAGAAAAAACTTAATAGAGATAAACAGGACTTCGCTAAGAACAATGTTTTTATGTGGCCGAGGACTTATGGAACGGCCATGGATAATGCGACTGCTACTCAAAACGCTGCAGTTAATCAGAGAACATCTACGATTACTAGGAGGGAGGAGCCCTCACAGCCAGTGAAGGTCATTGGCTCGACGGATCTTCAATCAAAGGAAAAAGAGGAACTGAAACAGTTCAGGTCTGAAAAGACAGAACGAAGTGTATCAGTGGTTATGGAGGACAACGTACAAGGTGGCTTGCTAACAGAAGGAGTTATATCTCCAAATCCGACAACTTCAATATATTTTACACCGGCAGAGTTAATGTCGGATCAACAAGCTAAGGATGATGATAACATGGTTCATGCCAGCACTGTAGTGAGAAGGAAGATACAACTTGATAAAGCAGAGGGCCAGAATTTTCCAGTGGTTCCCCTACCTATTCGGTTGGGGAGAAAAAGATCAACGGACCAGGATTCAGAAAGGGGAGCCAAACGGAAGGACCCTCCGGTCCAACACACACACATATATATATATATATATATATATATATGTATATGAATATTTATATGTATATGGATATATATATATATATATATATATATGGATATGGATATATAAATATATATATATATATATATATATATATATATATATATATATATATATATATATGTGTGTGTGTATATATAGAGAGAGAGAGAGAGAGATGTGTGTGTGTGTGTGTGTGTGTGTGTATATATATATTATGTTACAGTCAAATGAGTTTTCAGTTTTTTGAACTTTCAGTGTTTTGGTCTCAGTCAAATGATCTTCAGTCAAATGAAATTTAGGTCATATAATGTAGACCCATATCTCTCTCTCTCTCTCTCGCTATATATATATATATATATATATATATATATATATATATATATACATATACACACACACATACATATATAAAATATGTTTGTAAGGCAAACACCTTAACCATTAGGCCACCCTCCCAACCCTAATTGATGATGCAGATGTTGACTTTAACCACAGCTGACTAGCATAGGGAATCCATTTATATATGTATCATACACGCACAGTTTTCATATGGCCGACAACTCATTTGTCTGACAGATTTATGTGAATATATAAAAAAGACTGCACAGATTAGTGAAACCTCATTTGTGTGAGTCAGTTACTGCTGAATTTAAGGTTTATATAGTGTAGTTAAGTTGGAGTGTGTTTGCAGATGAATGTCTGAAAAGGTGGTGGTTGTGAAAATGTGCAATATCACATTATAGTTGTTGTTGTGTATGTGTGAGTATTTGTGGGATAGGGTTAGACTGAGGATAGGTAAAGGGATACTTTTAGTGATGTGCTTGTTTTGTGATGTGTTTTGTCCTTTTGTCTTGTGTTGTGGTACTGTTAGAGGAAATATTTTTAGTAATGTGATGTGTAGTGTATTTGTTAGGAGCCAGGGATTAGATTAGGGTTAGCATATATAAGTGATTGATCCCATGCATCACCTTATTTGTGCAGGCTAACTCTAATGTTAAATCTACTTTTGCCTCTAACCTCAATCTTATGTGTTACTAAAACATTTTCCTACTAGTGACACTATTCATATGATGCTTGATCTTGGGTTTGTAGCTGTGGTATACTGATAGTGGGAGAGAAGTTAATTATTTGTGATTTGCTCTTTTTGTATGTCACTCATTCTTTTTTTCCTCTCTCATTTATGTTCTTTTGTATTTTTGACCAGTCTTGATATAATCATGCACGTACACATCTGTCTTTCTATACAGATAAATGCGTGTGTTTGTAATACAAAAACTGAGAAACTGGAAGCTCTTGTTTATGGATATGGATAGCACAATTCAAGCAGCATAAATTATTTAGACCCTTTAGCTTTATATACACGTATGGCATATTTTTATCAACCAGAGGACAAGTTGTAGACAGTAATTAATAGAGCTGAAAGATTTTATCTAGGAGGGGAAAAGGGAAAAGTATTAAGTGGGGTAAATTGATCCTACCTATAGAACAAGATGGATTAGGATTGCTTATTTGATGAAATATTTTAGAGCTACAGAGTTAAGGCTTGTATACTTAACAAAAGCTTAAAGGTATAATTCAAAAATGGAAAGGGATGATTATTATTTGGGAGGAAATTCAAGAAATAAGGAGACAGTGGGATCTGGATGCAGATCCTTAATGAGAATAACAGCAGCCACACATAATATTATATTCATAAAGTAGCAGAAGGTATTCTAAGAACTAAGCCAACACGAGAAAGGAGAAAAGCAATTTTGTCGCTAGGAATGACTGCGATTAGGGGTGCAGCTAACAGGCAAGTGGGTTCTGTAATTTCTGGAGAAAACTGGCAAAGAAATCAAGGTACCGGGAGTAAATAACTAGAGAGGGAGCGGTAATAGAATGAGAAGAAGACAAGAAGACTTTTGGACTGCAGGCTAGAGACTGCCTTCCATCACTGGATTTGATATGTGAGTATAGCCAAAGAGAAAGGGATAGGGGATTCCTAAGTGAAAGACCTGCTCTGGTAGAGTTTTTAATTCAATCTAGAACAGAAGCTGATTTTAAAAAAAGGATAACTAATAGGGCAAATAAAATACTGAATGATAAGTGTAGGAATCAGTTGGAGAAGGTTGGAAAATAATGGATTAGAGATTGGATGAGCAATTTGCAAGGAAACAATGGGAGGACATACAGTGGATAAAACAAGTTTACACACCCCTGTTAAAATGCTGGGTTTTTGTGATATAAATCAATGAGACCACAATAAATCATTTCAAAACATTTCCCACCTTTAATGTGTTCTATAACATGTACAATTCAATTGAAAAAAAAATCTGTGGAAAAAAATAAAAAACGTACATTACGCTGTTTACATGTGTGCACACCCTAAACTAATACTTTTTTGTTGTGTATGCAGACTCTTAAACTAATACTTTGTTGACGCACCTTTTTGATTTAATTACAGCATTCAGTCTTCTTGGGTACACAACTGCCATCAATTAAAGTGTCTCTGATTAACCCCAAATAAAGTTCAGCTCTCCTAGTAGGATTTTCCTGACATTTACTCAGTTACCTGCTACAGCAAAAGCCATGGTTCGCAGAGAGCTTACAAAGCATCAAATTGTTGAAAGGTATCATTCAGGAGAAGGTTACAAAAAAATTTCCACAACATTGGATATACCATGGAACACAGTGAAGACAGTCATCAAAAATGGAGAAAATATGGGACAACAGTGACATTGCAAAGAATTGGATGTCCCTCCAAAATTGATGAAAAGACAAGATGAAAACTGGTCAGGGAGGCTGCCAAGAGACCTACAGCAACACTGAAGGAGCTGCAGGGATTTCTGGCAAGTACTGGTTGTGTACTACAAGTGACAACAATCTCCTGCATTCTCCATATGTCTGGACTATGGGGTAGCATTGCAAGATGGAAGCCTTTTCTTACACAGAAAAACATCCAGGCCCAGTTAAAATTTGCAAAGCAATACGTCAAGTCTCCCAAGCGCATGTGAGGAATTGTGCTATGGTCTGATGAGACCAAGAGTGAACTCTTTGGCCACAATTCCAAAAGGTATTTTTAGTGCAAAAACAGCACTTTGCATCACCAAAAGAACAGCATCCCTACAGTGAAGCATGATGGTGGCAGTATAATGCTTTGGAGTTGCTTTTCTTCATCTGGAACTGGGGCTTTAGTCAAGATAGAGGGAATTATGAAGTGTTCCAAATACCCACTTTTGGCCCAAAACCTCCAGGCGTCTGCTAGAAAGCTGAAGACGAAGAGGAATTTCAACTTTCAACACAACAATGACCCCAAGCTTACATCCAAATCAACAAAAGAATGGTTTCACCAGAAGAAAATTCAAGTTTTGGCATGGCCAAGCCAGAGCCCAGACCTAAATCCAATAGAAAATCTGTGGGGTGACCTGAAGAGGGCTGTGCACAAGAGATGCCCTCACAATCTGACAGATTTGGAGCACTTTTGCAAAGAAAAGTGGGCAAATATTGCCAAGTCAAGATGTGCCATGCTGAATGTTTCCTACCCTAGAAGACTGAATGTTGTTATTAAATAAAAAGGTGCTTCAACAAAGTTTTAGTTTAAGGGAGTGCACACTTATGCAACCGTCGTATTGTACATTTTTTATTTTTTATATTTTTCCCCCTAACAAATTTGTTTTTCAATCTGGCATTTTAATAGGGCTGTGTAAACTTTTTATATTCACTGTATGTATGGTTCCCAAATATTTGGGATTGTTTGCTTAGAAGTGTTTGCATAGTTATTTTATACCCTAAGCAGACTCCAAAGAATTTTTTCTTATGTAGATGACAAATGTTGGATGTGTGATGGGAAGAAAGAGGTAACTGAGAACATGTTTTGGGAGTGTAATGAGTTGGCAGACTTTAAAAATTCCCCATAGAGTACTTTGTCAGAAATATTGGGTGAGCAAATGGATGTAAGGAAGGAAATTATTTTTTAAGAGGAATATGGGATTTGAATTGCATACACATAGTAAGGCGGTGTTAACTTTAATTTTGGTAGCTGCCAAAAAAACGAATTACAGTTGTTTTAGACTTTGATGTTCATTTTGTAGTATTTGAAGTATTAAATATTGCAACAGAGATAAAAACACTGGAAGTGGGATCTTTAGAAAAGTGTAGGAGCAAATTAAATGGAAATTGTGGGAAAATTACATTCAGAATACTGTTTTAGAGGAGGTGTGAGGTTTAATGAAAGGTAGAAATTGATCAATTTATATAATATTGAACTGAAGATAAATATACAAAATAATATACGTGATGTATAATTTTTATCTGGGACTATGTTAATATGGTTTGTTTTCTTTTATATAAATGTATGTTTGCTTGTATCTTAAGTGATATTTCAATAAATGTGTTAAAAAATATACTAATTACATGTTCTTCATTTGTGTATCACAGTTAAACATTTTCTGTTTCAATCACGTCATGTCAAAGGTTAAAAAAAAAATAAAATAACATTTTATTCATTTCTGTGCACAAGAAAACATTATTTGAATCTGTAGACTGGCCTTTCATGACACCTGACTCTTGCCTCCGTTGCTGAATGAATAAATAGGATTGTAGGGCTCTTGCCTCAGTGGAGGAAGAAATGAACAAATTGCATAAATGAAGGGGAACCAAAGGAACAATACATTATATATATAGGGTGCAGAGTACATCGAGTCCTACATTGATGAGCCTGATCTGATGAAATTTGACTTATCCCCCCCCCCCCCCCCCACACACACACACGCAAAAACATCTGCATTAGTTTTTTTATTGGTGTTTTTTGGGGGGGCTATTTGTGTTCCTGGCTGACTTCACACTCAGAATGTGTTTACACATGTGCTAGTCTATGAATGTTATGTTTTAGTGATAATTTATTTTGTTAATGCTGAAGTGTTTGTTTTCATTGTATTAATGGTGTACATTAAATGTGGAAGGATTTAGGATAGTATGATAATAAAACAACCAGGAATCGCTGGGGATAGGGGTGGGAAGTGAACAAAACAAGTCCCCAGTCAGATGGAGTGGTAGCCAGTCAAGGGGTACGTGCAAACTGCAACGGAGCATGCCCAGCACAGCAAAAAGTATACCTTCGCTATTTATAAAATACTTGCCTTCCTAAACAGATGAATAATAAAAGCAAAGTAAATGTTCCCACTAGTAGTTACACTGCACACAAATGTGCCATTGTAAAGTAATAGCCAGAGCCTTTTTTGTGAAGTTATGATAAGAATGCCAGGCAGTGGATAATATCACAGGGGCTAACAGCAAACTTAAAACATTTCTTTATTTTGTTTAGATTTCATTACCCATGAAAGCCAGAAAGCAGTCAGCTGGCAAGAAGAGACTCTCCTTAGGAATAACAGAGACTGATTTTGTTTTGGCAAGTGTACAGATAAGAAGGGTATAATGTGTATAAACAAAGCTGTTGGGTTATATTAAACTACTGTCTAGGTAATGCAGCTTTCTGCTGCTATATTAATAGCAGAAAGCTGCATTGCCTACATAGTCACCGAACAGTAAATGCTGCAGTTCAGTCAGCTGATGTTACAGGCAGACATGGGGGAGGGCTTACTTTGTTTTGGATTTGGAGTAGAAGCTGAGTGGCTTGAATTTTGCTTCTTGCAATACCAACTAACATATTTAAGTGGAAAAATATGAAAAATAGACTTTTGAGCTATTCAAGCTAAGCTAAAACACCAAGCAGTAATAGTAAGAAATATTTGTAAATTTAACTCCAAACAGTAGTAAAAAATTTTTTCACTTTTGTGAATAAAACACCTTCACATTCTTTGTAACAAAACAACAAATCTTCTTGTTGTAGTTAAAAATAGCTTCACTTCGTAGTAGCAAAACATCAAATCTTTATTGGGTGAAACTTAAATCAGCAGATAAGCGCTATGCTTATGTAAAGAAACTAGAAATAAATTTAGTGTTTAAACATATTTCAAAAACAAAGAAAAAAAATCAACATTCTATTTAAATCTGTAGAAACTTAAACATATAATTGTGATTGGTTAAAACTTAAATATCTCTTATAATATATATTAGAGCATAGGTGTTTTTAATATTCCAATGGTTATCTTGCTTCCAGCTTCTGAGTGGTTAATTGGAGTGTTTCCAGCCAGGAATTTCAGTAATAAAACTTGAATAGTGTGCTATAAAACTTATAAATGCAGCTATGAGGGGATCTAATTGAAAACAGAATGTTGACGTTCACAACAGCGAGGCTGCAACGTTAAAACTTCATAAAGCCGAACTCCTGGAATGTCGCAAGTTAACTCTGGGAAAATAACCACTGGGCCACCATGGTGACCATTACCCTGTTCTCCACTGTAGTGCAATCACGGAGTTAGTATATTTAGTTAGCGGGGGTGTAGGGGGTGAAGCCCCCTACGTTGGTGGGTTTAGATTGCTTCCATTCATATTAAAGTGATTGGTGGTCCAGTGGTTATTTTCCCGGAGTTAAGTTGTGACGTTCTCAGAGTTCGACTTTATAAAATTTCAATGTTGTGGTCTCACTGTTGTGAATGTTGACATACTGGTAAGTCGACATTTTCAAGTAGATCCCTGTGAGGATATAGTAATGGGGGTTCGTGTGTTTGGTGTTTTTTATAGATAAATGTGTACCATTAGGGTGTTAACCATCTAATCAACTATGTAGGCTAACTTGTCTAAAACACGTACTACACTACACATTGTCTGTGTGATTGTATTGAGAAACTGTATGCGGGAAATCAGGAAGTAAAATCTGACTGGGTGAAAAACTGAAATGCTGGTCTGCTGTGGGTCTTATAACAAACACCAATGGGGACTTTGTAATTTGGGTTATGTCTGATTGATATTTTTATATAGAAACTAAATGTTGTTCTTATTGGTGTACAGCAGATTATCAGTTAAATAACAGTATTTTTTTTAATATGTAGGAGAATTTAAATAATAAGGAAAGCAAACCCACTTAAAAATGTCTTTGTTAAAAATTAATAAATATAGCTTGTCTGCAGCACCTTTGAAACAGATTTACCCAGTTTGGCTTTGGAGAAGGAAATAAACAGCTGGTTTGATTTTCTGAAATCCTTCATTCTGTGGAAATAGAATTGAAGTTGCCTATACATATCTAAAAGGTGCAGCATGTACTTTTCTTTACTGGAAAATTTGGAAAGAAAACAGGAATGTTGATCAATTGATTCATAGCTGTTTCTGAGGTAACCTTAAGTACAAGGAAAGAGTAAATTAGATAATGTGGCTTAGAAGAGAGGGCCTGGAGTTCTGATACTCATCTGGCTGATGTGATTGCAACAAGAAAAATAGTTTTCCAAGCCAAATATTTTTAGTCTGCCTTGACAGCTAACTCACATGGGGGTTGAGTCAGGGCTTGTAGAAAAATATTTAGAATGCAGGGTGAAATAGGATCCTTGATGGGGTTACAGTAAGACAGTACCAAAAGGCTTTACACAATCTAGATGAGATCAAAGGAGATTGGTCATGTCCTACATGAAAATTGGAGATAGCTGCAGGTTGAGTCTTTACAGTTGAATAACTAGCACCACTGTTAAATATGGAATCAAAGCAGTATGGAATAGCTGAAATGAGTGCTGAAAAGTGATCTAGTTGTCTCTGGATAGCCCAATGGGAGAATATTTTCCATTTACTGTTATACAGCTTTCTTGTAGAATCCTTTTGACAAGATATGAGGATGTGTCTGACTGGAGTTGAATACCTAGACTGTCTAGCCATCAGTGGTAGTGGAGAAACCAGGCAATCAGTTTGACTGTCTGAATGTCTGGGTGAGTTATTAATGATGGGTGAGAGAGAAAATCCTGGGTTGGATTCCACACCCAAGGAGGGTGTACAGGATGAGGCTATAAAAAGGGAAACCATACTTGTCGAAGCCAGAAAGCAGCGATGAGGAAGGTTACTTTGTACTTCTGGAACAAAGCTTTCTGTGGGAATTTTGGTATCAATGGAGAAGGAAGAAAAGTGTATAGGAGCCCTCGGGGTCAGTCTTTGACTAGAGAGTCTCTCAGTGACTCCCTTTTTGGGGGTGTCAGGATGAAGTACCTGCTGCACTTGGAGTTGAGAGGGGAAGCAAAGAGGTCACCATGTGGTTGGCCCCATTGACAAAAAAATAGATTCCACCGCTACAGGGTTGAGTGACCACTCATGAGGTAATAATATGAACCTGCTCAATTTGTCTTCTAGAACATTGGACTTCCCCGGGATAGCATTGCCAGAAGAAAGTGCTGGAAGAAATCTCCCATTGTTAAACTCTCATTGCTTCTCGACATAGAGGGTTGGACTTGATTCCCCCCTGCTTTTTTATGTGCCAGGCAACTGACATATTGTCTGTCTGAATGATTATCATCCCCAGAGGAAGACCATCTTGAAATATCTGCAATGCTAATAGGACTGCTCTCATTTCCAGAAAATTGATGTGAAGTTTGGCCTCCAGGTGGGACCAAGTGTCTTGAAACAACCCTCCCAAGTAATGCCTCCCCCCATTTGGGTGGCATCCGTAGTCACTGTGGTCATGGATGGTGGAAAGATTAAAGAAAAGGGAGGCCCTGAGAAACTTCTGTTATGGCACTCCACCAAGTGATGTGTTCTTTGCAGATTCTTGTAATATGTATTGGAACAGAGCGAGGATGTCATCACACAGACCATTGCACTGCCAGTGTCCATTGTAGTACCCTCATGTAATGTCTTGCTAGGGGTATTAGAGTTATGGAAGCTGCCATAGATCCTAGGAATTGCATATCCAGCCTTGCTGGTGGGGAAGAAAGAGATGGTAATTGGGATGCTTGACACTGTAACATATTTATCCTTGAGCGAGGGAGACTTGCGATTTGGGTAACTGTGTTTGGACGAGCATTATTGAACTCCAGGACTTGATTGGGGGGGGGGTGCTGAGACTTTATGTAGTTCACCGTAATGCCCAGTTGAAATCATAGTTGGAGCAAGTAGTCCTTGGCTTGAATCATTAGAGGCTGGTGGAAGCAGAGAGGAGACAGTCATCAAGATATGGAAATACCCAGAATCTTAGCAGGCTCAAGTGAGTTGCGAACACTGCTGTTTACTTGGTGAACACTCTGGGGCTGTGGTGAAACCAAAGGGCAGAGGTCTGATTGGTAATGACTAGTTCCCAGACAGAAGCAAAGAAATCTATCGAAATACATGTCTGTTTGGATTTGATAATACACATCCTGGAGATCTATCAAGCAGATCCAGTGTCCTTGCCCAGAAGTGGCAGAATGGACTGAACCATGACCATTCGGGACTTGTAACATTTGACTACTAGTTTAAGTTGCAGAGATCAAGGATGGGTCTCAAGTCCCCATTTTTCTTTGGCACCAAAAAAACCTTTAATAAGTTCCTAATCCTTGTTGGTTTGGGGGGGCCATCTGGGTGACCTTTTTTCCAGCAGTTTTTGTGTTTCTATAGCTGCTACTTTTCTCTGACTGGGAGGAATGTGTGGAAGTTTTGTAGAATGATTGTAGGGAAAGGGGTATGTAATAACATCTGGAAATAATCCTGTGCACCTAAGTGTCTTGGTGATGGCTGTCCAGGTTTGTGGATGCAGGGATAAGTGCCCCCAGGCTGCCTCCATTGAGCAGCAGTCAGGCAGCCCTTCAAGAGCGCTGATGGGTTTTGTCAGAGTAGGGACCTCTGAAACCCTGATTTTGCAGGCCTTCTCTGCCATGAGGGCATTGTCTATTATTAGACTCACCCCTTCTACCACAGGGGCATCTGTCCTCATAGAAGTCCTGGAAAGAGATTTGCGATTTTCTGAATCACATTTTCCTGCCACCTGTCTGACTCCAGGTAAAAGATCTTTGAGAGGTAGAAAAATGGATCCCCATGGCAGATAAGGGCTTCCGGTCTTGTTCACTACTAGGCAGGGTTTCTTTAACCTTGGGTCCAAATAAGGTACGAGCCATCAAAGAAAGCATTGATTAACAAAGAATTGAAAGGCTCTGTAAAATCACAGAGGTGGATTCAGACGTGCCATCTCAACAGTTACTCTTGAACCTGCAGCTCTTGAAACAGCTTCAGAGTAGGGAAATGAGCTTCATAGGAGCTGTAGGTTGGCCATTTACATATAAATAGTGTTCTTGTCTACTGCAGACATGGATCCAGAGAGGGCATTAGAAATTTCCTTGATCAAGTCCCTCTGAAATCTTTAGATATGTCCCATATAGTTCAGTGACCTGAGTGCAAAGGTCGTTGATGCATACATGCACTTCTCAAACTTGTCTGATACCTTTGATTCTCTGCTGGAGTGATGAACAGTAGAGCTTTACTCTGCAAGTTTTCTTAGTGGCCACTGCTACCACCATAGAATCTACTGGGGGACCTTGCTCCAGTGGGCCTCATCCTTTATGCAATCAGGTATTTGTCAGGTCTGTTTGGGGATTGACTTTGGGGCATCTGAATCTTTTCATGCCATGTGGGAGATGAGGTCCACCATTTCTTCCGCTGGGGGGACCACCCAGGACATAGCTGAACCAACTCTGAAAGCCATGAGCAACACTGACTCCCCTTGGAATGGGTGGTCAGAAGACCAACCACTTTTCTGTCTCAAAAGCTTGAGTATTCCACTGGAGGAGACATCCTCAGGGGGTAATATGGAAGACCCTTCCTCTCACTGAAGTCAGTGCCTTCTGTCAGGGATTCCTGTGGGGAATCTAAGTGCCTCCTGTTACATGTATACTTCTGAGGGGGCTCCCTGGTGGGATGTTCCAGAGAGGACATGGAAGTGTGAGCTGAATCATGAATGAGGACTGTCTTAAGGCTTTATACGAGCCAGTTACCCTGATGTGACAGGATGTATAGATTGTGAGACCTCAGCAGACAGTTGTGAAGGGAGTGGACCTGAAGGAGGAAAGCATGTCTTATCTGCAGAGGTGGAGAAAACTCTGTCTACTACCTCAAAGGCCAAAGACATAGGAGAAGCAAGAGCCATCCTCGCAGGAGCCGAAGACAACTGCCCAGGACTGCTCAGTGCATCACCATAACTTTACCTTGAGGCAGAAGTTGGAGCTGAGTTACCCAGCTCTGAGGCTCTGAGAAGAAGCGATGGCTCCAAGGGCATCGGAGTTGCCCCAGATCTGATGCCAACACTTTGGCTTTGAGATTCCTCCAGCTCTGACAAGATCAGAGACCACTGAATCAGTGACATCGTCAGACTCGAAGAAGGCCAAGCCTTCAGATCCAATGTAGACAGACTCTGGATTCTCAGATCCAATGGCCCCGAAATTGAAGGTCTGACTGGAGTAGGAGTTGGCAACTGGTTAGTGGCCAATAGTAGGCTCACGGGTCTGATGGGAGATGAGTCGGAATAACTTTCATTTGAATCTATGCCTGGAAAAACTTCCTCCTCATCCTGTCCATATCAGCATCAGTTAGCCTCCTAGACAACATGAGAGTTGTTGAGGTAAATGGTGGCCTGAAAGTTCTTGGAGGAAGGGTGAATAGATTTGAGAAGAAATCAGCTCCATAGTTAAAGGTGGAGGAGTGGTATGCCAGAGACTTCGATATCTACCTTGCCGGATCCGATGGACCTGACGGACCGTTTGGAAATTTTTTCAGGTGGTGATGAACCTGAAACAATAGAGGAAGAGCAATCAAGGGATCCATTTCCTGATCTCTTTGCTCTTGATTGAATCCCACTTGGCCTTCTTGGGAATATTTTTGGAAGTGGGAGGTTCATAGAATTGTAGCAGAAGTTGAAAAGGTTGATGGCAAAAGACCCTTCAGAACCAACTTATTGCGGAGTTTGACTAGGCCATGGTGGCTGAAATCCACACATATCTCACATTTGATGTGTAGGTGAGCAGATCCCAAGCAATATACACAGTCCTGATGCGCTTCGGAGCTTGGTAATTTGTGTCTACAGGAGGTGCATTTTTTTAAAACTGGTTGGCTTATCTGACTTTTTATCTACCTAAAATAAGGAGAAGAAAAAAAGAGAAATTATCAGTGATGGTAAAAAATGAAAAAAATTGGCAACAATGGTTATATGTAGAGTAACACCAAGAAACGCAAACTGGCACTCAGCAAATAAACCAACACAAAGTCAGGTACTGCAGAAAAGGAACTCCGTACAGCTTTGCGGTTCAAAAATTATGCTGGTTTTATGCTTTTTAAACTACAATTAAACCAGCTTACTTTTTGAACTGCAAGGTTGTACTGAGTTCCTTTTCTGTGGTACCTGACTTTGTCTTGGTTTAATATGTAGAGTACCTGAAGACAGATAGCAGGAGGAGGGAAAATATAACTGTAAAAAGCCTACGTCAAATGAGGAGGATAAGTCAGAAAAATAAACAGTTTTTTTTATATGTGTAGAAGGTTAGAGGGAGGGAAGAACTAGAAAAGTATGCAACTATAAAGTTATAAAAGTTTTAAAAGTAAAAACACTTATCCAAAAATACTGCAAAACCCAAGCTACTGTGACCACATCTGTTCACTGAAGTGGCAAACAACATCTGAAGTGTTTCCACTTGAGAGGAGGATTGTGGGTAAGGGGAAGAGCTTCAGCTTTGGATCCAAGTCTTTAGAAGTGGCCGAAGTCTGATCTAAGACCCCATTGATTGAAGAATGGACAAAAAAGATACCATCAGATCAAATGTATAAATATCATGTGCAGTTCAGATGTCCTTAGAGGATAATGTAATGGCCAGGGATGTGTTTTCTTGAAAGGGTACACATGCATTTAAACAGTACATCAAATGGATTAGTTTAATCTAACATTCATGCAGTGGTGGAATTTGTAGTACATTGTTAGTGTCATTTCAGGCAATATTAGAATTTACATCAAGATTTACTTACAGTCTAGTGGAGAGCATTATAAATACAACTGAGAATAATTAAGTTAACATGATCAGGGCTGTTTCACTTAGGTACCTCACAGTTGGATGGAGCTGTAGCCAATAACTGCATGTGTGTACACTGCAAGAGATTTTGTGCAAAACTGCCAAAAGCTGTGTAAGAGTATACCTTCACTATTTATAAAATTCTTGCTTTTATGAACGCATGAATAAGAGAAGCACAGTAAGTGTTGCCACTAGCTGTTTCATTGCATGCCAGTGTGATGTAATCATGGCAGTTCTCTTTGAGCAGTTATGATGAGCATGTCTGTCAATGGTCGGTCATCTGGTATTATACAAAAAATTTTACTGTTTAAGTTTCATTACCAATGTCTGTTATTTGCTAAAGTATGGTATTAACAGTGAGAAAGGAGTCAGTCGATCAGAATAGGTTCTTTTTATTTAGGAATAATGAAGCATGATATTACTTTGGCAGGGGTACAGAATGCTACAGATATGTAGGGTATGATGAACACCAACTAACATAAACTGACTTATATGGCTATTTTGAACTATAAATGTAAATGATGGTACAAAATATAATAACAAAAATGTTGCACTACCTGGATAGCCAATGAGCAACCGCTAAATTAAATTTACCAAGGAGATGGTGAAGACAAACCACTCTGAGCTTTAATCTTTTTGGTCAATGAGGTGCCATACCCTTCTTTTAAAAGTTTATAGAATCATTGTGATATGTAAGTATCTGTTCTCCACAAATGATATGCAGTAATCCTCTCAGTTCTGTAAATTCCCTTACAGTTTTAATCCAGGCCTTCAGACCTGGCATATCCAGAGTTTCATACTTGGTCAAAGTACCCCTTACTTTGCCCCCGATGACCCAGGTTTGACTAGTGGCATGGGCACTGGGTGGACTGGGGGTGTGTGGGATAGGATTTGATCAGATTATCCATCCTGGGGATGGGGGGGCAGCTGCATAGGTTAACTGTAGTAGCAGCATTAGAAGCCCGATGAGATCCACACTGTAAGTGGTATACCACATAGTTGGAGGTTGTGCATGCACAGAAATGCACATGCTCTTCTAGTAGACAGTAGTTGAGGAGCTTGCAGTACTGCTTTTGGGTGTGAGGGTGTTAGGATACATCTCCTGGAAGCAGTATAATACATCACCAGCATCCTTGATCTCCTCATTGACTCTATACATGGGTCGGTTTGAGTCTGAGGAAGGCTAAGGTAGGTCCAATAAACCCACTGAAAGAAGAGAGGAGCTGGTGGCAGTGAAAGGTCAGCTGAGGGGAAGGGGCACAAAAAAATTAGCTGTGAGAACAATGTGATTCAATCTAGGTGGACTAGAAACATTATGTAAAATCACTAAGGGCTGACTACCCAGTCTCCCTCAGTGACTCTTTTGACAACCAATAATCCTTAGGGTGAGGGCAGTTAGTATGTGAAGGAAGTAGAACTGAAGTGTCCATCCCTGTATGCAAACAGTCTGCCTTTACAAAGTCTGTTACAAGTAAAAATTATGGAATATGCTACCTGAATTCTACAATAAAATAACTTTTCTAATTACTGTATTTGCCTCTTGTTAAAAAATGCAGTGCAGTGTACATTCATGCCTATTATCATTCATTACATGGCATTATTAAACTGTCTTATAAATTACAGAAAATACCATTCCTTACTGCCTATCAGACCATCTGACATTGTTGTCTTCATTTGATCTTCAACCTGTGGGGATAGGCACTGACACTAGTGCTGAGACGGCCATATCCAAGCTACAGTGCCGAAACTGAGCTCCTCACCTACCCATAACACCCCTCACTACCCCAGATCTCATTTGCCGCCATTCCAGCTACAAGCAGGTCAACTGAGCTCCATCTTTGTTGCAAGTTTTTGGCTATTTGTGAGAATCTTTGAACTCAGGTACCGTCTTTAAAAAGCTTTCTTGCTAGTTTCTGAAAATTTCCTTACCCTTTGCATTCTTCATAGGTAGCAGTTTTCATTGCTTGTAGTCTCTCTGGTCAGGTTCCCTTTTCTGTTTTTCTGTCATGGCTGATAAATCAGACAAGTCAGACAAAGGTGCTGATTTTAAAAAAATGCACTGGGTGTGGGCATAAACTCCCACCCTCAGATGGTCACTCGTTAAGTGTGGTTTGTTTAGGTGTCGTTCACTTTGACTATGGATGCTCTGTTTGTGTGGGGCTTTCTTCCCCTACCCTTGCAGACAGAAGCAACAAGCTGATTGTTAAGGGTTTGTTACCCAGTTCTTATTGTATGGGCGCAGGGACTCAATCTCCTGTTAAGTCACCCGAGACTAAAAGCAAGGATGTTGACAAGAAAGCTGAGTGAGAAAGAGAAATCCAAAAACAACCACAAGCTCCGGAAAAGTGGAGACTTGCAGAATTTTCCCCAGCTGCCAGTGAACCTTCTAACAAGGTTAGGCCTAGGTTCTCTCCCAAGCCCCAGGATTCAGCCTCACCCAGGCATCACTCCTGGCCTGCATCTGTGGCTTCCTCTACGAGGTCGTCCCATAGCTTATCTGAGAGAGGAGTGGACTGCCTGATGAGACAGTTCCTGCTGGCTGAAATCCAGCTGGGGGTCCTTCCCACGCTGTCCACACCAGGAGGTCCTTCCCTTTCTGGTGTCCACCTTTCCCAAGCCCCAGGGCTTTGGGACCTTCAGATGTCAGAGTTGCCGGCATTGACGTTTTTGGTTTCTTCGATGCTGACCATGGCCTTGAGTTCCTCAGCTCCCTTCTCTTCAGTGCTGGAGGGCTCTCAGAATTGTAGTCCACTCGGTGCCAGTTCCGAGGGTTTGGTGTTGGCGCCAAAGTTTTTGTTGTCTTCCCTTCCCCTTGGAGCTTCGGCGTTGAACAGCTTGGGACGGACTCCCCCGTCGGTGCAAATGGGGTCTGGGGTTTCGGCTTCACTGGTGCCCAACGCTTTGGAGCAGGTGCTTGCAGCGCCAGGCTCCCGTTCTCCATCAGTGTTCATCATGGTGGAAAGGGTCCTCTCGACTTCACCGTTGAGATCCTCATTGCCTCCCCCTCCGGATCCTCTTCAGCTCCAGCTGGACTCTGGACCCAACGTCTCCAGTCCTCCACTTCAACGACAGCCTGCCCCGACCCTCCAGACTTTTCTCCCTTTGCAGCCCCAGGCTTCCAGTTCCTCCCCGGAATCCCCCCCCCATGGAAGTTCACCAAAAGCACCTGTGCAAGAGGAGGCACATTGTCTCCACTCCTGAGTCTGTCACTGAAGACACTGACTGGGAGGAAGGTGAGGGCTCCCCCAATCTCCGCCTGATGATGTCTCCTTTGGAGACATCATGGAAATTCTGCGTCAGAAGGGTGGATGGTTGGCCCCAAAGCCCAATTTGGATGAGTCAGTGTTTCTGGAGGCATTCAGCACAAGCCCATCTACTTCCTGGGTGACCATCCCTGCAGACCTCTTAGTTGATTTCATCGCCCGCAGGGCGACAAAGGAACTGGACGTGGTGGAACCAGTCCCTAAACGCTCTGACAAGGTCCTTAGCCCCCCACTAGACAGAGCCTTTTGGCAGAAGGGCATTCCTGTTGATGCTTGGTGGTTGCAGCTGCCACTAAAAAGGTAGCTGACCCAGGAGAGCTCCTCTGTCCATCTGCCTGACAGGGAGTCCAGAGAGATAGACAGACTGGGGAAGCATGTTAATATGTTAGCGACCTTCTCTGTGAGGGTGCTGAATTACATGGCGCACGTCACTAGACTGCAGAGATCACTCATCGAGGAGCTTTCTGCAGCTACCCCGGAATACATGTCAGCAGAGGAGGAGAAGATCTCCTCCAGAATGGCCACTTTTAGAGCCATTTCTAACACCTCTATGAGGCTCCTCTCCTGTGCCACGGAAGGCGCATCTAGCGCAGCTGGTTCAGGCATCGCTACTAGGTGTCATGCCTAGATATGGCTTTGTGACTTCTCTGAGCTCTTCAAGGAGTCCTTCACAAATGCCCCCTTTGATGGATCATCCCTGTTCGGTCCATTGGTGAAGGATACTTTAGCCCAGTATGAGAAGGACAGTAAGATGCTGTCTGCCATTGGAATCCGCTTTTCTATTCCTCAACATTCCTACTCCAGGTATCAAAGAGGCAGTAAGAAGTTATGGTTCCTAATATCCAGGGCCTTCCATTTAGATGTACTGGCAGAGTCTTCCCCTAGAGGCAAATTGAGGAATGATTCTTTCAGACGCTGCCCTAGGGGCAGGAGGGCTTCAAGGGAACAAGGGTCTCAGGACTCTCACCTGAATAGGCCCTTCCAATAGCCCTGAAGTGTTGCCCAGCTGTCCTACCCAGGAGGCAATCGGGGGTCTCTTTTCTCGGAACTCATCAGCCTGGGAAGCCATCACAATGGATCAGTGGGTGCGGACAGTAATTTCCAAGCTATCTATTATCCTTTCTTCACTCACCAAAGGACCAAAAGACTCTTCCAGATGTTCCACCCACTCACAGGGAAGCAGCCGAACTTGAAATTTCAAAGCTGCTCAACAAGCGAGTCATCCATTTCAGTTCGTCCCCCCAGGACTATCTGGATCAGGCGTCTACTCAAGGTTCTTTCTGGTGCCGAAAAAGATGGGGGGACACAGACTGATCTTTGATCTCACCCGTTTGAACAGGTTTGTCACCAAGACAAAGTTCTGGATGGTTACAATTCAGTCTGTCCTTCCCTACCTTCCGAAAGACTAAAGAATGTGCTCAGCGGACCTCTAGGATGCTTACTATCACATAAAGATGGACAAGCATCACAGGAGGGTTCCTATTCTTCCAATAAGGAGCCAGGCATTATCAGTTTAGGGTACGTCCATTTGGCTTCACCACAGCCCCCAGGGTGTTCACTAAAGTGGTGGCAGTACTCGCAGCGTATCTCAGGCTGCAGGGGATACAGATTTTCCCCTACCTGGACAACTGGCTTCTAGCTGCACTCACCAACCATCAGCTTCTTCAGGCCTGGGACCATTTCTTTCAGTTAGCTTCGACCTTGGACATCATGATAAATTTTTCCAAATCAAAATTGGAGCATCTGCGTTCCTTGGAATTCATCGGAGAGCTGTTGAATGTATCTCTGTACAAGGTCTTTCTCACCAGCAGCAGGATTCAGTCTCTTCAGGGGCAGGTGTGTGTTCTTCTGGACACGCCTTTGCTGTCAGCAGCTCAAATCCTTCAAGCTCTGGGATCTATGGCAGCAACCATTGTGATTTTACCCTTGGCAAGACTACATATGCGAGTTCTCCAATGGACCCTCTCAGTTCAGTGGTTGCTCCTGTACCAGCCCCTGTCCCATCCCATTTGGCTGTCCAGAACCTGCAGGTTCTGCCTACTATGGTGGCAGAACACTCAGAATTTAGTGGAAGATCGGTCTTTCGTGGCTTCCGCTCCTGTGGCCACAGTCACCACGGATGCCTCCCAGCTTGGGGGGGCATTGGCTGGGGTGGACTGTTCAAAGGACATGGTCAGTGTTGGAGACCAATCTACACATCAGTGTTCTGGAGATGAGGGCAGTGCTTCTGGCGTTGCAGGCACTGCATTCTTTTCTCCCTCGAGGAATGATTGCAATACAGACAGACAATATGGCTGTAGTCTGGTACAGCAACAAACAGGGAGGAACCAGATCTTACCCCCTCTGTTGAGAGGCCATGAGATTGTGAGAATGGATAATTTCCTCAGAACACCTTCTCATTGCAATGCAAATTCTGGGGAGTTCCAACATCCTAGCAGACAAACTCAGCAGGACCTTTTTGCCTCCTCATGAGTGGTCTCTGAAACAATCAGTGGCGGACATGATTTTCCAGAAATGGGGTCAACCGAGCTGCAATCTCTTCATCTCACCTTCCAACATCAACTGCAGTGAGTTTTTCCCCCTGATTCCCCCCGGGGGGGGGGATCCCAGAGACTCTAGGTCATGCTTGGCCCACCCACCCCCCTCTTCCTCTTATGGCAAAATTCCTTCAGAAGGCTTAGAGGTCAAGGTGCCGCGTGATTCTCATTGCCCCCTTCTGGTCTCGTCAGGTTTGGTTTCCTCTCCTTTGGTCCCACAGTGTCTGTCCTTCTTGGATTCTGGATCGATGTCTGGAACCGATTTCCAATCCAGAGGGGGATTATCATTCCAATCTGGAAAATCTGAAGCTCACAGCTTGGCTTCTGCAGTTCCAGTGATGGCTAGATTTCCCGGGCTTTCATCTCCTGTAAAGCACATATTGTTTTCCCCTCACAAGTCATCCACCATGAAGATCTATGCTAGTAAATGGAAGAAATTTTCTGTTTGGGTGTCTCACAATTTGGTGGATCCCTTTGCTGCCTCTGTTCCTTTGGTTTTAGACTTTCTGGCTTGTATCTTCAACCCAGGTGCCAGTTTTTCTACAGTTAAGGTGCAACTAGCTACCATATCCCATTATTATCTCAGACTAAAGGATTCTTCTGTGGTCGCTTCTAGATTGTGTAAGCCCTTTTTGAAAGGAAAGTTTCTTTTACGGCCTTCAGCTAAGGACCCGGCCCCTCCTTGGGACCTAACCTTTGTACTTCAAGCTCTGGTGTCATCTCCCTTTCATCCCTCCGCAAGAGTGGATCTACAGTTTTGTCTTGGAAAACAGCTCTTTTCGTAGCCCTTACTTCATCTAAGCGGGTTTCTGAGCTACAGACGCTTTACATTCAGCCCCGTACCTTATTTTTCTTAGGCCGAATCCTTCCTTAATGTCCAAGGTCACCTCAGAGAAGAATATTAATCAGGTCATTCATCTTCCTGTGTTCTTCCCAGATTTTCTAAATAAAGCTGAGTATCAGTTACACATGCTTGATGTACATAGGCATCTCCATTTCTACCTAGATAAAACCAAATCTTTCTGGAAGTCCAGTCAGCTGTGTCATATTCTAAGTCCAGTTTGGGATCACCTGTTTCCAAGGTAACTATTGCCAACTGGATTGTGAAGTGCATCACTTTTATTTATAAGAAGCATGGTGTTCCTCTTTCTTCTACAGTGAAGGCACACTCCTCCAGGACGGTGTCTACTTCATCAGCCTTTTCTTCCAGGTTACCAGTTCATGTGATATGCACTGCATCTACATGGGCTAGGTCTCACACCTTCGTATCCTATTACAGATTGGATATTTCATCTAAGGGCAGAGCTTCCTTTGGTTCCACCATGCTCCAAAACATCCTGTCTTAGGGCCACCCAGGGCTCAAGTAGCTGGGGACTCTGTCCCACAGGTTGAAGATCAGATGAAGACAACAATGTCAGATAAAGAAGTTATGTACTCACCATAACATTCCATCTGCATTGTTGTTGTTTATTTCTCTCCACCTTCCCTCCATCCTTCCTCCTTTCCATGAGTGTTTGGCCTGGCCGAGGGGGCTTGCTGTTCTCTCTCCTACCTCCTCTTTTAGAGGATGTTCACTGCCACTGTGTTTCTAGGGGTTTGGGTCAGTAACTGACTTGTCAGGCAAACTCAGTCTGAGGTAGTGAGGGAGGGAGGGGCATTATGGGTAGGGGAGGAGCTCAGTTTCAGCACTGTTGCTTGGATATGGCCGGCTCGGCACTGATGTCGGTGCCTATACCCACAGGTTGAAGACAAATGAAAAACCACAAATGCAGATGGAACCTTATGGTGAAGTACATAACTTCTTTTTTTTCTTACTGTCAGTGGAGAAGAGGTAACATTCAATCTCTCTCTCTCTCTCTCTCTCTCTCTCTGTGGGGAATACATGTTATGTACTACTTGTAATCAGCAACCTATTTGCCATGGAGCCTTTCTTTTTCTCAAGGTCTGATTTACCTAATAAAATATCTATGCAAAAAAAAAAAAATCGTCATTAAATGCGATTAAAATAATAATACACTTTGTTGATGATGGGTAGTTATCTTGGGCATATATGCATACTGCTCTTCATTTCTTTTTAACAGTGTTTAATTACAGTCATTAAAAAATGTACTTTACTGCACTATTGTGACGACACATTCTCATTTATGTTTTGAAAGCTGAGGTACACAGATGATGCCTATCCTTACATGTATGAAAGAATTGTCAGTAGGACACCACCAGATGCTTAGGTTGCATGCATTTTGTTTGGTTTTGTAGGCATACACTTAAGTGAAAATTTGGAAATAGGTGAGGTCATATAATCCCACTTAAAAAATATAGCAGGGACCTAAAGAAATGCAATCAATGTGGAGTGTTTTCTAGATATATATCATGGCTTTCTTGCTTCACATCAATAGGTGGCACTGGAGCCTTACAGTTTGTCCTTAAGGTGTTTACATGATTACTTACGAATGATCTTTGATTTGGTTGACCTGTTATCTGACTCATGTCATGTCTTTGTTATAAAAATATTTCTGTCTATTATCTTGAAATATGAGTGGTTCATGGGTTATCGTAACATGCATTTTTGTTAGGCAATCTATATTTTTTTAAAAATATAGCAAAATTAAAGAATCGTTTGATTTTTAGTAGTCATAGCCATGTTGTAAAATATGTCTATCATCTTGAAATAAGAGTAGTACATCAGTTATTATAACATTAACATTTTTGTTAGAGGATGCAAGTTTTTAAAAAAGTACAATTAAACAGCATTATTGTTCTGTTTTGTTGATGTTCCTTGCAGTACAGTGACTTTTGAACTTTGGATATCCTGACAGCATCTACTGAGAGTGATTGTGTTTTGTCAAGTTAGTGCCAGAGATGAAGAAGCAGAAAGGCCCTGATTGGGAATCATGTTTTACACTTTCTCCACGTTCACACTGAGGAGAGTAAACTATATCACACAGGCAAGACTTTTAGCTGTCTTGTGACTTGTGTTAGTTTTTAGATTAATTTTTTTGGCAAACATTGCAAAACTAGGGTGCAACCACTGATGACAGCTGTTTCATCTCTTTCCAGTCTCAACGTGTGACTAGCACAGAGCTTAGTGGATGGAACAGGGCAGCGGGTGGCAACATAGCTCTTCAGGATCATGCCTGGCTACACAGCACATATTTTATTGAGTGTTTAAAGTTAGTCTTCTTTAACTCATGGAACTCAGGAAGTTTGCACTATAACTTCCAATGGGCGGAGTCTAAGCCTTTTGACAGAATCAAAATATGTCCTCACATTTCAAACAAATGTTCTTATTTCTGGAACCAAAGGGTTATGAAAGAAATGTAAATGGCAAACCCTTCAGCACAAACTATTTTTATACTGGTAATATTCTTTAGGTTCTAGATCTTAAATTGTATTTTATAATTCACAGTAAACGCAGTAACTGTTCCGTTTGTAATATTTTGTAAACAACTTGCAGTATTTTGGCAACTGCTCAAATTACACACATGCTGTCAGGAGCATTTTATTCATCTAGCTGATAGCTTTCATATGAGGCTAAGGAGTTCTGCCTGTGTTACTTCTTTTTTGAGATATTTAGAAAAATGGGAAAAATTATACCTATGTAAATGAATATCATGAAAACAGTTAATATCTCTTTATCTGCATTAGACAGAGGTCAAATATTAATGCAGCTGAGTTTGCCATTATGGAAGCTTTAAGATGAAATATTTTAAAACCTTGTACATAGCATGGTTTTGGAATTATTGATGCAAATATGAACAAGCAATATTTAATGCCTAGAGGCACCAGTAGGAATTAACAGCAGATGCACCTGGAGGCGTCACTCGGATGTAGTGAGTTAACTCATTCTACAGTGGATCCAACTTTTTTAAACCAAATGTTAAGGAGGAACTAGAGAGGGAGGGCAAGACCTTCACAACAATTAGAATTAATTTTCAAACTCCTCAATGCTTCTTAAAGGATGCAAAATACTCCATTTTATTTGTGGTACTGGCCAGAAGCAAGACAACTAAAGAACTGAGAAGATTCAATACAGTTGTGGCACCTTCCAGAGTGGACACAAGCCCACAGACAAGAATAATTAGTAACAGCAGGATGTTATGTTGTCCTATCTCGCTTTCATTCATTACTGGTTGGGTTCAGAACAAAGAATCGATTCCGACTCGGCTATAGCGAAGCTCTAGAGCTTCCACCGGCTGGAGGCTATCCCATCATGTTCCGGAAAGAATACCCAGATCTCGTTTGACATTAAGCAAGATTGGGTGCTCCACGCAGGCTCTTGGCTAAGTGGAAACTTCTTTTGTTATAGTTTTTGCTAAACTGATTTAAAATTAGTTTAAAACAGTTGTTGTTATTGTAGTTTAACAGATTTAGGCATTAGGACTGGTATCTTGTGCTTTCCGGTGTTCGTTGTTGTTGTTTGTTTTTCTGGTGGCCATCATCTACCGCTAGGCCTGTTTTGACCTTTTTCTATTCCCTATCCCGGCCATACTAGTTTAAGTTAGAGAGTTTTGGTCTAGTTTCCTTTTCTTGTCTTCTTTGGGTAGTCTGAGTTAGAGGGCTCCTTTCATCCCATTTAACTTTGAGGGCTTTTTATCCCTTTCCCTTGCAGCAAACAGGTCATTTGTTAGTTAGAACTATGTCTCCCCTTCCTTTTTCTATATTAGTGTTATAAGGTTATTTTTACATGTTAACTGTATATATATATATATATATATATATATATAAAAGGTATTGTTTTTCTTGTAGTTGTTTATTTCTGGTAATGTGTTATACTGGTAAGACTAAGGATCCTAAAGAAACGAAACCTTCGGGTTTCAAAAAATATGACAAGCGCAGCCAGAAAATATCACCAACTGATGGACACGCCAGCTGTGTGTATTGTTTGGGTGCTGTCCACCTTCAGGAATCTTGTTCCTTCTGTCATGCCTTTAGTTCCAGGGTATTGAAGGAGAGAAGGAACAAACTCATAGTTAGAGAGTTGTTAAAAATCCTGTTTTCTGAGGCTTTGGAAAAGAATCAGAATACCTCAAAAACTTCTGAGAAATCTCTGTCCTCCAGATCAGAAAAGTCAAGTAAGAGGATGTCTTCTGCTGCTTCAGTGTCGAGGCCGGGTAAAAAACAGGCTAAAGACTCATCTTCGGACCCGAAGGCTTGCAGGCCAGAGAAGTCTACCTCTTCAGTTCCAATTGTGATCTCAGGACCAACAGAGTTTTAGTTTCGGAGCTGTTCCCCAGTATTAGAACCAGTCTCCCCAATCTTGAGATCTCCACTGTTACAGCCTGTGAGGTCTTCATCCCTATCCTCTTTATCCTCCAGAAGCCTTTCGGACGATAATGTAGAGCGAGTGGTGAAGAGGCTTTTACGGATGCTGGCACTGGCCAAGATACTGTTGACTCTGACCCAGAGGGATTCTGAGCTGACCAACATATCTTCCCCTTCGTCAATGACTCCTCAGTCCCATTCTGGGGCTTTGGAGCCAGAGTGCTTGGACCCGACTGTAGTGGAATCATCAGTGCCGAGACCTGCTCCGGGATCTTTGGGCCTAAATACCACTCCGACCTCCTCGGCTCCATTGGAATTCGAAGGGGCTAGCAGCCGACACTCTCCCTTTGGGTCTGGGGAGGAGAGTCTGGCTGGACAGTTGTCTGACCTGAATCTACCTCTCGGAGCTTCAGCGCGGGTGAGCTTGGGGCCTACATCAGCCTCGGAGACCACTGCCTTGGTTCAGGGGGGGGGTTCTGGCTCCTTGGAGACAGAGGCCTCTTCGGATCAGGGATGGGGGGCTTTTGAGGTGATGAGTGTGCTGTCATCTCAGACTGCTCCTGTTTCAGGTCCTAGTACTCTTCCCCCAAAAGCGCCAGTGTCTGTCTGGGTACCATCGCTTCAACCCAGGCGTGGAGACCTGAAACCCCAGGATGCCCCATTCAGCAAAGCGATCTCTTCCGAAACCTCACTGGAGTACCCTTCCAAGGAGGTCCCTTGGAAGAGGTTATGCAAGAGGAAGCATTTATACTCCCCTGATACATCAGAAGGGTCCCCACGGTCACCCTCTGAGGATGTTTCCTTTGCAGACATCCTAGAGATCCTCAGAGAGGTGGCTGGAAGTCCATCAACCCTTCTAAGGATGAGTCTGTGTACCTGCAGGATTTCGGGTCTTGCCCTTCCACCTCTTGGGGGTCTCCGCCTTTCGACCAGCTCAGGAACATAGTCAGTCGGAAGGCATGGGGCTGTCCGGATTCAGTGGAACCTGTTCCTAGGAGGCCAAATAAATTTATTTCTGTGCCCTCAGATAGGGAGTTCCTCACAAAAGGTGTCCCTGTAGATGCTATGGTGGTGGTGGCAGCCACCAAAAAGTGAATGTCTGAGACTTCCTTATCTGTCCATCCACCAAATAAAGAGTTTCGGACGATGGACAGTTACGGAAAGTGTATGTTTTTGTCCGCTTCCTTTGCCCTTAGGTCATTGACCTGACCCATTTCACTAGGCTTCAGAGGGATCTTCTGAAAGAGTTAGGAGATGCCCTCCAGCATTCTGCAGCTTCAGGGGTTTTGGACAAGGTGTCCTTCTAGCTCGCCATGTTAAACTGTGGTAAACTCATCCATGCAACTTATCTCTTACGTGGCCGATGGAGCGAGCAGGGCAGCAGGTACAGGAATTTTCTTAAGGAGGCATTTCTGGATGCCCTTATGTGTCTTCGCAGAACTCTTCACTTACTTTATTAATGCCCCTTTTGACGGCTCGCCCTTGTTCGGGCCAAAAGTGAAAGACACTCTAACCAGGTGCGAGCAAGAAGGAAAGACTCTTTCTGCCATTGGAGTCTGTTTCTCCATCCCTACCAGGCCTTATCCCAAAGGCCAGAAGGGGGGAAAAATGTGGTTACGTAAGTCCCAGAAAGCCTTCCCAGATGTACAAGCTGATTCTTCCCCCAGGGGCAGAGGGAGAAGTAACAACTGAAGATGCCGACCATGCAGCAGAGGGAGTTTGCAAAACCAGGGTGACAGGAATTCCTTCCTTGATAGGCCCTTTCAGCATTCCCGAAAGGAGGCCTTGTCTGTCCACCTCCGGAGGCATTCAGGGGTCGCTTGTCATTGTACCCAAATGCCTGGCTAAAAATAACAAGAGACGAGTGGGTACAAGTGATCAAATCCAGAGGTTACTGCATACCCTTTTCCTCTCCCTCTTTAGAAAAAAAGATCAGTCCCAGATGTTCCACCCAGTCGAAGGGACCATGCAACCCTAGAAGTACAAAGTTTGCTAGAAAAAGAGAGTCATCCAAGATGTCCCCGCAGTCCAAATTGGATCCAGAACTTACTCAAGGTTCTTTTTAGTTCCAAAAAAGATAGGGGACTGGAGACCCATTCTGGATCTCAGCAGATTAAACAAGTCTGTCAAGAAGTTAAAGTTCTGGATGGTGACATTGCAGTCGATACTCCCCTTTCTGGGGAAAGGCAATTGGATGTGCGCAATAGAACTCCAGGATGCTTACTACCACATAAAGATGGATAGGCGATCCAGGAGTCATTTACACTTTCAGCTGGGAGCCAGTCACTACCAGTTTCGAACTCTGCCCTTTGGTCTCACTACAGCCCCCAGAGTGTTCATCAAATGCATGGCAGTAGTTACGGCTCACTTGAGGTATCTAGGATTCCAGGCGTTTCTGTACTTAGATGACTGGCTCCTAACTGCCATCACTGAGCATCTACTAACAAGAGTGAGAGGCACCACCATTTATCTTTGCTCTCAGCTAGGCATTACGATAAACTTCGAAAAATCTGTCTTGTTGCCATCACAGCATATAGTCTTCATAGGAGCAGACTTAAAGACAAATGTTAGCCAAACTTCCTCCCGAGAGGATTCAAACCTTACATCAGCAAGTCAAAAACCTCTTAACAAAGAAAAAAGTACAAGCCAAGGCTGTTTTGAAAGTTTTAGGTACCATGGCGACAGCAATAACCTTGGTACCCTTGGCTCGTCTGCACATGAGGATTCTCCAGTGGCTAACTTTCACCCAATGGTCCATGTAGAAGCTGGCCATGTCTCACAACATTATCATAACGGACTCTTGCAAAAGGGATCTGCACTGGTGTCTTCATTCTACTCAGGTGGATTTAGGGAGACCGTTCATTTTCCCACAACCAACAGCTACATTGACCACGGATACTTCCTAGACGGGGTGGGGGGGCATTATCTGGGGAAGACGGTTCAAGGCATTTGGCAGGAATATGAGAACCACTTGCATATCAATGTCCTAGAGATGAGAGCGATGCTTTTGGCGTTGCAGGCATTCCAGAAATCGCTTCCACTAGGAACAATTGCAATCCAGGCAGACATGTCAGTGGTGTGGTATATAAACAAATAAGGAGGAACCAAGTCTTATCCCTATGTTAAGAGGCCCAGAGAGTATGACAGTGGGCAGTTTCTTCCCAACATTTTCTGATAGGAATGCACATCCCGGGAAAATCCAAAATGGTAGCAGACAAACTCAGCAGAGCTATTCTAATGCCTCATGAGTGGTCCCTAAAACAGGAAGTTGCAGAGCAGATTTTCCGCAAGTGGGGCCAGCCTTGCTGCGACCTCTTTGCCATGTCCATGAATGCCAAATGCAGTAGCTACTTTGCCCTGACCCCCCCCCCCCCTCTGGGGGAATCGCTGAGGGATGCACTTGTACATAATTAGCCCCCCGGGCCTTCTCAATGCCTTTCCTCCCTTTTCCTTGATTCCCAAAATCCTTCAGAAAGCCAGCATGTTGAGGAGCAGTTTGATACTCATCGCCCCATACTGGCCTCATCAGATTTGGTTCCTTTTTCTATAGCCCCCTCTCCAAGAGGAGCTGTGTATTCTGGACCCAGTTCCAGACATCCTGACTCATCCATTAGGGATGCTACATCCGTCAATTCAAACTCTCAAACTAACAGCTTGGCTGCTGCACTTCCACTCCTAGCCAGGCTTCCAGATATTTCTCCTGCAGTGAAACATATTTTGATTTTGTCCCATAAGGCTTCAACCAGGAAACTGTATACTAGCAAATGGAAAAGATTCTCATGTTGGGTGCTCAGCAATCATGTTGATCCTTTCACTGGCCCTGTAACAACCATATTAAACTTCCTAGTGAAACTTTTCGATGAAGGTGCAGCACCGGCTACCGTTTGAGTTCAGTTAGCTGCTATATCAAGCTATCATATTGGAGAAATGGGATTACAAATAGTGTCCCACAGGCTTTGCAAAGCCTTTTTGAAAGGTACTTTTCTACTAAGGCCTCCAGTGAAAGAACCACCAGCTCCTTGGGACCTTAACTTTGTGTTGTCCACCTTGATCCTTCCTGCCTTTGAACCTGCATCATCTTGTTAGCTAAAGTTTCTAATGTGGAAAACCACCTTCTTGGTAGCCATTATGTCTGCTAGATGGGTATAAGAACTTCAAGCTTTGTCAATAAGTCCCCCTTACTTGATTTTCCACAAAGATAGTGTATCCCTGAGAACTAACCCTCCATTCCTCCCCAAGGTATGTTCCGAAGCGAATTTGAATCAGTCCATCCAAAGTTTGGCAACAAGGCACAGTACAGATTACACCAACTGGCCGTACACAGACAATTAAGTTTCTAACTACACTAAAACAAAGAAATTCAGGAAATCAGACCAACTGTTTGTATCTTTTGCAGATAAAAAGAAGGATAACCCAGTATCGAAGGTCACACTTTCCAAGTGGCTTACTGGTTGTAGAACCTTCACATGCACATCTCAGAATAGACAACTTCCAAGAAAGATAAAAGGCCATTCCACAAGAGTGATAGCAATCTTGTCAGCCTTTCAGGCAAGGCTACCATGGATTCAGTTTGTGCTGCAGCAACATGGGTAAAGCCTCATACCTTTATTACTCATTACAAATTTGATTTGGCCTCCAGGAACAGGGCCTCCTTTGGGTCCACTGTTCTGAAAAGTATTTTCCCTTGAGCCACCCAAGAAAGAAGGTGCTAGGGACACTGTCCCAACCAGCAATGAATGAAGGTGAGATAGAGCAACATAACATTAAGAAGTTATGTACTCAGCATAATGTTCCATGTTTGTTGTCCATCTCGCCTTCATTCTTGCATCCCACCCTCCTTCCCCCAGACTTCACTCCTGGAGGATCGAGAGGTTGGTTGCTAATTGGACTTTGTTTTCTCTGAATCTCTTCCTTAATTCTTTTTTCTTGGGACATAGTTATATGTTGATACTACTAGCTATAGTATTTGCAATAAGATCTGGGTATTCTTCCCGGAGCATGATGGGATAGGGTATAGCCTCGAGACAGTGGAAACTCTCGAGCTTTGGTATAGGCCGAGTCGGAACAGATTCAGTTCTGAACCCAACCAGAAATGAATGAACAAACATGGAACGTTAGAGTGAGTACATAACTTTTTAGTTTCCATGATCATCCCTTTTTTGGGGGGAGAGTGGGCAGTAGGTTAATCCATAATGTCTCACTCTTGAGACAATCAAGGGTCTTCTCCTACTTTGATGCATGGCTGGCCATTGCACAAAAACAAGTGGATTTTTGACTATAATATATAAAGTCTTTTTGATTACCTTTCACACTACTCTCATTCTATACTTTCTTCTATTTGCAGATGTCCTAACCCATCAAAAGACTGCTCACACCTTTCCAAATGTGTTTCCTGCAACATTGCTTTTGCAGTCTGCATTTCTTAATATAATTCAATACTCTTACCTTTTTGTATATACCTGTGAAGCCATTCATGTTCCAAAATAATATGGGTAGTGTATAGCCATTATGACAAAATTTAAATTAAAATGTATTATTTCCTCATATTATATATGATAATTTTTTAAAATGTGTACTTCCAGCTTTTGTGTTACATGCACCCACTAATGTTTTTCAGGTTGATCTTTTATACAGTTGTTTCTTGTCATCTCCATTTGAACCTTTGCCACATTTTACAAGACACCCATCAAACAAGAAAACAAACACACACCACTGAACACTCCCTTAACCTGTTAACTTAACAATCACAGAAAACTATGTACATTTTAAAGTAATGATGTTTAACCCTCCTGACAGGAACGGTTGTCCCAAATCTACAGCTGCACCCACAGGCATTGTATGTGACTTTCGGCTTTTCCCGGTTAGGGGTCACCACAGCGGAACTCCGGTCTGCTCATGATTGGCAGTAGATTTTTACGGTGCCGAGTTGCCAGCCTGATGCCCAACCTTCAAAGAAGGCACGCCCATTCACGCGAGCACCTACCTGCATGTCTGTAATGTCACTCGACCGCGGGGAGGACATGCAGACTCCACACACAAGACGTTCCAGCTGAGAATCAAACGGGAGAACCTCTTTCTGTGAGGCGACAACGCTAACTGCTTTACCTAACCTAAAATAAAGGTTATCTATGCTAAGGTGCATGTTACAGCCTGTGTTCCTACTTATACTAATTGCTGCCTTTTCTTTTTTTATTACCCTCCCAGATGTGAAAACAAAACAGCTTGCATGCTTTCAGAAAATATTATGTTTTAGCCTTAAGAAAAAGTGCACTATAAAACTAAATTGTACATTATTCTAGTACATGCACTGAAGTACTTGGGTACAAGGAAAGCCACTATCTCTTATGCACTTCCAGTAATTTCAAAGTTTTATTTTCACTATGTTGCTCGCCCTTGTACCTTTTAATTTTAGGTTTCCCTCATCAAGTGTTGACCAGAACTCTCAGGCGTTATTGTCTGCACCTGTAGTCAGCTTGTCTCCATGGAAATATAAGAACAGAATGTACAGCTGCTGTTAACTGCAGACTCACACTGAACATTTATTTGGTAAAGGAAAACTTTTCATTATATTCCAGTAGTAAAATTATTGGATATTCTCTTATGTTTAATGCTTGCATGCTTACACATAAAAAAGATGTTATTATATTAAGCCAAGGGCATTAATCCAGACATTCACTTATACAAAAGTAAGAGAAAATCAGTGCACTTTACACCCCATTTCTCACCCAACAACCAGAAATTACAGTATCTTTTCTTCTGTTTTTTTTATATTGTAGTACCTAAATTTCTTAAAACTAAAAAAGAAAAAAAGTACCTGTTTTACTTTATTATCTTTATCACACACAACAGTCATGGAAATTGCTTACTATATAACATGCAGTTTATATTATTAAATGTTTTATACAAATATTAAGAAAAAAATAGTTTTACTTGCAATAACATTTTTAGTGTTCTTCCAAACATTAATGACATGAAGTGGGGTATGCGCCTTTCAGTCCCCCAACTAGTTTAACAAACTTAAGAAAAGTCCAGTCTTTTCTGCAAGTTTTCCGTTTAAAGTCAACTTTCACAAATGTGATTGATGCTTTATAGTCTCACATGTACTCTTCCTGTTCATCTTCATCTCCCAACCCTAGACTGCATTTGAAGTCCAAGGTACTCCCAAACTCCTGTGCTTATTTCTCTCAGGCATTTTCCTTTGGAGCCTTAGAAAAGGTTTTACTGGCAAACTCTCTGTATGTGCTTTATTATCAGACATTTGCAATGCAGAGTCCCCTTCTGTTGGATGGCTTACATTTTGTTGGATAAACTTTGGCATATCCTCCTTAGCCTGTTCTGTATCAAAAATGACTTTGATCCTCCAGGAAAAAAATATTCTGAAGACAGCTGAATACAGCAGAATGAATCTCACACCAGCCTTTCAACATTTTTTGATTGTTGAGATAAATTTGTTTCTCTTCCTGGCGTACATTGAATAATTATTTCCACAAACACTCTACAATCTGCAGTTTTTATTACTTTGCCCTTCTGACACAGTTTTTTCAGGATCAACACTTTTTGCTGGTATGATTGCATCTTGCTTTGTCACAGTTAGGCTTGGAGCACATACATGGTGCCCTTTCAATTAACAAATCATGCTGTGGAATACCTGTCCAGTTACGTATTTGTGCTTTCCTGAAATTAAGAGTCTGTTCCTTCCAGTTTCTCTGGTACAGCAGAAAATCTTAGGTTTTCTCTGCATGCTCTGTCCACAGTGTCATACTCATCTAGCCTTTTCTTCTTTTCCTCCTCTGATTTTTTCCACTTTTATCAGTTCTTCTCAATAGCTGTTTAAAGCTTCTTCCATTTTTTTCAGGCTTTTGTTATTTGGGTTGACACATTCCTTCAATATTTCCTATATTTTAATCAGCTTTGAACACATTTTCCCCTAAATTACTGGAAGCCATCTTTTGTATGAAAGCTGGAGCTTGAACTGCTTTTTGCTGAACAGCTGCAGGATTCATCCTAGCCAGTATTTTTTCTTCACCTTGTCTAGTTGATTTTCTTTCAGGCTGACTTAATTTGTTCTTTGCTGGCATCCAGGCAGTGTACTTACTAACCTCTAACCGAGTTTACTAAAATTTGCCATAATTCCTAGTCCCCTTTTCTCTCGGTTTGTTTTTTTACACTGGAAGAGCTGAAATTAAGCTGCTGGTCAGTGTGCATCTATCTTGGAAGTCTGCTGCAAAGAATGCAAAAACAAGGTGTCAAGTATACCCTGATTTGTTATGATGATGCCAGTACACAGCAGGGAGGAGTTTTATGCTGGAATTATTTTAAAGAACTGTGTGGAGAGGAATTTCAGAATATTAATCTCAGCTTATTCAGATGTGGCTGCCTTGAAGTTCAGTGTATATGCTGAGAGGTCCCGTATCTTTTTATTGCTAAGAGGGGACTCAGTAAACAGTACAATACAGCAGGCAGTACAGTCACAGTTGCTGTTTCACATGTCTGTGATACATTTTATGATAATGGAGTAGGTCTAATTTCACATAATAGTGTGTGGTATAACTAGGGGGCTGGAAAATAGAATTGATCTCTTTGCTGATGTCATTTTATTGGTGCAGTAATTGGGAACAGTGTGGGTGAAGCAACTTTCAAAAATATCTGTCAAAGCCAGAAATAGGAGTAGATGAATGGCAACTAAAATTTACTATTAAAAAGAGCAGTGATAAAGTGCAACCTATTGGTTTTGGGGATGTGGAATTTTGAGGAGCAATATTTCTGAGGGAGCATCTTTCCTAAGCTTAGTCATATTAACATATATTAAGTACAGTAGGCAATGGTTACAATTGTTGCTTCCACAGCACTGCCCACAGTTAAATGATCTAAATCTAAAATCCACCTCCAGACTCCTTTCTCACCTAAGGATAACCACAAGATGTTCTTTAGTTACATCTGTAACCTTAAAGGTAAGGCCCAGATTTGCGCTGAACTCTTAGTTAAATACTGTACATATAGAATCTGTGGATATAGCAAACCTGCTGGCTGACAGGTTCAGTGAAAACTTCACTCCCCTGTCCCTGCCACATATACCCCAAAGCATCCCTAACACCTGTCCCCCACCTAGTATCTCCAAGGATCAGGTCTTAAATGCCCTCTTCAAGGCCAAAAATACAGCCTTTGTGGTACCAGACAACATCCCAGGCTGTGTTCTACATGGGTTAATACAGGAATTAGCATCAACTTTGAGCACACTTTTCAGTCACAGCGTAAGCATTGGCTTTGTCCCAGTGGAATGGGAAACAGCTACCGTCATCCCTTTGCACAAAGGGGTGCATCCACAAACATTGGGAACTATAGACCCATTAGCCTGACCAGCTTTATGTGCCATAGAATGAATCATCATGGATCTTATTAACAAAGATATAGGAAATCTTCAAATACCGTACCCCACTCAGTTTGGCTTTGTCAAGGGGAGATCATGCCTGTTAAACTTGGTGGACTTGTTCGAGACAGTCACCAAAGCCCTAGACGAGGGCAAATCTGTGCATACGGCCTACCTAGACTTAGACAAGGACTTTCACAATCCCCTACTCAGGCATCATTGATAAACTCACCCAGCTGGATATCAGCCCATATATTGTCAGGTGAATTGCAAACTGGCTTACTGATAGAACTTATATGGTCAAAATAGGGGACTCTACCCCTTCCAGCAGACCCATAACCAGTGATGTTCCACAGGGATCTGTTATGCGACCCCTACTGTTTTGAATCCACTTCTCCACAGTATAGGCGAAAACTAAAGGACTGTAGCTGACAAAGTTTGCTGATGACTGCAAACTGGGAGTAATCATTGAAACCCCTAGTGATGTCAACATCCTTTAAGAAGGTCTTTCTCGGACTAATGACTGGTGCCAAAGTCATGGTCTTAAACTTAATGCAAAAAAATAGATTATCGTGCCCTTCAGCAAGGGTGATGTTCCTGCAAACTATCACATCAATAGCAATGCACAAAGCACACAGTCAGTGGTGAGAGATCTGGGCACACAGGTTGACAACAACCTTAACTTTGATCACCATTGTCTCCACAGTGGTAAGAAGGGCATTTTACCTTGCTCATCTCATAAGCAGGGGCATTGCCTCCAGGAAAGAAATTGGTTATAACCCCCCCTGTACTCTTCCCATATCAGGCCAATAGTAGAGTACACCGCTCCTTTTGATATGTTCCTTTCCAAACACCTGCAGCAATTGGAGAGACCACAAAGGTTCCTTACAAAAAAAATTCAGGGTCTTCAAGATCTGTCTTATGTGGATAGAGTGAAATCATTGTCACTTTACTCTGTGCCATACAGACTGCTCAGATGCAACCTGTACCTTGTGTAGAGCAATCTCTGACCTAGCTTTAATGGAAATGCTGCAGATTCACAAGTCAAATGGCACACAGGTCACTAGCTCAAAGGATGTTAAGCTGATATGTGACCTCAACAGAACTTGCTGGAGAGACAGATTTTGTCTCACAGATGTTGCCTCACCTTTGGAACAAGCTTTCTATTTGTGTTAAACAGAGCTCCTTGTTGGCCCTATTTAAGCACAAGTTGGATGATTGGATGGGTAACCACAAATTCACCCTGGGGGTTCCACCTGTGTCCCTCTTGGATAGGGGCAGTAGGTGCTGATTTTAGTGTCTGCTTGAACCAGACACCCTTGGGAATACAGGCTGAACTTGGCTAGGCTTGTAAGGGTCCTGGGGTCATTAGCCTAGCAACCTCCTATGATCAAATCTGATGGCCACTTGGAGTATGATCATACAACTGGTACTAAACAGTTTAAAGTATAAAAAGTCTAACAAATAAGAGTCCCTAAATATCTAATGGAGCACAACTTGGCTTCGAGAATATGCAAGAAATATGCACTTTTGTTCTCGCTGTGGGCCTGGGGTTCCTATGAGTTCAATGAAAACGCATTATGTCGAATGCGTTTTCGTCGACACATGTAGAGTGAACAGGAAAAACAGCAAAGCGGCTATTCAGTAAAGTTTTTCCCTGGGAAAGAAGTTGCTTGACCGCTTCGTGGTTTTGCCGTGTTCTGAAGTATAGTGTGGTCTCTTGTATGGTATAGCTCCCGAGTGTGATTGTGCAGCAGTTACTGACCTTAGGGTTAGGGTGCGGGTTAAGGTAAGTGCATATGTATGAAAGTATTTACTGTTGTATATTTTATGTTAAATGTATGGTTGAGTTCCGTGTGTATGTGTTTTCAGTTGTTTACTTTTGTTTTTTTTTTTGGGGGGGGGGTAGAGTTAGGGTTAAGGTAAGTGTGTATGTGTTTGGAACTGTTTATGTGAATGTGCGAGAGTTACTGACCTTAGAGTTAGGGTGCGGGTTAAGGTAAGTGCATATGGTTTAAAATGTTTATTGTTTTTTTTTCGTTAAATGTTTGTTTGGGTTATGTGCATATGTGTATTTAGTTGTTTACTGTTTTTTTGGGGGGGTATAATTAGGATCGGGTATGTGTGTATGCGTTTGGAAATGTGTAATGTGTTTTTTCTTGTGGGGGTTGGAACAGCGATTTCTTTCCCTTGGAAAGAAATCGCAGTTCTTCGGATTCGACATTTTCACCTTTCGCTGAAAATGTGTCGATGTAACATCGTTTGCTGTTTTAAGTGTTCGATGTTGCAATATAGACCCTTGGGCCTGTACTATCCACATCCAAAAATAGGCTTCATACTGGACACCTCGCTGAGTAGAATCTTTGTCCTAGCTTCCAGACTCCTTTCTCAACAATCTTTGTCTGAATTTCAGTGCCTTCCAGTGCTCACTTGCCCATAAGAATTATACTATAAATATCACATGCATACTAATTTCCAGGGAAAGACAGGTGGCATAATGGCTAAGTTCTTCACCTTCCATGCACAAGATACAGTGTTTGACCCTAACCTCTGGCCAACGTCTATTTGGAGTTTGCATGTTCTCTCTGTGCCTCTTTGGGGTTCCTCTCACCTACAGAAAACATGCTGAATACTTCCATCTCATACTCACCAATGAATTGAGCTGTGGGTAACAGCACAGACTTTACATGGTACCATATAAGGGGAAGAGTTGTATAGACCAATAGCTTTGGGCATCTACTGTGCTGCGCAGTATCCTTAAGATAGAAGAACACAGATTACAGACTGTGTGCCATGGCAGGGCTAGCCACTGGACCGCATAAAATATGGTTCTAGGTGATCCGGTCTTGTTGACTAATGTCGCCAAATGGGCATGGGTATTTGCTGGTGATAAGTGGGTTGAGAACCCGGTCAACTCTGACCTATGCCAGAGACCCATGCTGATGGTTGGAGGGGTGTATCTCTGTTGACCAGTGTGTGCCTACCATAAAACCCAGCAGCCCTGCCTCAATAATCTACTGGCCAGCTGCTGTCCATTTGCCCAGCCTGGGTTACCTGGGATTGCTCTGTTGAGTAAAAGTTGGATGTAAAACCAATCAACCTGTGAATTGCTACACTCAGTGTAGGTTCACTGACAGTACAGATCTTAGAAGTGGATGGCATGATGGTAAGGAGGATGGTGGACATCATATGTATCCAGGAGACAAGGTGGAAGGGCAATGCAGCAAACTACTTGGCTTGGGCTCCAGAGTCTACTACTCAGGAGGAGGACAGACTAGACATGGTGTGGGAGTTGTGGTGAGAGAGAGCGGGTTCAGAAGGCAGTTTGGGATGTCATCAGAATTAGTGACAGAGTCATGACAATCAGACTTCAGTCTAATGATAAAACAGTATTCATAATCTCAGCCTATGCCCCACAGCAGGGTTGTGATAGTGAACAGAAGAGTACATTGAGAAAGCAGTTGCATGACCTACAAGATAGAGCAGGTCAACAGGAACTGGTGTTGAAAGTGGGTGACCTGAATGCAAATATTGGGACAGACAGAACAGGATAATCAGGACTGCCTGGGTCCACATGGGTGGGTCAACAGGAATAAAGAAAGAAAGGCCATTCTAGACCTCTGTCTGGCAAATAGCTTGATAATAACCAACACATGGTTCAGAAAAAGAGACCGTCACAAGATCACATACAAGAGTGACCAACATGCAACTCATGTAGACTTCCTCATAGTGGAAAGGGCACTGGAGTAGAAACAGTGATTGCAAAGTCAACCCCAGTGAAACAGTCAGTCCACAGCATAAACCACTGGTTGCCACTATCAGCTGCAAGCAGGGGTCGGAAAAGGCCCTAAGGTCAACAGAGACTAGGCTGAAGACCTGGAAGTTGACCGGAGAGAGACCACAACAGTTCAAGGTATTACTCAATGCTCTAGCATCTTAAGAAGAAGAGGAAATAGGTCGAGTTGAAGAAGAATTGCAGGTCTTCAAAACAGCATGTTTCAGGACCACAGAACAGGTATGTGGCTGAGCCTAGTATGGAAATAAGGTACATTAGGAAAGCTGGTGGTGGTATGCAGAAGTCCAGGAAATCATCAAAAAAAAGACAGATTGTAGGAAAAAGTAGGAGATAGAAAAGATGGACCAGTCTAGGAAGGAATACTGGTTAGGTATCAAAGAGGCTAAGAAAGCAGTGGTAATAGCAAAGAACAGGGCATCAGAGGCACTCTACCAGTTTCTGGAATTGACTCAGTAGGTGACACAGAGAAACTATATCAGGTGGCAAGGCAAAGACAGAAAGATAAAGAAAATAGTCAGACACCTAGCAACAACCTGCCCACCAGTCCATAAGACACCAAAGACAGATTGAAAGGAGTACTTCCAGCAGCTTCTGATTGAATAAAACCTCACAGAAGCTGTACTACTCCAGGCACAGTGTACGATGAGAGAAGAAGAGAAAGAAAAAGTAAGAACAGCTCTAAGGAAAATGAAGTCAGGGAAAGCAGCAGGCTCAAATGAGATTACAGCAGATATGATAAAGATGCTGGGTGAGATGGGGAGAAATAGCTCCTGAGGGTGGAGAGAATGGTTTATCACAGCTGATGGAGAATAAGCATAGTCATGCCAGTGTACTAGAACAAAGGGGACATCCAGATCTGTGGGGAGTATAGAGGTATCATACTCCTGTCACATTCCTTGAATGTTTTAGAGAGGATGATTGATAAACAGATATGCAGAGTAATAAAAGGTAAGATGGGAGATAAACAGTTCAGATGCAAATCAGGATGCAGCACAACTGACCTAATGTTTGCAGTGAGACATATAGTTGAGAAGAACTAGTGATGAGGAAAGAGTCCAACTGGACATTCCTAGACTTGGAGAAAGCATATGACAAGCACCAAGAAAGCTGATTTGGGCAGTTCTGTGGTGATTGAAGTCTCAGAAACATTGATAGAATTAGTGCAAGGTGCGGACAAGGATCCAGTGGCTCAAGTATGAACAGTGTTTGGTCTCACGGAGGGGTTCCCAGTGGGAGTGGATGTGCATCAGGGTTCAATTCTGAGCCCACTGCAGTTCATGCTCTTGATGGATTACATTAGCAAACTGGTAAGAGGGGACAGATCAACAAAGTTGATCTATGCAAATGATGTGGCATTACAGGCAGGCTCTGAGCAAGAGCTTCAGCAAAGGATAGGGAAATGGAATGCAAAGCCGAAGGCACATGGAATGAAACGGTGTACAGATAAGACAGTGGTAATGGCAGCAGATTGGGGAAATCAGAAGAAGCTGAGAGCTGAAATGGAAGGGAAGGTAGTGGAACAGGTTAACAGCTTCAAGTATCTGGGAGGGGTGGTTGAGGAGAAGTGAAGTCTGAATGAGGAGGTCAAAGCTAGAATCGGAGGGCCTGCAGCTGACTGACATAGAGTGTAATGTGTAGTGTATGACAGAAGAATGTCAAAGAAGCTGAAAAGTAAGGTGTAGAAAACAGTGGTTTGACCAGTATTACTGTATGGTACAGAAACCTGAGCAGTAAAGGCAGAGCAGATGAGGAAGCTAGGGGTGATGGAAATGAAGTGCCTGAGAAGGGTGGTAGGATGTACACTGTGGGACAGATGAAGAAATGAGGACATAAGAGCAGAAGCCAAAGTAGCTCCAATTGCAGAACAGATCAAAGATAATGGTTTATGATTTTTTGGGCACATGTTCAGAAAAGAAGACAATCTAATGAAGAAGATTTGGGACGGATAGGATGAAAGCAGTAGGAAATGAGGGCGTCCAGCAAAGAGGTGGATGGATTATGTGAGAGAAGATCTGCAGCAGTCAGGCATGAGTTTCGAAGAGGGCAGAAGTATAACATTGAATCGAGAGAGATGGTGACAGTTAACATGACACCCCGACCCCATGTAGAAAATGTGGATAAGGGGGTTAATGATGATGGTGATGCCAGGCGATATCCTCCAGCACTGCAGCCTTCTGCGCTAAGCCAAAGTAGTAAACTACCTCCATCACAGACTTCTTGACTGGGGGAATCCAAGTTACATTTTCACTCTTGAAAATGAGCCAAATAATTATAAAATGAAATAGTAGTGTGTGGAAGAACAATCTGGCCAGTTAGAGATGAATGCGCAATAAATGCTTGCTTATCATTTAATAAGTAAGGAAGCCACAAATTTGTTTAAAAGTGAATAAATAAAACTACTTAAAAACAATGAGTTAAACAGTACAGTTAAATATGCAGAAAAAGATAAACTTGCACAGAGAAAACAGAAAGTAATCACTTTGAATCAACAGATTACAAGAAAGAAAATCATCCATAGGTAAACATTCCTCTAGCTATCTCTTCAATTGGCTAGCGTAGCTAGGACGGGGCGAGAGGGGCAACTGTCCCGTGTGCAAAGTGTTGGGGATGTGCAATTGGCAGATACCAATCGCTCTTTAATGCATACTGGCTTTTAAAATCCATTATTGCATTTGCAGTCAAACCATAGCTCTGAAGTGATCCCTGTGTGGTCTAAAGTGTAGCAGCTGCTTGTTACATTTGTAGCAATCAGTTTGCTATAGTTAATAAAAAAGAAGATTTTTTTTAAACTAAAATGAGAGGAAGGAGGGTTGGTGGGCAGGGTGGAGAGAAGGGACCTGATTGACTCCTGCATTTCAGAAGTCCCAGGTACCTGATTGCAGACTTTATTTGCTCTTCTGTTGAAGACCTGAGGTGGGAGGGAGGGAAGATGTATCTGGCCAGCTGGTTGGTGTGCCAACTGAAGGAACGTCCTTTTTGTTTGTTAACAAAGGTTGTGAGTCAGGAGGGTCAGAGGCAGGGCACAGAGACAGGACCTGATTGGCTACTGCATTTCTGTAACCCAGGACCTGACGATGCCCCTTCTTTTTTTTTCCTCTTCATTTGAAGAACTGAGGGAGTGGGGCTGTGGTTCATCAGACCAGCAAAGGGTGCTGGTTGAGCCAGTTACACGTCTTTCTTCACTAAAAGAATTAATTTCCAGAAGACATATCAGGCAAACACATAAGTGCAGAAAACAACCCACGAGCCTGCACACCACAAACTTCAAGGTAGTTTTCCTTTGACTTTTGTGTTCATTTAGTTGTTTGGCATGTGCTTCCCCCTACAGAAACCACAAATGCAGTTAAGCAGAGCTTCATATTTTCTTGAAAATTAGTTTGCTTCTCTTGGCTAGCTATCTCCTTAAATACATTTCTAATTATACTTTTACAGCTTTTAGTTTGCTGACTAATAATAGTCACTTATTGTGTAATCATATGGCAGAACAATTACACTTTCTGTTTCACAGTTCTGCCACATATTTCACTTGCTATGTATAACTGCTATATCTCCCAGCAGGGAGATTTTGCAAACTTCATATATTTGTATATATTGCATAGGAAAAGGTCACAGTTGTTCGTATCTTTTCATGCAAGTGAAAAGCTCAGATTCCAGATTCATTCACATATTTTTAGCTCATTTGCTGCAGATAAAGTGCAGTTCACACATCTGTTGTTGTCTGATTCAGAAAACAGTGACAGATTTAATATCAAACATCTGTCTAAATTGCAATTAAAGACTTCTTGGCCCACCTAGTCTACCCATTTCCCTAAGTGTCATGTGCTTTAGTATAGGAAGGCTGCATTTTACGGCTAGCGGAATGACGGGGTTTGTGGTAAGGAGGTGAGCCCAAAGGGGTCACACATTATATTACCCATATTATGTAACACAGTAATGTCATAAAGGTGGTAGGTTTGCAGAGGAGTGCTGCTATGATGGATTAGATGATTGTGAGCTGAATATGAAAAAATGTCAAACGTACTGGATATATATCAAAGAAAGTGGTGAAATGTAGCAATTATACAGATTTATTGGGAATCATGTAGAGCTGGATTAAGAAGAAAAGAAAATCTGAAAGCTGCAGAAGTGGTAGAAAGTAAATAAAAAAAATGGGTTTAGAAGATGACCTTCTGGGACAGGAATTTAGCACTTGACTGTGATGCTAACAACATATGTTGGAGTGGACCGAGAGAGTGGGGAAAAGCAGCTAATTCCCACTTCTTGGAGGAAGAATAGATTACTCTTGCTGTATGACCAGCCTAAGGTGAAGATCTAAGACAGCTGCATTCTGCAGAGAAATCTGAGCATTATATCATGCCTCATGCTATGTTATACAGGTGTGCAGAAGCATGCATCTGTAAAACTTGCTCATTGACATTGAGCAGAAGTGCATCTTAGATTGTAAGGCTAAGCAAATGCAACTCTGTCCTTGTGTATGCTGTAGATGGCCTTCCCGTATCACCTGCATGTTGTTTACCATTAAACATCATCAGTTACATAACGGACTTGATTTGGGATGTTGGATGACACAGGTTACTCTTAGGTGGAGAAACTAGTAAGGGGAAGGGTTCGCTGAATCAGATAGTAAAGTTGCTTTAAAAATTAAAACTTATGTCTGACTTAAGGGAGCTCTTTTTGTAGTAGAGTATAGATTAACAGAAAATTTACTCTGATTTTGTGATGTGTTGAATATTGGGGGTGGGGTGGTGAGCTGAGCTCCATAAAGCCTAAGCAGAGAAATTTGGTGGATTGATGAACCAGTGAAGTCCTCTTTTAATTTAGTTAAATGATTAGCTTGTTTCCCATCAGCACATAGCACCTCATAAAAACAGGGTAGTCTGAGGTAGCAGTGCTCCTGATAATGCCACCACATCAGAATGCAGTAAGGACTGTGATCTCTCTAGTGAATAAAAGAGGTACATTGTTAATCATTTCATAGTGGCAGATACACAGTTTGGACTCTTAATACAATCATATAATAAATATAATAATCATATAATGAAAGTTGGGCTTTCTGTAGAAACATTATCACCAGTACTGCCTAAAGGGAGCTGAAACATTAGTTGTGAGCAAGAGAGGTCTCCCATTCCTGTGTTGGATGCTGCTGCTGAATTGGGGATTGCAGTACTCAACATGCTTGATCTTTGGATGTCCATTAAGATTACCCCGGCTATTGTGTAAGCTGTTGCTTGGTGATCCTTGTAGATGACCAACCCCCAGCTTACCTGGGTCTTAGACCACGCATCCACCTTTACTGCTAGCATTGAGCACGCACTGACAACTTTTCTGTCCAGCTCCACCAGTATTCAATTCACTGCTCAGTCACAAGTCATCATAGTGAAGCCAGAAGTTTAATTCTTTGTGCTATAGACCCAGCAAAGATGTATATTTTTTCTTCTGATAATAGTCTGTCATCTGACTTTCTCACTGATCACTGAGTTACTGTGAACAGACTTTTTCTTATTATTATGACGCAGACAGCTGTGGTCAGTATGGTACATTTTAAGAAAAATAAAGGGAATCTCAGTTTTCATGTTTATGATATACTTTCAATTAACATCTGTATTAAATATGTATGTTGAACGTGTTGAAGATTTCCAAAGATTTGACATTATGTTCACAGTGTTTTTGTTGTACACGTATGATTTTGTTATTTTTTATTCTTTATGCACAGATTTCTGATGTTGTTTTCTTTAACCTTATTTGAGAAACAATGATGAATAATATACTTTAATGTCCTATCCATAAGGTTATTTCATACTTTATCATCTACATGGTGTACGAGCTTTTTTTGCCAAATGCAGAACATTAGAAAATGTTATCTGTCAGAGAATGTGTTTTGCAGAAATACCCATACTAAAAGTTTCCTGGCAAAATGTGTACATACTAGCAAAGTTATTTCACTGTATTCGGAAGATGCAATACATGTTTACACTGTTTTTCTTTATTTTATATTCATTGTTCACTGTAACCCTCTTATGACCCTACATCATACAGATTGGAAATGCTTTGAGGTGCTACATGAAAGGTGATTTTTCTTTTACCATGAATATCAGACTACTTTTTCATATGGGAGAAAAGGAAGGTGAAAGTCCATTATATGAACAATAATTAGCAGATGCATTGAGACTATACTGAAGAACTGGGAGTCACATGGGTTAATCAATTATTATATCATGGAAGCTGTCACATATACAGTGAGCTACCTGACTGAAAGAAATGGAAGTATGTAAAATATAAGTTGTGGATAGAAATGAGAGTAAAGTTATGTCCAGAATTATTAACATCAATAAAAATGGAGAAAATATATCAGGAGGATCTCCAAGATGGTGCTTGGTAATAAGTAGGTAGAAACTGCACCTGCTATAACCAGTGTGGCTACAGGCATGAGGAAACTTATTGTAATGTTGTTGATTATTCTGTATTGGGGTTGCAACCATTTTACAAAAGCATGTAAAAGTTAAAAAAAAACACTAGAGCAAGATGTAAACAATAAAGGAGCACAATAACACAATACTGTTTGCCAACACTCTTAAATTGCATACAATTAATGCATTTCATAGTGAGCAGCAATAACTAAGATTTCATTCTAGAAAATGTGAATGATTAAGGGCATGTTAACTGCTTTTAAGATTAATGCTGCAGTAGAATACAGTATAGAAGTACTGTGGTTAGGTTGCAGGCAAAATGCTTGTAACACATAGTGGCCACAGCTACAATAAATGCATCTGAAGAAAGCTGAATCTGGCTTCTGTATAGCAGCTGAAAGATGCTACTCTCAACTACTCCTGAGTAAGAAGAGAAACTAAAAATAAAACAAAATGGACCATGTATAAAAACTGGTATTATTTATTAACTGACTTACTTTTGTCCTTCCTTGGCAGCCACAGTGATCTCCCGTCTATGGCCCATAACACCTTGCACCTGTGGAGGGGGTTATGACCGGTGTCGTGAAGTCTCTCACTGCATTTGCAGAGAGAGTTTTCTAGTCTGACGTATTGGGATTTGCAGCCATCAACTTTTTTTAAATGTCAGGGATCTCTCTCTTTCTTGGGTGAGAGATCTCTTACACAAGCTGGGATTTCAAGAGAACATTCAAAAATTTCATTCGCAGCCTCCATACAGGTTTTGTACCAAATGAGAGAAGAGCAGCTACGGTTAATCCACTGCATAAGAATGGACCTTCCATAGACCCATGCAGTAACAGACCCATAAGTCTGATGAGCCTCATATGCAAAGCCATTGAAAGACTTATCATGGTATTAATCAATCAGGACATAGGGAACCTCCAAATACTGGATCCATCTCAGTTTGGATTTGTTAAGTGCAGATCATGCTTACTCATCCTGGAGGATTTTTTTGAAAAGGTCACCAAAGCAGTGGGTAAAAGCAAAATGGTACACACTGCATACCTTGACCTAGCCAAAACATTTGAAACAATTCTCCACTCAGGTATAGTAGAAAAGCTAAATAAACAGGGAATTAAACCCCTGTCACCCACTGGTTTGCCAACTGGCTCACAGATAGGAGGCAGGTAATCAACATAGGGAAAGTTACCTCCACAAAGAGACTAGTCACCAGTGTAGTCCCCCAGGGTTCTGTGCTGGGGCCTCTCCTGTTTGCCATCTATTTTTTCTGAAGTAAAAGCCAGTACCAAAGGGCTCTGGCTGACTAGGTTTGCAGATGCCTGCAAGCTGGGAGCAGTAATTGAATCCCAAAATGAGTTAGCCATCCTACAGAAAGGTTTGTCTTAAATAAATAACTAGTGTCAAAATCATGGTCTGTAACTAAGTGCCAAAAAATGTATTACTGTATCCTTTGGGAAGTCATCTACCCCAGGGAACTACCACATTGACAATACCCCCCTAAGAGTTGATCCAGTTGTTTGGGATTTGGGAACTTATGTGAACAGTGACCTAACTTTTGACTAACGTGTCTGTTGTAAGAAAGTCGTTCCATATTGCACAGCTTATGAACAAAGAGATTATGTCTAGATCTAGGGACGTCAATGTCCCTCTTTACTCAGGCATCATTAAGACAGTCATTGCATATAATGCCCCCTTTGGCATGTATCTGTCCAGACACATGCAGCAGCTGGAATGTCCACAAAGATACCTTAGTAAAAGGATACAAGGCCTAAACAACATGTCCTACATGGACCAACTCAAAGCCCTGTCATTATACTCAGTATCCTACAGGCTGCTAAGAGGTGAACTATGTCTGGCAAACAAGACATCCTCTGACCCATTACTGATAGACTTACTGCACATCAGAAAGTCAGATGGCATCAGAAATGCTCAGTCTAGGGATCTAAAACTGTTCTGCAACATCAATAGAGAGGTTTGGAAGGACAGGTATATTTCACAGAGGATACCACTGCTGTGGAACAGACTCCCCATCCCCATAAAACAGAGTTTATCCCTGTCCATTTTCAAGCACAACTTTGATCTGTGGATGGGAAAGAGAAAATCTATCCCAGTACTGCCCCCTGTACTAGTAATGGACAAAGGTAGCTCCTAAATGCTTTATCCTGTGCATGCGTCCCTTGAAATTATCTGTGACAGGATCCCATTTACTCATTAGGGATAATGTATAATTATCGACCATGAGATGGGTAAGGCCAGTCTATAACCAAATGAAATAGGTTATTTCAAGCACAACAAACTAAATTGTCTGGGTTTAAAATGGCCCGTAGGGGCAGCTAGCCTAGATGTTCTTCATATTTCACTGTTGCAGTCATCACACTTGGGTTATCCTGCCAGGGGTAGCCCTCGGTCTGCCCGAATACCAGAGGCTTAGTATTTCTGCGTCAGTTGCTGTTGCTTCAGGACTGACGTCAGGTCGACAGGAGTATAAAAACAGGCAGCTGACGCCATTATATCAGTCTTGTCGAGGAGCCAGAAGCAGTTAGCACGAGTGCCAGTCGGCCACTACCTGAGTTTTCATTTCTAAACTGAATCATCTTGAAGTCTTCTAAAGCTAAGTACCCCGTTGGGGATCCTTCTTTCTTGCTCTAACAGATGTCAGAAAAAGTTAACAATTGTCTCGCCTGTGGAAAGCAAATACCATACCGAGATTTCCATTCTTACTCCATCACCTGTTTAGGCCCAGATCATGACGTACCTCGCTGTAGGTTTTGTGCTTTGTTCAACACCCGAACTATTTGTCGTCGGGCCCTTATTGTAGCTAAATACTTTTCGTTCTCGATCAACGTATTCCGAAATGGCTTCGGTAAGCCATCCGACTACCGATCTTCCGAAAAAACGTAAGGATAAAGAGAGAGACATACCGTACAGGTCCAAAACTGCCGGTGACGCTTCCGGTAAGCTAGTCACCAGTTCACTGGTACTCAGTAAGGCGCTTTTGCAGCCCCTGATGCCCACTTTCAATGGATTCGAGGCCTCTACCGAGACCCGTTAGGAGTCTGGTATGCCGCGAGACTCTTTGACTATGGAATCTGTGGATGTCTCTATCTTGGATGGGTCGGGAGCCACTGTGCAGGCATCGGCCTCTGAGGAAGTTCTTCGCATTACCGATATTCGGCACAAACTGACGACTTCTTTCACATCTTCAGTTCTTTCTAAAACTACCGAGTTTCTAAGGCCAAGAGTATGAGCATAAAAAAAGACAACCCAAACTCAAGTGTCTGCTTCCTTGCCACAATTTCAGATGCTTAAAATGGCAGAAGACCTGATCATGCTGATTAGGGGAAGCCAACCTTCCCCTGCTAAAAGAAAATGAGACTTGTCTCCAGCAGCTTTATCTGACCAAGAGTCCGACGACTCTTAGGTTTCTGAATATGAAGACTTGCCCTTATCTGCCTATGAGGATTCAGATGCAGTGGAATCCATTCCTTCAGCCTCCCCTCCAGAGGATTTTTCTTTTGGTGAAATGCTACTTACATTGAGAGAGCATTTCCACTGGGAATGCCAGGATTATCATCAGTCCAAAAAGAGGCTCAGGGAATTAGACTTACCACAGCACAGACCCTTAGCTATCCCTCCTTTTCTAGATGTTGTGCATGATGTCTTTATGGAATCCAGTCTAACTCCTGATACTTTACCCCCTGCTCCAAGGAAACCTGACAGGTACTATAGAGTCCCTGACTCTCACAAATTTCTCTTCAAAAATCCTACTGCTGACCCAGAGATGCTCTCCAAAGGACCTAAAGGAATAAAAGCTACTACAGCTAAGAATCCCACCCCTTCGGACAGGGATTCCCGAGCTTTAGACAGATTGGGTAAAAAAGTATACACCTCTGCAACTCTCGCCATTAGAGCATTGAATTGTCAGTTCCACATGCTGAAATACCAGCAACATACTATGGAACTTATTAAGCAAAAATTATCTACCATTCCTGACTGTGCAGAAAATAAAGATTTACAGGAGCTTATGCATTGTGCAAGCCAAGTCAGCAAGCATACCCTGCAATGTGGGTTTGACGCCCTAGAAGCATCTTGCCGGGCAGCAGTCACAGGTTCTGTACATAGAAGGCACGCCTGGCTTAAGGAGCAGACCTTGCCAGTCCATGTCGAATCAAAATTATTGGGCGCTCCTTTGAACAAGGACAATCTGTTTGACACCAAAGCAGAAGAGGTTTTAAAAAAAGATAGAAGAAAAGGCTAAGTCTATGCAGACAGTTAAAGATTTTTTGCAAGTGCAGCCTCCAAGATTTAGTAGGAATTGCCCCTCAAAACATTGGTCCTTTTCAGTCCTCACAACGCCATCTCAAACTAGGCCTAGGGGAAACAGACCCCTCCCCCCCGATTACAGTCTCAGGGTATGCAGAGATCTAAGCAGTGGAGTACCTCCACTTCTAAAACAGGGAGTGCTAAGCCACCCCGTTACAGAAAGAATTCACAATAACTTCTCAGTTCCACTCCTCACCTCTGGTATCCCAGGGGTACAAATTTTATTTTCACACGCTGCCAACCCCAAAAGGGTTCCTAGACCTTCCTCCAAACCAGTGGGAAGAGGCACAAAACCACATTCAGTCCATGCTCTCCATAAGGGCAATTCAGCCTGTTCCTTCAGAACAGATAGGCCAAGATTTTTATTCCAGACTTTTCCTGGTACCCAGAAAAGAGGGCACCTGGCGCCTAATCTTAGATCTATCCATTCTGAATACCTTACTGGTGGTACCAAAATGTAAAACGCTCACCCTACAGCAGCTTCTCTCTATGCTGACCAAAGATGCCTGGTTAGCTGCCCTAGACCTAAAGGAGGCCTATCTACACATCCCAGTCAGGGACTCTAGCAGGAAATATCTACGTTTCAGGGCAGAATCTATGCATTATCAGTTCTCTGCACTTCCCTTTGGCTTATTCACTGCTCCCAGAGTTATCACACCAGGTTACCTCACAGCAAGGCCTGGAAAGTGGATGCTCTATCCTTCCAGTGGGCAAACCTCTCAATCTGTGCATTTCCCCCTCTGCCTCTTCTCACAAGAGTATTACTCTAGATAAGGCAGGAAAGACCAAGGGCAATCCTGATTGCCAAAGACTGGCAACGCCAACACTGTTACCCACTACTGCGTAGTCTGTCACCAGTGCCACCATGCCACCTACCTCAGATCCCAACCCTTCTGACTCAGCAGGAGGGACAGATCTTGCATCCACAATTGCAGACCCTAAACCTTGCAGCCTGGCTTATTCCTTGAATTCTCCTCCAGTGGCCAGCCTGAGCAAGCAGGTACTGGATGTCATATGTGAAGCCAGACGACCCAGTACAAGGAAATCCTATGCTGATAAGTGGAAAAGGTACTGTTCCTGAATTCACTCTAAAGGAGTATACAGCACAACCCTCCTTACCTCTCATCCTGAATTACCTAGTAGACCTACTCCACAGAGACCTGTCCTTCACTTCCATTAAGATCCATGCCTCTGCCATCTCTGCTCATTACAGCACTGAGCCACCTCACTTCTCTCACCCTCTCATCAAACAGTTCCTGAGAGGGATAACAACTTAAGGCCACCAAGAAGAGCCCCCACCCCTGCTTGGGACTTTAATTTTGTGTTGGAAAAACTCATGCTATCCCCCTTTGAGCCTGCAGTGTCAGCAGAGTTAAAATTCCTCTCTTGGAAAACAGCCTTGCTTCTGGCCATCACTTCAGCTAGAAGAGTGTCTGAGCTACAAGCACTTATGGCTGTGGAACCCTTCATTATTTTTCATGCTGACAGGGTCTCCCTCAGGATTAACCCTACTTTTATGCCTAAAGTGGTGTCCAATGTGGCTCTCAACCAATCTATCCATTTGCCCACCTTTTTACTAATCCTCAAAATAAGGGGGAAAGGATCCTGCACCCCTTAGATGTGCACAGACAGCTCAGATTCTACCTGGATAGGACTAAGCCCTTCAGGAAATCTGACCAGTTACTAGTCAGCTTTGCACCAGGGGCAGAGGGCAAAGGCATATCGAAACAAACCATCTCCAAATGGATAGCACACTGTATCCATGTTTGTTGCAAACACCATGGGAAACCACCCCCTCAGGGGATCAGAACTCATTCCACTAGGGCAACTTCAGCCTCTACAGCCATTCTCAGAGGAGTCCCTCCCAGGGACATTTTGGAAGCTGCTACTTGGAGTTCTGTTCATTTCTTCACCAAGCATTACCACCTGCCTATCTTTTCCATATCCAGGGCAGGCTTTGCAACAGCAGTCCTGTGGGGCATAGTAGCCAGCCCAAACTCTTCTTGACTGTCTCCACCCATTCTTCAGCTTTGGGAATCAACCCAAGTGTGAAGACTGCAACAGTGAAACAGGAAGAACATAGTACAGCACTTACCATAAATGTAGATGCTCGAGTGTATTCACTGTTGCAGTCCTGGTTTCCTGCCCCCCCCAACCCCCTTGTCTCTCTCTGTCTCTCTCTCTCTCTCTAGCCCCTTACAGGGCTGCTGGTATTTGTTTTTTTACTGGTGGTGTTTTTCCCACCATAACTTAGCTCCCTATTGGGGGCTCCTGACATTTGGGGCAAGAAAAACTGATGTAATGGTGTTGGCCGCCTGTTTTTATACCCCTGACAACTTGACGTCAGTCCTGAAGTGACAGCAACCAACATAGACATACTAAGCCTCTGGTATTCGGGCCGACTGAGGGTTACCCCTGGCAGGATTACCCAAGTGTGATGACTGCAACAGTGAATACACTTGAACATCTACATTTATGGTAAGTGTACACAACTGTACATTCTTGCCTGTGAACCTATGTGTCATTGTCCAATTTCTTTGTGTTTTTCATTGGATAAATCAATAGAAGATGTGTCAGCTCTGTATTAGTCTAGGATTAGGAAGTTTTGGGCAACACTGTGTCCATGGCATCCACAGAGTGTTAGGCTAAGATGTATACTAGTACAGGATGCTTTGACTTTGTCTCTCAACCCTTAAAGAAGACCTTAGGCAATCCATCTTGGATTTTGGTTATCTGAAGTTGCCTCAGTTTGTAAATCTATCTGAAAGACTCAATGGGATAATTATGTGGTTAAGATAGGCCACGTCCTAGAATTCTACTAGTTATTCCCCCATTATGAGTTCAGAAACCAAACTGTGGTTCTGTTGTGCTTTTCAGATAGGCTCAGTCTCTAATTGTCAAAGGCCATAGAGGTTGCCTTTCCTTTACATTAGGCCTCGGATTTCTGCTTCATACTCTTGATTTCAAAGTAAATGGAATCTTTCTGTCTCATGTTAGACCTTAGCACCTAGAAATAATGTAACATTAATATCTTTGCTTGCTGCATTCTGTGGTTGGGTTTATCCTTTCCATGAGCCAGACCTCTGCATCCTTTCCCAGTATCTGCTATCTCCGGAATAGATAAGCTTTTCAGATGTTGCATTGTTTATCTTGCATTGACTTCTTAAGCATGGTCATCCACTGTGCCTGCCAGTTGGTTTTGCTGCTCACAGAGCTCACATTTTAAATCCGCGCTGTAGTCATGGACTGTTTGTGTGTACTTGCCATTTGGAAATTTTGTAACTTTGTATCTGATATTGTTAATCCTCATTCATTCCTTACGCCTGGGTTATCGGTTCCGACCTCGGAACTGAGCCGGCCATCTTCCAAGCTCGTGACAGCCACAAACTCTCGAGCTAAACTCTTACCCACAATTCCCCTCTCCCTGTTACCTCAGATTTCATTTGCCGCATCGCCATTCATTCATGTCAAGCCACTTCTTTTGAACTAAGTAAAACTTTCTTTGGTAATTTCTAATCGTATTACAGTTCTTCTCAGTTCACATCTTAATAAATAGTTATCTCTTACCCTATCGCATCTAGCGACTCTATTTTGTTTTTTTCTAGCCCTTCTTTCTTCTTACCATGAGGTAACTACTTTACCATCGTTGGTAAAATCTTTCCTTGCTTTACCTTCGGGTATTTCTCGTACCATCGTTGGTACCTTCTTCCTTCCCTTTCCTTTCTTCCTCCTTCCTATTATGGCAGAGAAAAAAGGTGGTCCGGGATTTAAAAGATGTGTGTATTGTGGGCATAAATCGCCTATTTCGGATGCACATGCGTTATGCATTTACTGTTTGGGTGTGCCTCACTTGACTATGAACCCGCCTTGTGGGATTTATGCTAGCTTTTCTAACAGGACTTTGGTGGAAAGGAAAAATAAACTGATTTTAAAGGGACTACTTAAATCTTCCTTTTCAGAGGTTATTTCTGGGTCAGAGGCTTCAATCCCTCCTAGTTCCCATAAGAAAAGAGATGAACACAAGAAGGCCAAGTCTCTTCCATCGTCTCCTGCTGGGGACCACCAGGAACTGAGATCTAAGAAGGCCAAACTGTCTTAGTTCGGATTTGACTTCCTCGGCCCCGAGGCTTTCGGTGCCTAGATCTTCTGCACCTCAGCCTTCGGCACCGAGTTTTGTGCCCTACACCTCATCGGAACCGAGGGGCCCCTCAGTTCAGACTTCCTTACCGGCATTGACTTTTTCTTCGATGCAGACCTTTTCGGCGTCGATGACTGTTCCGACGCCCTCTCATGCTTCGACTCAGACAATTTACATGGCACTGACTATCCTCTCGGTACCGACCACCTTGTTTTCTGCACAGACTCTCTCGGCACCTACCATAGTGCCAACTACCACTTCAGTACCGACCTTGTCGATGCAGACCTTACCTTCGGCACCGATGATCTCCTCGGTGCAGACACCAGTAGTACAAGCCTTAATGGCTCCATTGTTCTCGGTGCAGACGCCAATTTTAGCATCATCCAAAGGACCCCTTTGTGGGTACCGAGTTTTCTTCATCCTTGGATAGACATGACTCTCCTTCAGCTGTGTCCATGAGATCCACAAGAAGCCTCTCAGAACATGATGTGGTGCGTCTTGTGGATCAATTGCTTTTGGCAAGAGGTATCCAACCCTCTAGGACCTACTCTTTCTTTGGAGGTGAACACCCTTCTCCAAAGACCCCTACCTATTCTCCTCCTTCTTTGCCTTTGAAGCCCCTTGCCTGTAGCACAGATTTCCCTCACTTTGGCTCCTTTCATGGACCTCACTAAGGAGCCGCAGTTACCTTTGTGGCAGGAGAGACTTGTCATTGCTCAGGATGCCAGCTGTGGCGTACGTACTCCTGTTTTTCACAGCCGTCCAGGGAGTCTGAGTAGGCGGGCTGATTTGCTTGAGCGAGGTGTGACCTCCTCAGGTGGACCAGCCTTCCAACTCATGGAGAAGGCTCTTGCGTCTGTTGGTGATCTTGTGCTATCAGTGCCTCCGTCCTCCTCTGGACTGCAATTTACACAAGCCACCCCTGGCGGACACCAGGCACAAGGGCCTCAAGACACACTCCCACAGGAGGCCCCTTTTGTGCTGTCTTCCCCAGATTCTCCCCATGAGGAAGTTCATCGCAAGACTTCGTGTAAGAGGAAGCACATGGACTCCCCAGAGGAGTCCCTCACGGAAGACACAGACTTTGATGATGGGGAAGGGTCCTCTCAGTCACCCTCTGAGGTATCCTTTGGAGATATCCTCGAAATACTTAAGCAGAGAGGTGAGAGGTGAATGCAGCCCTCTAACCCGACCTCTGGAGTCTGTGTTCCTGCAGGCCTTTCATGCCCAGCCCCCTTCCTCCTGGGTTACTCCAACTGTCGACGACCTTGTCCGGCTCGTCGTGCAGCATGCATGGAAGGCTCCTGACACCATTGACGCCATTCCCCGCAGACAAGATAAAATCTTGTCCCCTCTAGATAGTGATCCTCACTGGTCCAAAGGTCTTCCTGTAGATGCCTTGGTGGTGGCAGCCGCAAAAAAAAGGATCTGGCGGAAGAAAGCCAGACTGTCCACCCACCCAACAAAGAGTCCCGGGCGCTGGACAGATTAGGGAAGTGTACTTTTGCATCAGCGACCTTTGCAGTCCGGTCCCTGAATTATATGGCACATTGTACCAGTCTTCAAAGAGAATAAATTTCTGAGCTCTCTGAAACTTTGGCTGGAGCTGTGTCTGATGAGGTGTGGGACAAAGTGGCCTCACAGTTAGCCATCCTTGAATTGATCTCTAACTCCTCCATGCGTCTGATTTCTCACACATCAGAAAGAGGAGCTAGAGCAGTGGGTGCAGGCATCGTCATGAGATGGCATGCCTGGATGCACTTGTGTGATTTCATGGAACCCTTCAAGGCTTCCTTTCTGAATGCTCCCATTGAAGCCTCTTCGTTATTTGGACCCAAGGTAAAAGATACACTGGCTAGATGTGAACAGGACAGTAAGACTTTTTCTGTCGTGGGTGTCCGTTATTCTTCCCCTCAATGGGCTTTCTCCAGAAACCAGAAGAGTGGGAAGATGTGGCATAAAAAGTTTCAAGGTTCTTTCCGTGACACACGAGCCGAGTTTTCCCCCAGAGGCAGAGGGGGAAACTCATATGGAAGACGCTCTTTTCGGGACAGAGGAGGTCCGCGTAACCAGGGTTCCAGAGATTCTTTCTCTGGCCAGTCCTACCAGCTCTCCTGAAGAGCGGCCCAACTGCTTTCCTCTGGAAGCGGTTGGGGGTCGTTTCTCTTTTTACCCTTCTGCCTGGCTAACCATTACCACCGATTCTTGGGTACGAGAGATAATAACCGAGGCCATCATATTCCCTTCAATCTTTATCCCGTCCCCCTAAGAAACTTACCTGATGTTCCACCCAGTCAAAGGGAAGAAGCAGCATTAGAGATTTCAAAGCTGCTAAGAAAAAGAGTCATCCAAATAGTCCCACCAGACCAGATAAGATCCGGATTCTACTCAAGATTATTTTTGGTGCCAAAAAGACCGGGGTCTGGAGACCGATTTTGGATATTAGTGTGCTAAACAAATTCGTAGAGGTACAGAAATTCTGGATGGTCACAATACAGTCTATCCTCTCACTCTTGGAGGCAGGTGATTGGATGTGCTGTATAGATCTTCAAGATGCGTACTACCACATAAAGGTGGACAGACCATCGAGAAGATTCCTTCGCTTCCGTGCGGGAGCCAGTCATTTCCAGTTCCGAGTACTGCCCTTCGGACTCTCTACAGCCCCCAGAGTGTTCACAAAGTGCATGGCAGTTGTCACAGCTCACCTGTGACTGCAAGGATTCCGGGTGTTTCCATACCTAGACGACTGGCTCATCACCGCCCCCACCAGACATCTATTGGAAGAAGCCTTGGCATACTCTCTTCACACCGCAGAAAGGCTAGGTGTAACTATAAACTGGCAAAAATCCAACCTATCCCCAACCCAATCCATCAAATTCATTGGGGTCCTGTTGGATACAAAGAACTGCATGGCATCGATTCCAGAGCACAGAATTTTAAGGATAAAACAACAACTCATACCCATCCTCTCAAGGGAAAGATCCACAGCACATTCTGTCCTCCAGCTGTTGGGTTCCATAGCAGCTTCCATCACCATTGTCCCCCTTGCGAGATTCCACATGAGGCTTTTACAATGGTTACTACTCACTCAGTGGTACCCTTTTCAGTTTCCTCTGTCAATCCAGATTTGGGTGACTCTGAGATGCAAACAAGACTTCATTTGGTGGATGTCGCAGAACCCGTCACAATGGTCTCTCCCCTTCACACCCCAACAGCCCAAAGCCACAGTGACCATGGACACCTCTCTGATGGGGTGGGGTGGGGGGCTTTTTCAGGGGAAGACAGTCCAAGGCACGTGGATGGAACTAGAGGCCCATCTGCATATAAATGTCCTAGAACTGAGAGCGGTGCTTCTAGCGTTGCAAGCATTTCATCCCCTCCTTCCATCAGGGACTATTGCAATACAATCGGACAACATGGCTGTAGTCTAGTACATCTACAAACAAGGTGGAACAAAATCCTACCCTCTTTGTCGAGAGGCCATGAGGATATGGCAATGGGCAATGGCTACCAACCGCTTTCTGATAGCAACGTACATTCCTGGGAGTTTCAACATGATAGCAGACAGATTGAGCAGGTGCATTCTGCAACCACACGAATGGTCTCTGAATCCTCTTATAGTGGCGGAGATTTTCAACTGCTGGGGTCTCCCTTGCTGCGACCTCTTTGCATCCCCAACCAACTACAAAAGCAATTACTTCGCCCTGATTCCCCCTCGGGGACAGTCACCCAGGGAAGCTCTAGTCCACGATTGACCCTTGGTTCTGCTTTATGCCTTTCCCCCTCTTCCTCTAATTCCCCAGTTCCTGAAGAAAGCCCGCCGGTTGAAGAGTAAGATAATCCTCATAGCGCCATATTGGCCTCGTCAAATTTGGTTCCCCTTCCTGTGGCCTCACCTGCTAGATCAACCATGGATTCTCAATCCAACTCCAGACTTGATCTCCCATCCACAGAACCTGATTCACCCCAACCTGAAGCTCACAGCTTGGCTCCTCCACTTTTGGTGATTGCGAGGCAGACTGATCTTTCTTCCCCAGTATGTGACATTCTTATTGCATCTCATAAGTCTTCCACCAGAACTACTTATCTCAGCAAGTGGAAAAGGTTTACCATTTGACTGAAGGGAAAATGGATAGACCCTTTTTCAGCACCAGTGCTGGTAGTACTGGAATACCTGTCAAGTTTATTCCACTCTGGCCTATCTGCTTCTACCATTCGAGTTCATTTGGCTGCAATATCTAATTTTCACAATGGTGTCCATGACTCTTCCCTTATGTCACACAAATTATGCAAGACCTTTCTAAAAGGCGTAAATCATTTGAAACCCCCTTTTAGAGAACCTATCCAGCCATGGGACCTGTCATTAGTTCTGCAAGCTTTGACAACGTCTCTTTTTGAACCAGCTTCTTCATGCAACCTCAAGTTTCTTTCTTGGAAAATGTTGTTCTTGGTCGCCATTACTTCTGCCAGACGTATCTCTGAACTTCAAGCTCTATGCATCAAACGGCCTTACATGATCTTTCATAAAGATAGAGTGTCATTGAGAACTAATCCTTCCTCTCTGCCAAAAGTGATCTCTGAAATGTCCATTAACCAAACCATTGAATTGCCAGTTTTCTTTCCCAATCATTCTAACAGAGGAGAGTATTGTCTACATACCCTAGACATTCACAGGCCAATTAATTTCTATTTGGACAGAACTAAGGCTTCTTGCAAATCAGATCAGCTATTCCTGGCCTGTTCTGGGCCTAGACGGATGTGCTGTTTCTAAGGTCACATTGGCTAAATGGTTAAAAGACTGTGTAACATTTATTCACAAAACTCACGATATCCCTCTGACTAAAGCCGTAAGGGCTCATTCCACAAGATTGGTAGCAACCTCTTCTGACTTCCATGCTAGAGCTTCTTTACCTGACATTTGTGCAGCTGCAACTTGGGCTAGACCTCATACCTTCATCAGCCATTGCAAATTGGATTTGGCCTCCATAGGAAGAGCTTCCTTTGGTTCAGTGGTGCTCAGGAATGTCCTTCCATGAGAGCCCCCAGGAATAAAGGTAGATGGGGAGTCTCTCCCAGGCATAAGGAATGAACGAGGATTAACAATTCAGATAAAGAAGTTATGTCTTACCATAATGTTCCATCTGTATTGTTGATCCTTGTTCAATCATTACGACCCTCCCTCCTTCCTCCTCCTGAGGCTTATAGTGGATGTCATCATCCAGTTCCGGTAGGTCCTTTGACCAGAGGTAGCCTCTACTTTCTTTGACTTGCAAACTCAATCTGAGGTAACAGGGAGAGGGGAATTGTGGGTAAGAGTTTAGCTCGAGAGTTTGTGGCTGTTGCAAGCTTTGAAGATAGCCAGCTCGGTTCCGAGGTTGGAACCAATAACCCAGGCATAATGACTGAATGAGGATCAACAATACAGATGGAACGTTATGGTAAAACATAACTTATTTTTCTGAATATTTGAAGAAAGGCAAAAGGAGGCACTCTGAGGTTCCAGTGGAAGAGTTCATTTTAGTACATAGGATGTGAGTTAAAGTTTAGTATGAAATTTTGCTGCTGCTGACTGCCAACTCTTAAAGGATATGTCTGCATTGTCTGTTGTCTCACCTAGCCCTCAAGGCTGGGGATTGTCACATATCAATAGACATTCAGTCTACATTTTCTGTTTTCCATTTCTGTGGTGGATATGAAGCCTAGGAGAGGTGCACCATTAAATTGCAACCTAGAAGACTGCATCCCTGAGTTGTTATTACCTACCTTGCTCTCTCAGATTGGCTTGATCCTTAGTCTGTTTGGTCTAGTGGCATGGAGTGACCCCTTATGTGTTCTAGCAGTATATCAGGGATGCTTGGGTCAGAGGCTTCATTTTCTAGGGCATTCCCTTCAACTCAGCTGGTCATAGTCAGTCCTGGTAGAGAAACAGTCACTGGATGAGCCCACTGCAGTGTCTTTGGCCCAGGAGTGCAGAATTAGGTGCTCATATGTACCTGTAGTTGCATTAGTTTTATGTGCCAGACATACCTTAGTGCAGACATCTCCTTTTTAAATTGACTTTGAATGTCTAAAAAACTCATTCATGCTGATCACATACTTAAGTTAGCCCGGGTTTGATTTGGCTTTTAGATTGAGTGGTTCATAGGTCTCTTCCAGGTTGGATGCCTGGGGGAGGGTGCAGGTGGGCGAGATAAGTTTCATTTCTGAGACAGATGAAGCTTCTGAGTCCCAGCATGATTTCATTTGCTTGTGTGATGAGATGATCTTTAAAGAGGTTACAAGGCACACGAAGACCTTGGACTCTGTGGACTGGTGCACATCCTTGCCAAGTTTTCTGGTAATCCCTTTCCTGGATCTAACTTTTGGTGATATTACTATTGGACTCCCTAGTGACACCCATCCTCTGGTTTTGCAACCTCGAGTGAGGATGATACCCTTTATCATCTCTGAGAATGCTGGAACATGACCTGCTTATAGCAGCCCATTGCTACATTTGTGCAGCCTATTCCAGCTCAGCTTGCAGAAAAAATAGGCTGAAAATGATACACTGCACACAAAAAGGTGTATTCCTTCCTGTGAGACTGGGGCTTAGGCATTCAGCTGTGTGTTTTCTCTGTCCATGTTCCTGGTCTGCTTAGATAGTGGTGCTGGAGTCTTCTGCATTTATAGATTATAGATACATAGATATTCAAAGACTGTTGAATCTTATAACATTTTAGCCTTGACAGCAATCTTTCATAAGCTATACCTCCCTTTTCCTGGTGGGCCATACCAGCCAATTGCATAATAACTTTTTGGATATCCTTCCAGTCATCCAGGTTATACTTAAAGGAAGATGGTGAGTCAAACTGCTTAACATGCAAGTTAAGTTTATTGTAGATGTTTGGGATAAACTGGTTTATGAACCTGTCTCTGTACTGTGTTTTAAGACCCTCCTTGGGTCTGGTGTCAGAGAAAATGTCACCCTCATCTTGGATACTGCCATGCTGATGTTGTTTTTCTTTAGGTACTGTTTCATGTGTGCAGTGGACACCTCGGTGAGGGCAGTGGACACTACCATGAGGCTTTGCAGGACAGAGAGGCGGTACTTCTCCCTTAGTTTATAGCTTGGATGGCTTCCTGATTAACCCTTCACTAAGAAGGACTGTTTTTGGACAGGGGCATCAGTTCCTTTTTAGATACCCTCCTTTGTAGAAGTCTTCATTAGTAGTCCATTTTCTCTCTGCCTGAGTTATTGCTCTTCTAGAAGAAAAAGAGATCCTACATGTTGCCCTAGTTGCAACATCAAAAGTGTATGTCACTTGTCCCTGCCACTGGTCTTGGACATTTGTGTTAAAAGTAGTTTTCAAGTACCTTTCCCAGTTTCTGATTTTCTGAGGGAGGGGATAAATCACTGTCTGAATTATATTGGTGAAGGAGCTCCCCTTCAGTAGTGCAGTTGGAAGAATGAGCATTGTCTTCTGTAACCTCTACTTCTGATGATTTTGGTTCTTTCCCTATGCCTTTGCAGTGTCCCACAGGGGTTCTGTGGAGCAGGCACAAACTGATGGGCTTTTCCTCCTGTCTAAAGAGGATGGACTCTGCTGCTTCTTCCACTAAATTTGGGACTTTGATGTTTTCAGTTCTGTGAGACTTGGACCCCCTGTTGCCAAGTCTTGAAGTGAAAACCTTGTTATATCCACTCCCTTCAGAGGTGTGAACAAGGCTGTGATCCTACCTGGTTGGAAGATGAGGAGGTTTATGCATTAAAGGTATGTTACTAGACTGAGCCTGGGTGAAGGAGAGCCTCCAAGTCCATGGCTATGGGTTGCCCTTCCTGGGATTCCTGGGGCAGAGGGATTGTCAACAGGATAACAGACTGGTAATCATTATTGTATCTTGACTTGGCTGGCACTTTTTCATGGATTGTCATTCAATGTCCTTCCCAGTTTGTATTTTTGGTGGTGTTCACTGTTTAATTTTAATTGGCAACAAGGTACTTATCAGAGTTTCTTGAAAATGGCCATTGCATTGTTCTTCCTCAGTCTGCAGAGTCCCTAAAAGCTCCCATCCCAGAAGGCCATTTGCTTTAGGCTGGGTCTTTGCTCCTAGTACCTGCTACCCTTTCCCTATGGAAAATCAGCATATCCTACTGCTCTGTTTAGATATGATGCTGGTCCGGGGCATCAGTAGCCCACGTTGTTTTGTGGCTAGAGTGGTCCCTCTCCCACAGGATCCCTTAGCACTCTCTCTATGGCCAAGGTTGTTGAGTAGGGAAGGGAGTTAATCCTTCCCAGTTTTGTTTTCACTTGTTGGGTGTGATGTTGAAGCTGGTGTTACATAGGGGACCTTGAAGAACCTGGGACATCTCTCTTGTGGTTCAAAGGCCACAGATGAAGGGGGGGGGGGTGCCACTTTGAGTTCCTGTGACATCTTTGGGCTCATATTACTATTGACTCTGCTATCTGAAGTAGTGGAGTGTGGTTTGTTAGAACCTCAACCATTTAGAATAGCATGCATTTTGTTAGCTTCTTGGCACTGGAGGGGATTCATGTCTTTTCTCTTCCCTTGCAGAAGGTCCTCCTTTCCTCGCAAGATCCTTTGACATCTCCACTGTATTCATGCAGTAGTTCTGATCCTTTTGGATGAGATCTGTGGTCGGCTTCTCTCGACTACTACTGATTCCTTTGTGGAGTAAGAGCTTCTTTTTGAGATTACGTCAAGGCTAGATCATAGAGGTGAGCACAGCTGAGACCATGCTTTGTGTTCTTCAGCACCCTCCTTCTACATTTCTTGCAAACGCTGTGGTAGCTCTGAGGTTTTGGGCTGTTGTATACTCAACTATGCATTCCATTCGTATCACTTGCTCACTTTAGATCACTCCAGGAATATAGTTATTGCATTCACTTTCATTGGGGGGGTCCTGAATTTATGACTTTGAATTTGTTTTCCTTGAATAGTTGTGGAAAACCCCTTCTGTACCTGGTCAACCTTGTCCCTCCATCCTTTTGGAGAAGCTGACTTGGCTCCACTTTTGCCTCATGACAGAAATTGTGCCTCTTTGGACCTGATGTCTTCCTGCAGTCCTGTTGTGGGAGTAAGAGGGTGCTGGGCATCTCTTACTTAGGTTCATATGGGAGAAGTTCTCCCTGTGGGTGGAGTTGTATCTGTTACTGCCTATGTTGGCTTGTGGCAGGTATCCAGGGCTGTTCCACATAGGTTCATAGGTTGGTACTAGGCTATCGGCCCTAGGGCCTATACAAGCCTAGCCATAACAATTCCCTGGCTATTTCTTCCCACTATATTTACTTCCCTGGACCCTTGTCTAGCAGGGTGACTGATGTGATCCCCGTGGTAAATTTCCTATCTCTAGCTGTTTCTGAGTTTCATTTCAGAATCATAGGTAGGCCTTGTCTTGTTAGTAATCTTGTGCAGGGGTGCAGAATGGAATTTCAGCTGCAAATAGGCTGGCTTCACCCATTAGGAGTGCTGCTGCTGTCTTCTCATGAACCCTTTCATTTTTAAATGCTTTTTCTCCCTGTAGCTGACCATCTTCTACCTCTATTGTTTCTTCCTCATCCACCAGTCAATCCTGTATGCCCTAGGACTTATTCCAACTCATGTTTGAGGCTGGTGAAGAGATTGAGGTATTCTAGTGCTGCATCATATTGCTACAAAGAGGTAGTTTGCTTCATGGCCTTGCACCCATTTCCCACTGCACATATCTGTAACTATCTGCTGGACTGACATGCAGTGAGGACGTGTTGTATCATCCTGCCTCCGGGGCAAATCAGCCAATATCCCCCACCTGTTACCACTTAGATCCCTGGTGGAGTCTAAGGATATGTAAGGGAGTGTTTTAATACAAGACGCATGCTGGTGCATGCTATCCCTCTCTTCTCAAGGATAAGTATGCCTGTCCTTCCCTTGCACACCTCAGATGCCTGATCTGCTAATTGAACCTGGATTGCCTAGTCCATAAGGGATGGACGGAGCAGTGGTGCAGCGGTAGCGTTGTCACCTCACAGCAAGAGGTTCTCCGGTCTGATTCTTGGTTGGGGTGCCTTCTGTGCATAGTCTGCATGTCCACCCTGCGTTTGTGTGGGTTTCCTCTGAGTGCTCCGGTTCCTCCCACGTTACAAAGACATGCATCTGGAACATTTCTCTTCGGGCCTCCTCTGAAAATTGGCTTCATTCCAAGTCAGACTTTCTCGGTTAACAAATGTTAAATAAATAAAATAATTAGGGCGTTATTATTTTATGTCATGGCATGGCTGATTTGAACCCTCTAATTTTTGAGAGATTTAAACTTCCTTTTTGGTGGGCTGACATGTGCTGTAAGATCCTTTGGCCTTTAAGTATAAGAGTACATTTGAGTCTACTTTTCTTCCCAATGGCTGTGCCTCCTCTTGGTGTCCTGACACCTTCATGGACCAGCTAGTGGGATGAGCACCTGTAGAGTATGTTGTATATGTATCAGTGTTAATGAGTTGGTTGTATTGATTTATTTATTTGCATTTATTTACTGGGGTAGTCCAAGTGGGCAAACAAAATTGCCCCTTTTCAATGAAGGTCCAGGGAGAAAAACTCCATGACAATGCAGAAATAAATAATTTAAACAACATTTTAAATGCAAAAAATACAAAGTATCAAACAATAAAAGAAAACTGCAAGAATATGATGCATTTATTTAGTATTGGGAAGAACATGACAAGAATACAATGAATATGCATGATATCAGGAAAAATATCAGTAATGTTAATTGCAGTGGCTGTACTGTGAGTAGATGATCTGAAAATATTTGACAGTGCATGGATTCAGTATAAATATGGCTGTAAAGAAGACCTGGAGAGATGTAAGTTAGAAACTGGCTGAGAGTTAAGACAGAGGTTAACCGTGTTGAAAAGCAGAAACAGAAGGGAGGGAAATGGATCTAGATAGCAAAAAGCAAACTAGTTATTAATCATTGTGATGTGCAAGGTAACTGAAAGTGAACTTTAGTGTAAATGATGTTTAATTGGAGTTAAGCTTATCCATGAAGTTTGGCTGTGGGGAGTTGTGTGCCATATAGTGTAATTGTTTTTGAGAGAGGAGTTTAGTCTACTTAACGACCATGTGAAAAATGGCGTACAATCTCAGGGTCTGTGTCTTTCTGACTCACCATCTGGATACCATATAGTGCCAGAACTGAATAAATGTATTTTCCTTCGAGTTTTTGTTTGAATGTAGATGAGCATAATTCTCAACAGAAAAATAACTCTGTTGAAAACTGGAAATTGCAGATCCAGAAATTCATTTTATTCCACACTGTGAGTGGATCAGTTGATAATCCTGCATGTCACTGGGGAAGAAGCTTTAAAAGCATGGGGCAGTTTTGCTTGTCTTGAAGGGAAGAAAGACAAAATAGTAGTTGTAAGAGAATAGTTCAGGAATTGTTTGTGAACTCAGAAAAAATTTGCCATTTGTTCACCATTTTTTTTTCTTTAAAAGGGTAGAAATCCCTATATATATATAAACGGAAAGTCCTTCAGTTTCAGTTTACTTAGAGCAGTAATTAGCTTGTTAGACTGAATCATTGTTTGAACGAAAAGTGAGCCAGCATGGATGATCTGTACAGTGGAGATTAGAGTTTTGCTCTTTTTCCCCACTGTTGTGCGATCTCAGCATTAATATATTTAAGACATTGGGGGTAGCCCCTTGCCAAGGCATTGTGTTTGTTATTGGAGATTGTGGTTTAATGGGCATTTGTTTTTATTTTGCCTTACACTGATCTTTGAGCTCCCTTTTTTAGTGTTTTGTGTGTGTGTGTGTGTGTGTGTGTGTGTGTGTGTGTGTGTGTGTGTGTGTGTGTGAACACTTCACATAATCGAATTACTGAAATCTCGAATTTCATATGGTCGAAACCATATGATCGAGATTTCAGTAAATCGAATATGTAAAGTGTTAAAAAATAAGACCTTACTTATATTAAAACGTTACGTGCACACAGAGGCAAGGATTCCTGTACGGTCTGTGTGCACGTAATGTTTTTATCTTTTCTGCGGTGTTGACAGGAAGTGGGAAATCTCCATTTTTACGCTTCCGCATACAGCGAAAAATGGGAGATTTCCCTTTTCCCCACTGTAGCGCGATCTCAGAGTTGGTATATTTAAGTTGGGGGGGCACAGGGGGGGCAAAGCCCCCCTGCAAAAGCGGTGTTTGAGTTTTTTTTCTTTCTCACGGTTTAATTTCAGAAGTTCGAGTTTCCAAAACTCGATCTTTTGGTCTCGGTTATATGAAATTCGAGATTTTGGGGATTCGAGCTTCTGAAGTGAATCCGTGTGTGTACATCTTGGGAGTATTGTATGTGTACAGTGTTACATTTAAAATAATAAGGAGCTAATGCTTTGGAATTGATGCATTGATTGTCTGTATATTGAATGTGACACCACACACCCTGATTTATATTTTATTGAGCTGAAGAATAGTGCCAAAGGCTGTGAATTTTCCTATTCAGTAATAGCAGATACAAACTAGTTTGTAGTATACAGAAGGATATAACAAGAGGTGGGCTTTTAAGATAACTATACCTGACCTCATCAGAACCTGAAATGGTATACAGAGTGACGAAACAAATAAGTTTTCAAGATTAATACATTTGATCTTATCAAAATTTGTGGGTCCAGCCAGAGCAACTGAAATTAGTAGTACATTGTTAAAGGAATTAATTGAGCAAATGGATGTATGTAAGAAAAAATGAGTCAAATGAAAAGGCAAAAATGAGAAATGAGAATGGTTTGCTGACATAAGTGGTGTAAAATAAATAGAGAGCCATATTGATGTCTGTTGTAGTAGTAATAGAGATTGTGGAAAATAGTATGCAGTCGAAATTTATGCCTCATTTAGTCCGTGTAGTTCTAAAACTGAGATGAAATCTTGCCCTCTTTTTAATAAATGCTGCCAAATCTGTGCTAAAAGCAATATTTTGCAAAGATGCATAAAAAGAAAATTAAGTGTATTCAAAGCACAATTTGTTCTGTTCATCAAAAACATGAACAGGGATTGTATATGGAAACTTAAAAAGAGTTGATATTGTGAAGTCCCATTATGTCTTAACATAACTGTTGGAAAAAAATCAAATGTTAAATTAAAACTAGATATAGTTGCAAAGTGTAATATATGGTCTGATTTAAATTATTAGGGTTCGTTAATGTTGAACAGAAAGTTGTATGCACATTGTTAATATTCTGGCTACCAGGTGGAGCCGTTGTGCCAAAAGATATTTACCTATGATCATAAAAAAAATTAGGATTAGTTTTCAAATCATAGCATTTAAATAAGCTTTTTCTCTTAACATATGGGTTGTTTTTTGACTTGTGAGAAACTGGGAGTACTAAAAGTGATGTAAACTGTGTGTATGTGTACAGAAGCAGGCACACAATCAAATAAAACCTGAAGGTAGGACACATGCACATGTCCAAGGAAAATATCAGAAGCTCTTAGAAAATAATTAGAGCAGGAATTTAAGTAAATTGAAGATTTAGGTGTAATGAAGAAGCAATTAAGACCAACAGAGTGAGTGGTTAATGAAGTCACTGTTATAAACAAAGACAGAATTTGTACTGATTCCCAAGAGCTGAATAAAATTATTAAAAGAGAACATCACCTGTTGAAGAAGTGCTCTCAGGAATGCAAAATTATAAGTTCCATTTCACTAGTGTACAGAAATTGGGATTTGTGACAAATAAAGCTAGATAAAAAATATCCAACCTCTCTCGGTTTAATATTACAATAAGTAGGAACAGAGTAATTAGACTTCTGTTTCATATTTCAGCAGCACCAGATACATTTCCATGAGCTGTTGCACATGCAGTTAAAAGCTTGAAATGTGCTGGAAGCATAATTAATAATCTGTTAGTGTGGGTGAATCACAAGGAGGGCATGATAAGGGACTGATGTAGCTGCTGTTTAGAATAAGACATACAACTTTAATTTGAGCGATAATTTTGAAATATAGTGTCTGATGTTGTTAATCTTCATTCATTTCTTACTAATGGGTTACTGATGGGTGTCTGTTCCATCCTCGGAACCGAGTCAGCCTTGTAACAAGCTCATGCCAGCCAAAAAAGTCTTGAGCTAAGCTTTTACCCACAATGCCCTTCTCCCTATTGCCTCAGATCTCGTTTGCCGCATAGCCGTAAAGCCGTGTCAAGCTAGCTCTCAGCTAAATACTTAGTTTTTTGCTTATAAAAGTGTTTTTTCTTGAATTGTTCACCTTATTTTCATTCTAAACTCCCTTCTTTAACCTATCATTATTTTTTACCTACCTTTGAGTATCTTTCCAGTTTTCTTTTCCTCAAATACCTTACGGTAATCTCAAGTACCATTGTTGGTATGGCCCTTTCCCTTTACCCTCTGTGGTAATCTTTCGATACCATTGCTGGTGTCTCTTTCCTTCTCTTTATTTCCTTTCTATATATATATAAAAAAAAAAAAAGCTTTCCTTTTTACCTTTCTTATAGGATATTTCTGTTGTGGTATGATGTCTGACAAACAAGGAGCTTCAGGGTTTAAACAGTGCAACAAGTGTAGTGATGCCTAACTTTGATTATCATATTTCATGTGTATGTTATTTGGGAGTACCCATCTTTCTGTACAGCCTCCTTGTACTGTTTGCCAGGGGTTCAGTTCTCAAACCCTTAATGAAAGAAGAAACAAGTTGATTCTGAAGGGCCTCCTTAAAAAGCCTTTCTCAGTGGCTATCTTTGCGTCGGAGGGCTCACTGCCTCCCAGAAAAGAGCATAAAGTGCATAAAAAGAGACTGCATTTGGTTCATTCTTAACCCTCCAGTGATAGGAAGGAGGAAACGACCAAAAATTCCAAAAATGACCCCTTCGGCTCCGGAGTTGAAACCAGCTTGTACAGTACCGGCAACAATCGTTTTATCATCGGCGCCTATTTTGGCACCGACCCTGCCTAAACTGCAAATTTTGACTTCCACACTGACCATGGCAGCTATTACATCCACAGCACCGAGCTTGCCTACAGTATCTGTTCCAAGTTTGGATGCCCCTGCTACACAGGTCTCTAAACTCGAGACATTGGTGCCAGTAGACCATACTGCATGGACCCAGTACTCCCCTTCAGTGGATCCTTTTGTTGGGCAGCAATTTAGACCTTTTTTAGAACAGCCAGAGTCCCCATCAGGGATATCCACTAGATTGACCAGGAGCCTCTCGGAATTCGACGTGGTGCATCTTGTGGACCAGCTGCTGACGGCCAGAGGCATTGCAGCACTTCTAAGACCCCATTCCATTTTGGACTTGGGAATCTGTCTCCACGGACTCCAGCTTATTCTCCTCCTTTGACCTCTTTGCAGGCTTCAAAGTACTCAGCACCAATGCCTTTTTCGGTTCTCACACCTTCAGTGCCACTAGTGGATCTCACTTTGGCTCCAGAGCCGTCCCTTTGGCCTTTGACTCGCTTGGAGTCAGGCCATCCTCAAATTCAGGAATGGACTGCAGGCTCATTGGCACCTGGTACGGCTCCTGGTTTTTCTGTGGTCCGTCTGCCATGGTTCCAGGAGCACTTTGGGTACCGAGTCCCCTTGAGGCTCCGCCCTTGGGAGTGGGCTCGGAGTGGGGTGTGACTCTGGTTCGAGGTTGTCCTTCTCGGTTCCGGTCTCCCATCCCCCTTCAGGCGAGCCAGCTTTCCAAGTGATGGAGAGGGCCCTTGCCTCTGCAGGCAAGCCATCGGCGTTGGAACCCCAGATATGTCCTTCCTCTGAGCCACAGCTTTCACAAGCCACTGCTTCGGGACATTGAACACAGGTGCCTCAGAATACCCTACTGCAGGGTGCCCCTTCTTCGGAGTCCTCTTCAGAAGCTCCCGCTGAAGAGGTACCATGCAAGAGGATGTCAAGATGAAGCATGTGGACTCACGTGAGAAGTCTCTCACCAAGGGCACAAATTACAATGAAGGGGAGGGGTCCCCACGGTTGCCCCCTGATGATGTCTTGTTTGGAGACATCCTTAAAATACTGAAGCAGCAGAGTGACTGGAAGCCCACCAATCCCTCCGAGGAGTTCGTGTTCCTGCAGCCTTCTCATACTCGATCCTCTACTTCCTAGGTAACCCCACCTGCAGATGTGCTAGTTCAGCTTATTGTGCAGCGCACATGGAATAGTCCTGATACCATTGAACTGATCCCACAGAGGCCTGATAAAATTTTATCTCCTCCTGAGCAGCATTCCCACTGGTCCAACGGTCTTCCAGTAGACTCGATGATGGTGGTGGCTGCCATGAAAAGGAACTGGCTGAGGAGTGCCAGACTGTTCACCCCCCAAACAGAGAGTCTTGGATGGTGAACAGGCTAGGGAACCAAGTTTTTGCATCATCAACCTTTGTTGTTAGGTCTTTGAATTATCTGGAACATTTCACCAGGCTTCAGAGAGGCTTAGTCGCCGAACTCTCTGAAACCTTAGCAGGAGCTGTTTCTGACGAGGTCCGCGACAAAGTTGCTTCACAGTTAGCTACCCTGGAATCCATATCCAACTCCTCCATGCATCTGATTTCTCATGCCACTGAAGGAGCAGCCAAAACAGCGTGTTCAGGTGTTGTCATGAGACGTCACACCAGGATGCACCTTTGTGACTTTGCAGACCCTTATAAGTCTTCCTTTCTTAAAGGTCCACTAGAAACTTCTTCCCTTTTCAGCCCAAAAGTGAAAGACACATTGCCCAGGTGTGAGAAGGACAGCAAGACCCTGTCTGCTGTGGGCGTCCATTTTTCCACTCCTCAGCATCCATACTGTAGGAACCAGAGGACCGAAAAGATGTGGCACAAGAAATTGCAGGGTCCTTTCCGTAACACACATGGCGAATATGGTCCCCAGGGCAGAGGGACTAACTCCATCCAGAAGGTGCCCCTACAGGGGCAGAGGGGGTCCGCATAACCAGGGCTCCAGAGATTCTTTCTCTGGGCAACCCTATCAGCGCTCCTGAGGAGTGGCCCAATTATATTCCTCTGGAAGCAGTCAGGGATGTTTTTCCTTGCACCTTTTTTGCCTGGCTAACAATAGCAACAGCTTTATGGGTGCAACGGATCATAACCAGAGAATACCATGTCCCAGTCAATCTTTACCCAAAGTCACCAAGTCGAATTCCCGACATTCCACCGAGTCAAAGGGAAACAGCAGTGTTAAAAATTCAAAAGCTGCTTCAAAAAAAGAGTCATCCAGGCAGTCCCACCAGATCAGATACAATCCGGATTCTACTCAAGATTCTTTTTAGTGCCAAAGAAGACAGGGGACTGGAGACAAATTCTGGATTTCACCATCCTAAACAAATTTGTCAAACAAGAAAAATTCCGGATGGTCATGGTTTAATCTATCCTCCCTTTCTTGGTGAAAGATGATTGGATGTGCTCAGTAGATCTTTAGGATGCATATTACCACATAAAAATGGACAAGCACTCCAGAATATTTCTTTGGTTCTGGCCACTCACGTTCAATTCCATGTGCTGCCCTTCAGACTCTGTACAGCCCCTGTAGTGTTCACCAAGTGCATGACAGTGGTAACAGCTCACTTGAGACTTCAAGGATTCCGGGTGTTTCCATATCTAGATGATTGGCTCCTCACCGCCCCCACCATGCGTCTACTGGATATAGCACCAAACTACACACTCAAACTAGCAGAATCTCTGGGAATCTCAATAAACTGGGGAAAGTACAACCTGATTCCCTCTCAATCCTTAGAATTTATCGAAGCAATTTTCAACACAAATGATTGCCTAGTTTCTCTCCCAGACCACAGACTACACAGGATAAGATCCCAAATCTGGGTGATACTCTGTCAAAATCTAGTCCCAGCTCAAACAGTCCTTCAACTCCTGGGTTCCATGGCAGCATCAATTACCATATTGCCCTTGGTAAGACTACACATGAGAATTCTCCAATGGCTCCTTCTAACACAGTGGTACCACTTACAACATCCCTTGTCCTTTCAAATACAGATAACTCAGCAATGCAAACGGGATTTAATGTGGTGGTTGAAGCCAGACGGACAACAATGGAGTCACCCCTTTTACCCAGAACAGCCCAGGGCCACAGTGACTTTGGATGCTTCCCTGATAGGGTGGGGGTGGGAGACTTTACCAGGGGAAGATGGTCCAAGGCACTTGGCCAGACATTGAGGCCCACCTGTATATCAGTGTCCTAGAACTAAGGGTGGTGCTTTTAGCATTGCAAGCATTTCAATCCATCCTTCCATCAGGGACAATTGCTATTCAGTCAGACAACATGTCAGTAGTCTGGTACATCAACAAACAAGGGGGAACCAAGTCCTACCCGTTGTGTCGAGAAGCCATGAGAATTTGGCAATGGGTGATGGCTTCCATCCGCTTTCTAATTGCAATGTATATTCCCGGGAGTTCTAATGTGATTGCCGATAAGCTGAGCAGATGCATCCTATTGCCTCACGAGTAGTCCCTCAATCCTATTATTGCGGTAAAGATCTTCATCCACTGGGGACAGCCTTGCTGCAACCCATTTGCCTCTCTACCAAATCACAAATGCAGCAGCTACTTCACTCTAATTCCCCCGCAGGGGGAGTCCCCGAATGATGCTCTGATTCATGATTGGTCCATGGGACTTAAGTATGCTTTCCCTCCCTTCCTCATGATCCCCCTATATTTCTAAAGAAAGCACTTCGTCTGAGAAGCAGAGTAATCCTCATCGCTCCTTACTGTCCACAACAAGTTTGGTTTCCTTTCCTTTGGTCTCCTCTAGTAGATCACCCATGGATTCTGTATCCAACTCCAGAACTGATCTCACACCCACAAGGGCTGACTCACCCAAACACCTCCAGTCTCAAGCTGACAGCTTGGTTTCTGCACTTCCGGTAATCGCCAGGCAGAATAACCTTACCTTCCAAGAACGTAATATCCTTCTGGCTTCACATAAACCATCCACCAGGAAAATCTATCTCAGCAAGTGGAAGAGGTTCCTTATTTGGTCCCGACAAAGACAATTAGATCCTTGTTCTGCTCCCGTCAGTGTGGTTTTGGATTATTTATCAAGTCTTCTCCATTCAGGAGCAGCAGCCTCAACCATTTGAGTATACTTAGCTGCTATCTCAAACTTCCATAATGGGTTTCAAGACTCATCGCTAATCTCCCATCTTCTCTGAAAAACTTTCTTAAAAGGTGTCTTGCATATTAGACCACCCTTCAGGGAACCCATTGAACCTTGGAATTTAACACTAGTACTACAATCCCTGACACGTTTCACCCTTTGAACCTACTTCCACTTGTGACTTGAAGTTCCTGTCCTGAAAATCTCTATTTTTGATAGCTGTCACATCAGCCAGACACATTTCAGAACTTCAGGCTTTGTGTATTAAACACCCTTACATGGTATTTCATAAAGACAGAGTATCACTCCGGACTAATCCTTCCTTTCTGCCCAAGGTTAACTCAGACTTGACAGTTAATCAAGCGATTGACCTTACAGTCTTTTTCCCCAACTATGTGTGCTAGCCTGTGTAACTGATTTATTACTGTTTCTGCATTTTCTGTGTGTTTTCTATCTAAAAACAAAAAAAAAAAACAAAAAAATAATCCTTGTTTTCCCGCCTCTCCTCGACTAGTTTAGACCAGTTTACAGGCTTTGCTGTATTCTGGGCTGTGGTGTAGTTCCTGTGTTGTCCATTACCTTACTTGGATAGAAGGAAGTTTCTTTGCTCACCAGTGGGAGTGGGGAGCCTTGAGCAGCCTACCTGTCCCTGTAGGAAGTGACCTCAGCACAAGAGCTGTAGTAATTGGTTGTTTTGGACCATTTCTAGCTCTTTTGAAGTTCCCTGTTTAAAATCCACCTCTGGGCGTTTTTTTCTGGCTATACTACTCAGACAAGCTCCTCGTGGTCCGGCAGAGTGGTCCTAGCTACAGAGAACTCAGAAAAGTGACTACTTTCTTGATTTAAGTATCTTTGTTGTTTTTTTACTTGAATACCTTCTCTAGCTTACCCTAAACAAGCTTAAACTGTTTTTTTAGCTGTTTGCTGCATTATTTAATATCTGCACTTAAAGTTACATTTTAGTCGAAATTGATCAAAAGTTTGTTTGTTTAATTTAACTGTTGAGGCTGCCCATTAAAGTGTGCTAGCCTGTGTAACTGATTCATTACTGTTTCTGCATTTTCTGTGTGTTTTCCATCTAAAACAAAAAAAACAAAAAAATAATCCTTGTTTTCTCGCCTCTCCTCAACTAGTTTAGACCAGTTTACAGGCTTTGCTGTATTCTGGGCTGTGGTGTAGTTCCTGTGTTGTCCATTACCTTACTTGGATAGAAGGAAGTTTCTTTGCTCACCAGTGGGAGTGGGGAGCCTTGAGCAGCCTACCTGTCCCTGTAGGAAGTGACCTCAGCACAAGAGCTGTAGTAATTGGTTGTTTTGGACCATTTCTAGCTCTTTTGAAGTTCCCTGTTTAAAATCCGCCTCTGGGCATTTTTTTCTGGCTATACTATTCAGGCAAGATCCAGAGTGGTCCTGGCTACAGAGGACTCAGAAAAGCGACTACTTTCTTGATTTAAGTATCTTTGCTGTTTTTTTTACTTGAAATACCTTCTCTAGCTTACCCTAAACAAGCTTAAACTGTTTTTTAGCTGTTTGCTGCATTATTTAATATCTGCACTTAGTTACATTTTAGTCAAAATTGATCGAAAGTTTGTTTGTTTAATTTAACTGTTGAGGCTGCCCACTAAAGTGTGCTAGCCTGTGTAACTGATTTATTACTGTTTCTGCATTTTCTGTGTTTTCTATCTAAAAACAAAAACAACAAAAAAATAATCCTTGTTTTCCCGCCTCTCCTCGACTAGTTTAGACCAGTTTACAGGCTTTGCTGTATTCTGGGCTGTGGTGTAGTTCCTGTGTTGTCCATTACCTTACTTGAATAGAAGGAAGTTTCTTTGCTCACCAGTGGGAGTGGGGAGCCTTGAGCAGCGTACCTGTCCCTGTAGGAAGTGACCTCAGCACAAGAGCTGTAGTAATTGGTTGTTTTGGACCATTTCTAGCTCTTTTGAAGTTCCCTGTTTAAAATCCGCATTTGCGTGCATAGCGCAACGCCGGTTAAACTTCTTCTGGCTCCGCCAAGTCTGCTCTTCAAATTTCCCCTTAAGGAAGCTCTACTTTTAGTATAATCAGACTACTCGCTATATTATAAGCCTAGCACTTGTTCTCAAAACTTCTCTACTAAGTAAGCACTTTCATACTAAAGTAAGCACTACATCCACCTACCACCCCTGTGAATATCCACTTCCCTTAAAGGCACAGCACTCCCTTATACTGTTCTAGCATGTCGAGTGGTAGATTACTGGTGTCCTATCCAGTTCAGCTGGTTAATCTGGGTATCTTGAGACAATGCTACAATTGTCTCATGTACACAGATAACCCTCTCCTCCTCCCAACAAACACAAATACATGTGAGAGATGCAACTATATAGCCAAACTGGAGGCTGAACTCTCTCAACTCAGGGCTGGCATGACCAGACAGGAGGAGATGGTAACTACACACACAACAAACCCAGTCCCACATAGACCTACCACAACTGCAAACCAAACACATAAAAACACAAAGACATACTCGGAGGCTCTAATAAAAAACTTACCTAAATAACAGAGGCTCCCAAAGCAGACATCCAAAAATCCACCACCTCAAAACAAAACACATGCAACACATACTTCAATAAATCAGTGTGTCAATCAATCACAGCCCTTAAGGCCAAACACCATGCCAGATACACTAGTAATAGGTGACTCTATAGTCAGACACACTGATGTCCCGCTTACCAGGCTGAACAAGGAGAGGGTGACTGTGAGCTGCCTATCGGGAGCTAGGATCCGCCACATAACACACGCACTCAGGTCACTCCAAACAAGTACAAATATGACTCCGTCATTGTCCATGCTGGTGTGAATGACCTGAGACATACCTCCCTGGACTACATGAAAAGAGACATAGAGGAGCTCTCTGATTATGTAGCCCAGGCTGGTATGACCCTTAGCAGCATCTTGCCCTCACCAAGAATGATGCCACAATACAAAGACAAGATGATCAGCTTTAATAATTGGCTCAAGTACTGGTGTCATTCTAAGGGGATCCAATGTCTGACATCTCCAAGAATGCATGGATCATGCAATCCCAAATAAATCCAAGACCCTCTCCACCAAAGGCAAGCGTCCTGTCTGGTGGACCTCAGCCATAAACAAATTGTATAACAAGAGAAGGAAGCTACTGCACGACAGAGCAAAATCCCAATTAGGGAAGACATCTCTGAGCAACACTAGCAGAAAACTACGTTCTCTCATAAAAACATCCAAGGCCAACTTTGAGAGAAAAATCGCTAAGGACACTAAAGATAACCACAAAGCCTTCTTCAGCTATGTTAGAAACCTGGGCGGAAACCCTCAGATATGCTCAGAGTTAGTTCACAAGAACAAAAAATACACTGAACCCACAGATATTGCCAACATTCTGGCTGACAGGTTCAGTGCAAATTTCTCCCATCCCTCACCCCCAGAAGAAGAAATACTTATCTCAGCTGAATATAATCTCCCTGTCATCTCAGAAGTCCAGGTGAGAGCCGCCCTCAGCAAAGCTAAAAACACAGCATCAATGGGACCTGACGGTATCCCGGGTTGCGTGCTATGTGAACTCCAAGAGGAGCTAAACCCGCACATAAAAATGCTATTTAACCTTAGCCTTACTACAGGATATGTACCTGAACACTGGCGTACAGCAACAGTGGTCCCACTCCACAAAGGGGGTACCTGTACAGACCCTAGGAACTACCGCCCCATAAGCTTAACCAGCCTGGTCTGCAAAGCTATGGAAAGAATCATTATGGAACTCATAAATAGAGACATTGGGGACCTACAGACACTTGATCCCACCCAGTTCGGCTTTGTAAAGGGCAGATCCTGCCTTTTGAACTTGGTTGACTTTTTCGAAACAGTCACTAGAGCCATTGATGAGGGCAAAGCAGTCCATACAGCCCACCTGGACTTGGCTAAGGCCTTCGACACAATACCCCACTCAGACATCATAGATACGCTCAACAACTTAAATGTAAACCCTTATGTCACTAGATGGGTTGCAAACTGGCTAAAGGACAGAACCCATAAAGTTAAAATTGCTGGAGCAATGTCAGACTCAAAGCCAGTCACAAGTGGTGTCCCACAGGGATCTGTCCTGGAACCCCACTTGTTCGGCATTTATTTCTCAGATGTTAAAGCAAACATGGGAGGGTTGTGGCTGACAAAGTTCGCAGATGACTGCAAACTAGGCGCCATAGTCGATACACCAGCGGACACATACATCCTACAAAAAGGCCTCACAGAAACGGACAACTGGTGCCGGAGTCATGGCCTTAAACTAAATGCCAAAAATGTATAGTCATCCCCTTTGGGAAAAACAAAGTACCCACAAATTATCACATAGACAGCAACCCACTGAGTATGGAAAAAGTAATCAGAGACCTAGGGACCCAAGTCGACAACGACCTCTCATTTGACACCCACGTTGCCAAAGTGGTTAGAAAGACTTTCTACCTTGCACACCTTATCATGAAGGGATTCACATCCAGATCCAAGGATGTCATTGTACCCCTATACTCCTCCCTCATCAGACCCATGATTGAGTACAATGCCCCATTTGATATGTACCTCACCCGGCATTTGCATCAGCTGGAGAGACCACAAAAGTACCTCACCAAGAGGATCAAGGGTCTCCAACATATGTCTTATTCTGCCAGACTAAAGAAACTCCAGCTCTATTCAGTAGCATACCGCCTGCTCAGAGGTGATCTGTGCCTGACGTACAAGGCCATGTCCAATCAGGAACTGATGGACATGCTCCACCTCAAAAAATCCAAATCCATCAGAACCACGAGAGCTAAAGACTTAAACCTCGGCACAAGTATGAATAGGACATGCTGGAGGGACAGATTCATAACCCAGAGGCTTCCCATACTCTGGAACAGAATCCCAGTTCATGTTAGGCTGAGCCCCTCACTAACTCTCTTCAAGAGAAATCTTGATGTGTGGATGGGAGATCGTAAGTTTACCCCAGGGGTCACCTCTGTGTCACTACTAGACAGGGGCACAGTAAACTAATTCTATTATATAAGGGGACCTTCACTGTGTCACTACTAAACAGAGGCACAGTATTCTAAATCTATTCTGTGCATTTTTGTACCATTTCATGGGGTGGCGAAAGCCACATCACTATGGCTAGGCTTACAAATGCCCCAGGGCAGATAGCCTAGTACTAAACTATGGAACTATGAAACTATTCAAACAAAGGAGAGTACTGTCTTCATTTGCTGGATGTTCATAGACAGTTACGTTTTTACCTGGACAGAGCAAAGTCAGTACGTAAATCAGACCGGCTATTTGTGTTCTATTCAGGCCCGAAATTGGGAAACCCTGTCTCAAAAGTAACCTTGTCCAAGTGGTTGAGAAACTGTATATCCTTGATTTACCAATGAAATAAAATACTTTTACCAAGCAAAGTCAGAGCACATTCTACCAGGTCAGTAGCAACTTCTGTTGCTTTTCATGCAAAGGCTTCATTGAATGATATTTGTGCAGTTGCAACTTGGGCTACACTTCATACCTTTATTACTCATTACAAATTGGATTTGGCCTCCAGGGGAAGAGCATCTTTTGGTTCAGTGGTACTCAGGAACATCCTTCCATAAGGGCCTCCCAGGACTAAAGGTAGCTAGGCACTCTGTCCCATCAGTAAGGAATGAATGAAGATTAACATCAGATAAAGAAGTTATGTTGTTACCATAACGTTCCATCGGTGTTGTTCATCTTCATTCATTCATTGCTTCCCACCCTCCTTCCCCCTACAGAGGCTCCTGGGGGATTGAAATGGGTCCTACTCCTATTTTAGGTTTTCTGCTCAGAGACAGCCTCCACTTTATTTATAATGGGCAAACTCGATCTGAGGTAACAGGGAGAAGGGCGTTGTGGATAAAAGCTTAGCTCGAGAGTTTTTTGGCTGGCATGAGCTTGTTACCGACACCCATCAGTAATGAATGAATGAATGAAGATGAACAATACAGATGGAACATTATGGTAAGAACATAACTTATTTTTTCTTATTCTGTCATCAGATGGGAGTACAGACTGATAAGTTAGAACTGTGTACGTTAATACTATCAAACACACAGTCACTGGAAAAACTAACCTTAATCCTCACATTTATGCTACATGCTGCAAAAAAACTGCTGTAGTATATAACATGCAGTTTATATCATGCAATGTTTTATACAAATACTGTTAAGACAAAAATGTTTTACATACAATTACGTTTCCCCCTTTTCATAACTTAAAGTGGGATATATGGTTTATAGACTATCCACAAGTCAACAAAAGTCCTGTCTTTCTCGGTCACTTTTCTTGCAAAGCCATATATTATAAATCTCATTGATGCTTTATAGATCACATACGTTCACTAATTTCAGTGTTGTTGGTCTTCTTCCTGTTGGTCTCCATCTCCCAAAACCAGACTCTAGTTCAAGTCCAAGGTCCTCCCAATTCTTCTTGTCAATTCCTGTGTTTTTTCTGTCTCTCAAGCATTTCTTTTGGAACATTGGAAATGGTTTCTCTGTAGGAGCTTTTCTATTAGCTTTACTGTCAGAAGAATGAACAGCAGATTCCCCTTCTGATTGATTTTGTTGGATAAAATTTTGTATTTCCTCCTTAGCCTGTTCTGCATCAATAAGTTCTTTGACCCTCTAGGAAAAATATTCTGAAGACACCCATTCCCTTATTGCTGGGATAAATTTGCTTCTCTTCTCTTGGTGTATAGTGAGCAGTCATTTTCCATAAACACTTTGTTTCTGTTGTGGCATAATTTTGTCAGCATTAACTCTTTTTGCTGATATGATTGCATCTTTACTAGTACAGTTCTTGGATGCATTCTGTTGGTCAGGTTTGGAGCATAGACACCATGTGCCCCTTCAGTTAACAAATTCTGGTGAGGAAATAACAGTCCAATTGCTTATTTGTGCTTTCATAAAATCAATACACCTGTTCCTTCCAGTTTCTCTGATACAGCAGAAAATTTCAGGTTTTCTCTGCGTGCTGTGTCCTCTAAATCTTCCATTTTTTTTAAACAGTTCTTCTTGAGCAGTCTCATACTCTGCCAGTGTTTTGTTTTTCTTTTCAACCTCTGATTTTTGAAGTTTTATCGGTTCATCTGAATAGCTAGTTAAAGCTTCTTCTATTTTTTCTAGGCTTTTGTTATTTGATGTACTCCTTCAGTGTTTTGTTTATTTTAATCAACTCTGATTATATTCGATTATGCTGTCCTTTAAATTACTGGAAGTCATCTCTTGTACCAAACCTGAAGCTTGAACTGCTTTTTGCTGAACAGCTGCAGGATTCTTCCCAGTCAATGTTTAGTCTTCACCTTTTCTAGTTAACTTTCTTTCAGGTTCTCTAAATGTCTTCATTGCTGTCATCCAGACAGTGTACTCATTAACTAGTAACTGAATTTTACTCAAGCTGGTAGAATTACTAGCTCTTATTTCTCAGTTTCTTTTTTTACACTGACAGCTGAAATTAAGCTGTTGATCAGAGTGCCATTTTGGAAGTCAAGAAGTCAGAGCAATTTTTCAGAAGAGGAAGGTCGGGAGAGTTCAGTTGGAGAAATTTGGGTGAATGTAACATGCAGTGTTATGTTGTTGCTGCAAAAGTATTGAACACTACTGTTGCCCACAAGATTTGAGCCCGGCATTCTGGAACATTTAGGAAGGTGCTTAGTTTTCACTCTGGTCCTTAGAAACTCTCATTTCCCCAAGCTCAGAAGATTACAAGATAGTAAGCTATGTATGTGTGTCTACAGACCAGTGTAGAAACATTGCACCAACCAGTGGGCCCTTCAGGTAAACAAAAGTTTTTGTAGTGATCCCACCAGTTCCAAAGGAGTAAATAGTTTTGGTAACACCCTTGATAGAGGAATTATTATCAGAGGGAGTCATAGAAAGGGTTCCAGAAGAGGAACAAGACAGTTCTGTTCATTGTTGCTGGTATCCAGGAAAGAGGGCCCTTGAACATGCATTTTGGATCTTTCAAGACTACCACTGTCCTAAAGGTTTTAGAATTTAAAATACTAATTTTGTAGGCACGTCTATCCCCACCTGTGCCTAGGAGCATTTATGGTCGCCACATTCATGTCAGCTCATCTAAAGTCCCAAACCTTCTCAGGAATTTTTGGAGAAAAAAAAAACATTCACTGAAATTAAAACAAGACTTTTTATTGCAGGGGCAAACCTGTCTGCAACTGCCCACAAGTGCATACTAACTCTGCAGTCATACAACAATGAGGAAAGTTCAGATCTGACTTTGCTGAATGTAGGCTTTCTGGGAAACTGTTTCTGAGGTTTGGGACTGACTGACTGACATTGCTTTTGTAGAACTGGCATGTTTCCTGCTCACATTGGACCTCAAGGATGCCTGCCTAAGTATCCTCAATCACAGAGACATAGGTGTTTCCCCATGTTTCATGCATGGGCTGCATACTGCCAGTTTACCTCTTTACTTTTTGCATTTGGTACTGCTCCTGCACTTTTTACAAGTTGCCTAGCTCTACTGATAGCATATTGAAGAAAGAAGGGCATTCATATCTACCCATATCTTGTAAAACTGCTTGATCCAGGTTCAGTCCCAGCAGGGTATGGAGAGGGCACTGCAGTTTACCTTAGACCTCTCCATCAATTTCTCAAAGTAAAATCTACCTCCTTCCAAAACAGTAATATTTCTTGGGCCTTTCTGGATTCCAATAGCCAGTGCACTTTCCTTCAATAGGACAAGGTAGAGTTCCTGGAAAACTGCTCAGAAGATTTACAAGATGATTTGTGTTACTGACAGTGAGCTCATGTGCACCTTGGGGTATGGGCATGTGCAGTTGTGATTGTATCCCTTACAAAACGTTATATGAGAAAATTCCATTGGTGTCTCAGGAAGACATCCCCCTGGAGGAAAAGATTTCTGTTATGCCTTGCATCTGGAAAGAAGTGAAATGGTGAAATCAACAAGTGTGTAAAAGTTTTAGTGTTCCTTCAGACATGCTCCAGTCAATCAAATTACGTTATAGATGCCTTGGATACAGCCAGAGAGCCCACACAGGAGGGCGCAAAGTCTAGGAAACTTGGAACAACAGTCAAGAGAAAAGAGGAACAGCAGTATAAATAAAATGATGGCACTGATCCATGCCCTCTGTGGATGCTAGGAAATACTACACCTGAAAGCAGATAATGCAGTGGTTATGTGAATCATAAATAATTTGTACTCCTGTGCAGGCTGGTAATAACTGTTTGGGAGATAGCATTAGACTCAGGCATGCTGTTAACAGCCGGCTGCGTACTGTCCCATCAAAACTCCCTGGCTGATCAGAGGCAGATTCCCTTGAATGGATATGTTTCTTCATTTGAATCACAGGTGGGGTATTCCAGAAATAGACCTTTTTGCTTCTCAGAACAAACAGCCACATAAACTCTGCTCTAGAGCACCTCACAAAGAGGCCTGGGAAGTGGATATCTTCTCCTTCATTTGAGCAGGTTTGACTTTTTGTACACTTTCCGTCTGATGCCCGTACTCCCAAAAGCTATTGAAGTGTAAGCAGGAGGGGTCCAAGATGCTATAAGTAGCATTGTTTTTGGCCAGGCAGCACATTCTGCCTTGGCTAATGGACATGTTGTCAGAACAGAGTGGGTTCCTGATCCACCCACATTTGTAGATACTGCAAGTAACAGGATGGATAATATAATTCTGCTTCTGTTGTGGCACCGTTTCACATAAGTGATGCTTAATATTATGAGGGAAGCAATGGTTCCCAAGTATGCAAACAAGTCCAAAATGTTTAGGATCTTTGCTTGGAAGTGTTTGCATAAGTATTTTATACCCCAAGCAGACTTCGAAGAATTTTTCCTCAGGTAGACAGCAAATGTTGAAGGTGTGATGGAGAAGAAAGAGGTAACTGGGAACATACATTTTAGGAGTGTAATGGGTTGGCCGATTTAAAAAAAATTCCCTGCAGAGTATTGTATCAGAAATATTGGGTGAATAAATGGCTGTAAGTGAGGAATTATTGTTTTGAGCTCGGATTTGGGGTTTGCATGCCTAGACATAGTAAGGCTTTATTACATTTAATTTTGTTGGCTGCCAAAAAAATTACTAGAAAATGGAAATCAAAGTCTACACCAGCTGTATTTGAGGTATTGAATATTATAAAAGAGATAAAAAACTGGAAGCACGATCTTTAGAAAAGGGAAGGAACAAATTTCATTGAAGTAAATGGAAATTGTGGGAGCAATGCATGCATAGTAATGTTCAGGAGGAAGAGTGAAGTTTTAAGTGAAGGCAGGAATTCATCAGGTTTTTGTAATGTTGGACTGATGATAGTAGCAAAATAAATATTAGTGGTGTATTTTGTACTTAAATGGAAAAATGATAAAGTGGTTTGTTTTCCTTGCCTATGTCTTAAGTGATAATTTAATAAAGGTTTTTAAAAAATATTATGAAGGAAGCTAAGAAACCTGTTACCAGGAAATCTTACTTTGTTAAATGGAGGAGATTAGCCTAGCTCCATGGGCAGAGGGACTGAGCTCTTACTATGACCCAGGTGACCAGGGGCTCAGTTAGCGACCCTGATAATGGATAAGCCATCTAGGAGGGGAGAGGAATAAAAGGTTGTGGTCCGCTCTCCTCTCCTGGGGGTGTAGAAGGTAGCAGGCATGCAGGAGCATTCAGGAAAGTGTGATTTATCTGGTGGAGACTGAGGAAACTACTTCAAGCGCTTGAGGAGAGGGGGTAGGGCTGTTTGTTAGCAGTGTCCCATTTGGAAGTGAGGGACAACCAGCACAGTCATCCCATTATATGACTTCTTTCAGCTCAGTAAGCTGGGCACTCGCAGAGGAACATAAGGCTAAGACAGAAAACCTTAAACCATGCCAGCAAGTATATAAATGATAACCCTTCCTGATTGACCCTCACCCTAGTGATGGGGAAGAAATGGACTGATGACAGTGGGGGTAAAGAGTGATAAAATGGAAAAGATTTTCCCACTAAAAGTAGAACTGGTGCCATTGACTCTGCAGTACCTGTCAGAATTGTTCAAGTCAAGGGTGGTGTATCTATCTCTTTCAGACATTTCAGGCTGCATGCTTATGATGTCCCCCTCCTGCATCTCTATTACCAGTCAAACAGTTTTTTAGGGGGATATTACATTTGAGATCACCTAAAAATGATTCCTCCTTGAGGTCTTGAATTTTGTCGTAGAAAAACTGACAAAAGTGCATTTCAAGCCAGCAGCAACAGTGCCCCTTAAAGTTTTTGACATGAAAAAGAACACTTGTACTTATGGCATCAGAGTTTGCAACTCAGAATTTCTTATGGCTGATGTGCAAGGAGCCATTCCTGAAAATTTTATACAAGGACAGTGTCGGTCTAGGTACAAACCATATCAAAGGTGGTAACAGAAACCGCTCCCAGTCAGTTAGGTTGTTCATCTTCTTCCTTAATGTACTAAACAAAGTGGAAAGCATTTTACACTGACATGATGTTCACAGGCTACTCTTGATAGAGCCAAGTTCGAGTCTTACACCAACTCTTTTTATCTTTTGCAAATAAAAGGGGTAGGTAACCCAGTTTCCAAACAGACCTTACTGAAATGGATGGTACCCTATACTTCCTTTTACTGCTTTACTCATGGCAAAATGCTAGAAGGGCACATAAGGCTGCACACAGTAATGGGCCCAGAGACCAGTATTGCATTCCCGAGGGGGATGAGCATGCATTCCATACTACAGGCAGGAACTTGGTCCTCTGTTTTCATCTTTTTTAAGCATTATAGAGTAAACATCAGTTTCAGAGCCAGGGCATGGTTTGCCTCAGTCATTTTTAAGTGTGTTCTGCAGTCCACTACAGTAGTTTAACAACTACTCAGTCTTTAAAAACACTGGGAATTTTCCCCGTAGTAAACACTACTGTAGATATGATCCATGCAGAGACAGTACAGTTGTGTGAGGAACTTTCTATAATAGGAGATAAACAAGTAGGATTACTGTTGTAGTCAATGGTCAAGCCCCTCTTTCTTCTTGAGGCATCCTAGGGCTGTTAGATATCCTTTTCTCCTTTGTTACTTTCCCCTTCTAGATTTCCCCATTTCTAGTACAAGACCTCTGGCTTCTTTGGGTCCAGATAGATTTGGGGGAGTTGAGGTTCACAGGGTCTTCCTACCTCCTATGATGCGAGCACTCAGAAGCAGAAGACAGCTTGGGGTAGTTGTTCTAGTAGAACAATGGTCTGAGGCCAGATATGGAGTCTTATACTTTCTGCTTATAGGGGATGCATGTCATAGATAAACAAAGATGCAAAAGAAAAAAGAAAAAAAAAACAATTATTGGATTCACTATATCGCAGTAAAAATTAAACAAACTATCTGGAATGTTCATTTGAATTAGATGAATGGGTTCTATTTGTTAAATGCAGTAGTTGAACTGAAGAAAATACTTCTTGCCCTCTTTTTATACTCAAGTCAGGTAGGTGTAACAGGTTCAGTGCATGCTTCTTTAGTTAACTACAAAAGTTTTCTACAAGATGTTGAAATTTGTTTACAGATATTAGGCCATATACATAATTTTTTTCTTGCAGGGGACTGGAAAGCTATTCTTTTTTTTAATGTTTATTAAACATGACAACTTTAAAAAGTGACATGGGTACATATGCAGTAACAAAACTAGAAAAGAAAAACCTTAAAGAATGTCCTTTCTTATTTTTATGCACTGTATATTTTAATAATTTTCATTCACTCCATCTTTACATAGGTTCATAGGTTGTTACAAGGCTAATAACCACTAGGGCCTTTACAAGCTTAGCCATGCACCCCAAATAATTTCTGTCTGGTGTATCATGGGCATCTATGTGGGGGCATGTTATTAGGGAGATAACTAAGGGATATGTATGGGGATCTGTTAAGATAATACATTTTTATTGATGGCCTGTGTCCATAAGGGACATGGGGGCCAGACTGTGGGTAAATTTACAATTTCCCATTCATTTGTCAAGGTTTCATTTGAATATGCTCTAGAATGTACTCTGTTTTACATGGATAGGGAGCCTGTTTCATTGTGTGGGGATCCTTTGGGGGACACAGTTGTCTCTCCAGCATGTTCTGTTTATGTCACTTGCAAAGTTCATTGTCCTGGATCTAGTGTTGTTGGTGCTATTTGTTTTGTGTATGTCCAACAGATCCTGTGTATGTGCAACAGATCCATCAGGACTGAGTCTGAAGAATCCCTGTAAGCCAGCCAAAGATACCCTCTCAGCAACCTGTAGGAACTTGAATGCAGAGATAGAGCCTTTAGGCAATCAGTGTAGGACAGGGTATTCATTCCCTAAATTCTTCTGGTGAAAAACCTTTGTGGGCATTCCAGCTGTTTCAAGTGACTGGTTAGGTACATGACAAAAGGGACACTGTAGTCAATGATAGGGCTGAGTAAAGTAATACATGTTAAGTTGTCAATCTCGCCTTCATTCTTGCTTGATGGGTTCGGAGCTGATCCCTCGGCTCCGACTCGGCACTTGCTAAGCTCGAGAGTCACTTTTACCAGCTCGAGGCAGCCCCATATCCCATGATGCAAGGCGGTAAGTACCCAGATCTCGTTTGCCGCTTATGAGGTCCTCCTTTTACCAGCTCCTGGTAAGTGATTCACTTTATTAATATTAAAGCCCCCTTTTGTTAAAAAAATACTTTATTGTTAGATATAATTTAATTATTTAGATTTCCTGACAGAAAATCCCTGTCTCTTTTAATATTTTTTAGTCAAACTTTACCCATCCCATCCCCTCCCTGTTAGGGTGTGTGTGTGTTTATTTTTAGGAATACCTTTTTGGTATTTTCTTTAATTTAAATTTTTTGACTGGTGTGTGTGTTTTAAGCACCATGTCAAAGGAGAGGGTCTCAGGTTTTAAGAAGTGTGACTCGTGCTGTCAGAAGATGTCTCTGACAGACGGTCACACTTCTTGCCTGTATTGCCTGGGGCCTCTTCACCTGCAGGACTCCTGTGCTATTTGTCATTCCTTCAGCCAGAGAGTCCTGCAGGAAAGACGCAACAAGCTGATACTCAGGGGCCTTCTTAAGCCGGAGGGCTCTCCGGCTAAGTTGGCTCCGTCAAAATCAGCAAAATCTTCCAAGGCCCAGGCTTCTGTGTCTAAGCCTGTGGCCTCGGCTCCGACTCGTTCCGAGTCGAGATCGGCTCCGGCTGGAGCCGATTCTGGCTTAACAAAGCCTTCGGCACCGATGGCTATCGGTGCCGAATCTGCATTGACCACTTCGGTGTCGGCTCCGATCGGTTCCGACACCCATGTGGCACAGGCATCGGTGTCGGCTCCGATCGGCTCCGACACCGTTACTTTGGTGGCTGTATCGGCTCCGGCTGGAGCCGATACATCGAGGCTTCCTGTCGGCTCCGAGAAGTCGGCTCCGACAGGATCTTTAGTATCGGTTCCGATGGCTCATTCCAGGAAGAGGTCGAGGTCTCCTTCCTTGGAGCCGATACTTTCGGCTCCGGCTTCACCTCTTCTTTCGAACGGAGCCATCGGAGCCGATCTTCAAGGTCATCCAGACTGTCAGATCATGACCTAGAGAGAGTGGTCAGTAGATTACTTAAGTCACAGGTACTGGCCCAAATGTTACATAGTCCGTCTCAACAGACGACTGTTGGTCCACACCCGTTACAATTCCTCCTTCAACTCTACCCCAGAGCTTGGAGTTGGGGTCTTCGAACGGTTACTGCTACGGCTGGAGGACGGATACCCCTTCTGTTCCTTCAGCCTCTACTCTTATCTCCTCTTCGAGACCTTCCTTAGAGGGATTCGGTGGTCGGGCTTCCATGGTCTCCTCCGAGGGGGTGAGTGGCATCGGACCCTTGTCCGAGCCCGCTCTTCCCCTTGGAGCCTCGGCCTTGGTGAGCTCGGCTCCGACATCTGCCTCGGAGACTTCCCTTCGGTGGTCCCTGGAGTTCCTAGTTCTTCGGAACGGGTTCTCTCGGACCTGCCTGGGAGGGGAGCATTCGAGGTGATGAAGAGTGTGCTGGCCACTGGTATCAGTCAGCAGTCTGTTCCCGTAGCTCCTCCCTCTATAGTACCTGTTGACATCTCTGCCACTTCTCTTGCTACAGGACCCAGAGATCCTCCGCCTCAGGTTTCCCCATTGGGAATTTCCCCTCTTCCGAGGATTCTCCTGATGTTTCGGGAGATCCTCCTAGGAAGAGGACTTGTAAGAGGAAGCATGTAGACTCCCCGAGTCTGTCACTTGGATAGTGACATTGATGAGTGAGAGGGATCCCCGAGATCCCCTCTGAGGATGTCTCCTTCTCAGACATCCTAGAACTCCTGAAACAGAGGGGAAACTGGCCCACCAACAATCCCTCTGAGGATGAGTCAGTATACCTAGAGGCGTTTGGATCTCAGCCCTCCACCTCCTGGGTGTCTCCGCCTTTCGACCCCCTTATGCAGGTTATTGCACGAAAGGCGTGGGCAGCTCCTGACTCTGTAGAGCCAGTCCCTAGGAGGCCTTCAAAATTTATCACTGCCCCGTGTGACAAGCAATTCCTCACCAGAGGTGTCCCCGCTGATGCCATGGTGGTGGCTGCGGCCACCAAAAAGGAACTTGCAGATCCTTCCGTGCCCGTCCATCCTCCTAATAAGGACTCTAGGACCATGGATAGGTGCGGTAAGCGGATGTTTTCCTCAGCGACCTTTGCTATGCGTTCGCTGAATTACCTATGTCACTTCACCAGACTCCAGAGGGATATCCTTAAGGAACTGGGTGAAGTAGTTCAGGATCCTACAGCTGCAGGGGCTCAAGAAAAAATTGCTTCGCAGCTAGGAACCCTCAATTCCATTGCAAACTCCTCCATGCGGCTAATATCTTATGCTGCGGATGGAGCGAGTAGAGCCGCAGGTACAGGTGTGGCTCTTAGACGCCAAGCCTGGATGCGGCTATGTGATTTTGCGGATCCCTTTAAGGCGTCCTTCACAAATTCTCCCTTTGATGGGTCAGCTTTGTTTGGCCCTCAGGTGAAGGAAACCTTGACCAGGTGCGAGCAGGACGGCAATACTCTTTCTGCTGTTGGAGTCCGTTTTTCCACCCCTTCTAGACCTTATCCCAAAGGACAGAAAGGTGGGAAAATGTGGTTCCGTAAATCCCAAGGAGTCACGCCGGATTCACGTGGTCAGTTTACCCCTAGAGGCAGAGGGGGTAACAACAACAGACGCCGCTCTAGAGGCAGAGGGGGTCCGAAAAACCAGGGAAACAGAGCCTCTCTCTGACAAGCCCTTTCAGCATCCCTGAGGTGTTGCCCGGCTGTCCCTCCTTGGAGGCAGTCGGGGGAAGATTATCACTGTACCCAGAAGCCTGGCATTCCCTCACTCAAGACAGATGGGTACAGTCGATCATATCCAAGGGTTACATAATTCCTTTTGAGGAAAGTCCTTACCCCTCAAATTCCCTTCCAGATGTACCACCCCGGCTAAGGGAAATTGCAGAGTTAGAAGACTCAAAACTACTGCAAAAAGAGCCATTCAGCCATTTGCAATAGACCATTCAGAGCCGGAATCTACTCAAGGTTCTTTTGGTCCCCAAAAGACGGGAGACTGGAGACCAATATTGGATCTCAGCAGACTCAACAAGTCTGTCAGGAAGACAAGATTCCGAATGGTCACTCTTCAGTCAATTCTGCCCTTCTTACAGAAGGACAACTGGATGTGCTCAATAGATCTTCAGGATGCGTACTATCACATCAAAATTCACAGACGCTCCAGGAGATTTCTCCGCTTTCGGCTGGGGTCCAGTCATTTCCAGTTCAGAGCCCTGCCCTTTGGTCTCACTACAGCCCCCAGAGTGTTCACCAAATGCATGGCAGTGGTCACGGCTCACCTGAGACGTCAAGGATTCCAGGTGTTTCCGTATCTCGACGACTGGCTCCTGTCAGCCACCACCAGGCATCAGCTTATTCAAGCCAGGGATTACACAATAAACCTTTGTTCTCATTTGGGCATCTCGATCAACTTCGAAAAGTCATCCTTATTGCCCTGCCAGTCTATTACCTTCATAGGCGCAAACTTAAACACTGTTCGGATGTCAGCTACCCTTACACATCAAAGAGTTTCAGACATTCAGAGTCATGTCATGATCATTCTGGCCAACAAGAAAGTACAGGCCAGAATGGTTCTAAAGGTATTAGGTCTCATGGCTGCGGCCATTACTCTTCTTCCCCTGGCTCGATTCTACATGCGCCTTCTTCAGTGGATGCTGTTCACACAATGGTCATACCAACAACTTCCGATGCGTCACCAGATTCTGGTGGCACAGACATGCAAAGAGCATCTTGCCTGGTGGATCACATCTCCTCAGGTTCACCAAGGCAGTTACTTTGTACCCCCATCCCCGATAGCCACTGTCACCACGGATGCCTCCCTGATCGGGTGGGGGGGTCATTATCAGGGCAGGATGGTTCATGGGACGTGGCAGCCGTTCGAGTACCATCTGCACATAAATGTCCTGGAGATGAGAGCAGTGCTTTTAACGTTGCAAGCCCTCAACGACTTTCTTCCCGTAGGGACAATTGCAGTCCACACAGACAACATGTCTGTAGTTTGGTATATCAACAAACAGGGCGGAACCAAGTCCTACCCCTTGTGTCGAGAAGCGCTCAGACTATGGCAATGGGCGATCTCCTCTCATCGGTTTCTGGTAGCAACGCATATCCCTGGGAAAACCAACATTGTAGCGGACAGATTGAGCAGAGCTATTCTCATGCCTCACGAGTGGTCTCTCAAGCAATCTATAGCGGGAGAGATTTTTCTGGAATGGGGTCGTCCATGTTGCGATCTTTTTGCTACTCCCCAAAACAGCAAATGTCCAGACTTCTTCTCCCTCTTCCCTCTATCAGGCCATCCCCCCAGAGACGCTCTGACCCAGGATTGGCCCCAGGGACTTCTTTATGCCTTCCCTCCATTTCCTCTGATCCCTCAGGTTATCCAGAAAGCTACCGTTTTGAGAGCCAAATTGATTCTCATTGCCCCTTACTGGCCTCGACAAGTTTGGTTCCCGTTCCTCCATCATCACCTTTTGGTGCAGCCGTGGCATCTGGACCCAGTGCCAGATCTTCTGATTCACCAATCGGGTCAGCTGCACCGGTCAATCCCTTCTCTCAACCTCACAGCATGGTTGCTCCACTTCCTTCCTTAGCCAGGCTTCCTTTGATCTCTAACACAGTTAGAGACATCATAGTAGCTTCACTAAAATCCTCTACCAGGAGGATTTATACAAGCAAATGGAAACGTTTCTCTTATTGGGCTAAGGCCAAGAATATTGATCCTTTTACTGCCCCTGTTCAGGTAGTCCTGGACTTCTTAGCAGAGATTTTTCATGCAGGCTCCTCTTCTTCCACAGTCAGAGTTCAATTGGCTGCTATCTCCAACTTTCATGTCGGGGTCGCAGATCATAATATTATGTCCCATAGGCTCTGCAGGGCCTTCTTCAAAGGAATTTTCCTACTAAAGCCTCCAATCAGGAATCCTCCTCCTCAGTGGGATCTAAATTTAGTGCTGACATCCTTGATTCTTCCCCCCTTCGAGCCAGCTGTTTCTTGTTCCCTGAAACATCTTTCTTGGAAAACTTTATTCCTAGTGGCTATTACATCTGCCAGGAGGGTGTCTGAACTTCATGCTCTTCGGTTCGACCCCCTATTTGTTTTTCACAAAGACAGAGTATCTTTGAGAACTAACCCAACCTTTTGCCTAAGGTCGCTTCAAAGAACAATTTGAATCAATCCATTGATCTCCCTGTATTTTTCCCTAACTATTCAGATAGGGCTGAACAAAAGCTACATTATCTTGATGTCCACCGTCAACTTAGATATTATTTGGACAGAACAAAAAAATTTAGAAAATCTGATCAACTTTTTGTTTCCTATGCGGATAATAAAAAGGCCTTCCTGTTTCTAAAGTGACCTTGTCCAGATGGCTTTCTTCGGTCATCTCTGAAATTTATACTCAGGGGAAAACAGCTGTGCTCAAAACCTAAAGCACATTCAACTAGGAGCTTAGCTACTTCTACAGCTTTTCAAGCTAGACTTCCTTTGGACACTATTTGTGCAGCGGCCACTTGGGCCACTCCTCACACTTTTGTTTCCCATTACAAATTGGACTTGGCCTCCAGGGACAGAGCCAGTTTTGGCTCTACAGTCCTCAAGAGTTTGTTCCATTGAGCCACCCAGGATAGAGGTGCTAGGGACGCGGTCCCATCAAGCAAGAATGAAGGCGAGATTGACAACTTAACATTAAGAAGTTATGTACCTACCATAACGTTCCATGTTAGTTGTCTTCTCTCGCCTTCTTTCTTGCGACCCTCCCTCCTTCCCCCTGGCCTGGACAGACCTTGTTATAAGAAACTGTTATGCTTAAGACCATTCAGACCTGGTCCTTATTCCATCTGTAAGTTTCTTTCTTCCTTTTGGAAGTATTTTATGCTTGGTGCTATTGCCCTTTGTCATCAAACGAGATCTGGGTACTTACCGCCTTGCATCATGGGATATGGGGCTGCCTCGAGCTGGTAAAAGTGACTCTCGAGCTTAGCAAGTGCCGAGTCGGAGCCGAGGGATCGGCTCCGAACCCATCAAGCAAGAAAGAAGGCGAGAGAAGACAACTAACATGGAACGTTATGGTAGGTACATAACTTCTTATTTAACTTCCTTGAACCCGGATGCTATACCCTTACCTGTAGGTTAGATGACATAGAATGATTTTCTTGTTATTTTAGCTACATGTTGGTCAAAGGCCATATTGCTGTCTACATATGCTCCCAGATCCCTTACTCCTTAGTCGACTCTTAGGGACGTTTTATTGATGGAGTAAATAACTTGGGTTGACAGTTTCCAAAGGGCATTATAGTGCTATGATGTCCCTGCTGTGGGCCAGTAATCAAGGCGTCTTAATACTCAGCATTGACACCAGTGAGAGACATTCACTTAGAACAAAAATAGATACACACAGTATTTCCAGATGCAGCTCTCTGCATCAAGCACAGTTTCCCTTAAGAGCACACAAGGAGCACACTCAGTCCTGGGGCTGGGTTTCTGTGTCTCTCTCTCTCCAGGCCCCCAGTAAGACTCTCCACTGGTACAGCTGTAGAGTTGAGTTCTCAGCCGAGTGTCATAGCCAAGTCCTCTCTATGAAACCAGTGCTGTGTGCCCCTGTTTCAAGCAGCTGCCACACACACACACACACACACACACACACACACACACACACACACACACACACACACGAAAGGCTGGCATAGATTTACTAGCTATGCTCCCTTCTGCTCAGACTATAAGGTAATTACTGCCAGCAGACACTACTCTAAGGCTTTTACAAGGGTACCCAATTGTACTGAGTGAAATTAATACTAATACAAATAGTAATGTTGACCAAACTATAAGGCTTTCAGGAGTGACCCCAAATAAATATAAGTACTGTCAAAGGTTGAAATATTCTCTAAAGACCCAGCCACACATGAGACATTTAAATATATTTAATAATAAAAAATGTGAAAATACTAAATATATATTTACAATACATACTTGAGTTTCAATCACTGGAAATATTAAAATAACACAGATGAACAGATTCACAGAGATACAGTAAAACAGTACTTAACTAATCTCACTATATTTTCCTGACTGATCTAAAGAATTACGTATTCTCTGGTTACTTACTAAAATGAGGCAAGATGAAGTGGGTGAGAGATCCTTCTTTGTCAGGTTACACAAACAGACTGCTCTGAGACTTCAGTCTCATCTGGTATTAAAATATCATTTTTGTGCAGGATTACAGAATGACTGCATACATTTTGGTCATCTGACTTCTGGTTCCTGTACTAACCCCCTTTACTAGAAACTGAATCAGAATCCCGCACATTTGTGTTACCATACACAGAGACAGAGCTTTGCTAAAATGTTTTATAGCATCTGGAAGCTATAAAACCATTTCTACACTTCTACCCTTCCAGGGTAGCATTTAGTTGATTGCTAAAGACAATGCAGAAGGCTTCCTAGTACAGACCTTTTGTCTCTGGCTGCATTGAGACCTGTGAGGTATGATCTTTATGGCTTATACCAAGTAATTTAATTTCAAACTATTTTTCAGTTAGCTGGACTGAGATTAACCTCTTCTCTTCCAATATCTTTTGTTACAATGCATTAATTTCAGTAGCTACCATACAGTCTGACATGCAGGTATACTTCTTTTTCTATCCAGCAGGACCCACTGTTGGTACATTTTTTTAACACAAGCAACTTTACAAATACATTTTAACATAAGCCTGTACAAATCAGTTTGATATACAAATAACATATAATTCTTTACAAAACTCCAGCTGGGGATGCTGGCATATGTTACACATTCACTGCCATACTTCTCCTGGCATAGCTGGCAATACCTCACATCATCATATCTCCCCCCCCCCCCTTTGGAGACTCAAGCTAGTTTCTCAAGTGACCCTGGAGAAATGTGGCTTGAAGGACATGAGCCTTAATAAGAACACATTAACCCATACCCTGTCTTGAGAACCCATCTGCATTGGCATTGCTGACCCCACTACTGTGATACACTGTCATGTCATATACCTGCATCTGTAGGCTCCACCTTAGTAACTTGGCATTTTGCTGGCTGGCTTAATGTAGACATAAATCCCCCTCAGACTCCTGCTATCCACTGCAAATACTCAGCACCAGGGCCTGCTTATCATGGTAAGGCTTCATCATGTTAACATGGTACAGTTTGTTCCCCTGCCTCTTGCCTAGCAGTTCTACCATGTAGCTAACATCACTGACCTTCCTTACCACTTTGAAGGGTCCCTCCCAAGCTGCCTGCAACTTATTGTGTCTGACAGGAATGGGAACCATAACCTGCTGTCCCACAGCATACTTGCAGGCTTGAGCATTCCCTTCAATCCAGACCTTTTTCTGCTGTTGGGCTCCTGACAAGTTTTCATGGGCCAAGCCCATGAGCACCCTAGGCTTTGTCCTGAGGTTTAGGACATATGCCACAGTAGACTTCTTATGGGATTTACAGTCACCCCCCCACACTCATCACAAATCAAATCTAAAGGCCCCCTCACTTTATGCCCATACAGCAACTCAAAGGGTGAAAAACCTGTGGACTCCTGGGGTACCTCTCTGTATGCAGACAGCAGATGGGGCAAATATTTGTCCCACTCTCTCTTAAACTATTTTGCCAATGCCTGTAGCATGGTATTTAGTGTAGAGTTTAATCTCTCCACAATACCATTAGTCTGGGGTGGTAAAAGGTAGTCTTTAGGTGCTTCATCCCACAGCATTCCCACAGACAAGCCACCAGGTCTGACATGAAATTGGCACCTCTGTCAGTCTGTATTTCTGTCTGGAAACCTACCCACTGAAAATCTCTAACAAAGCATTTGCCACTTTCTTGCCTCAGTGGAGGACAGAGCCAGCTTCTCAGGGTATCTAGTAGTATAATCTACTGTGACCGGGATATACTTCTCTGTGGAACTTGGGGTATTCAGAAGCCACACTATATCCATAGCTACCTGCTGAAATGGTGCTTCATTCACAGGCAAAGGCTTCAAAGGAGCCTTGACCTTGTCTCCTGCCTTGCCTACTTTTTGGCAGTGTTCACAGGTCCTGCAGTACCCTGTTACATCCCTTGCAATCCCAGGCCAATAATAGTTCAGCATAATACATCTCTTGGTATGCTTTATGCCCATATGACCTGAAAAAGGAAGGTCATGCGCAATGGCTAGAATTGCCAGATCGTAGGATGTAGGTATCCCCTTCTTGTGCTGTATTACCTCACCCTCTAGCCCTCCCTCAAGGGCCCACTCTCTATGCAGTAATCTTTTGTTCCAGTATACAGACTCCCCTTTTCCTTGAGGATAAAGTGCTTTCCCTATTCCCTAGCTACCTCCCTTAAGCCTCATAATTTAGGATCCGAGAGCTGAGCCTGTCTCAACTCTGTCTTTGTAATTCTTCCTAGCTCCCTTTCCATAGGAAGCCTCATATCCTCTGAAAGTGGTGCCTCACTGTCAGCCAGGGTACTACCACTTATCTCTGCCCTTGCAGTCACTCTATCCAAGGGACCATCAGTACCTACCAGCAGCTGGCTCTCACCTTTAGGCTCACTGCTGCATGGTATCTCCCTCCCTGAAATAGCCAACTCACCAGTCCTGGCTTCAGGTGTGGGGTCTGTTTGAGTCATCCCCAGGCTAGCTGCCCCGCATACCTGTCTCCAAGCCTGACCTATTGTAACTGCATGCACACAAGGTACTGCATTATCAAAATCATTCCATATCAAGACATCTGCAGGGATAACCTCAAACACACCTACTTGCTTGCTTCCTTTTTCACCCTCCCAGTCATGATGAACCTTGGCCAAAGACATTTGGAATGGAGTCTTTCCTCAAGCTTTGACTGTAGTGAACTGCCTAAGGAAGTACTGCTCCTCTTTAACCAGTGCAGGCTTCACAATGGTTATGTCAGAGGCTGTGTCACTCATAGCAGTGGCCTGTTTTCCATCCATTGAATTAGGATATAAACTCGGGTGATAGTTTGGTACCTCAGTTGTCTCCAGACACCTTACCAATGGCATACTGTTATTCCCACTTGCTAGCTTCCCCACCTTGCTTCCATGGACATTTGTATGATACATGGCCCCACTGGTTACATTTAAAACATCTAACCCTTGACCCTGGATGTGTATCTGAACTAATGGCTTCCCCTGTTACTGGTGGACTCTGTCTCAGGGTGGTTTAGGCTGCCCACCATGGGTTTCTTATATCCATGTGCAGCACTGGGCATCCCCTTCTTGTGCAGTGATGCCCTGCTTGCTAAGTAGAGATCCCCTCTTTTCCCCCCAAGTCATCTGCAGAGTTACACTTCCAGTCTGCTAACCAGATTCTCTTGTCCTCAGATAAAGTGCTAACGGCTTATTTGTTCCCTTACCAAAAAGGTCTGCTTGCCCTTCAGAAATGGTGACCTGACATCCCACCTATGAAAATAAGGTACTCAGCAATATAATCACATACACTTTCATCTTTCTTGCATCTATACTCACAAATCTTTTTTTTCTGTAAGCTTCAGGTGTTAACTTAAAACATTCTAGTAAACATTGTTTTACTCTACCATAGTTTAAACAGTCAATATCAGACAATTTAGAAACAGCAGTTACAGCTTTAACATGGAGTAAGGAGGTCAGGAACTGTACCCAGAGTCCTTGTTCAATATTATACTGTTTACATACTCTTTCAAATATATAAATAAAACTATCAAAATTATCACCCTCTGTAAACTGTGGAAGAAATTTACTGACCTTTATTGCTTCTGGGGTTCAGTTATTCCCTTCCCCAATTACCTCCATGACCTTGGTGAAGAGTAAGCATCTCCCTCTCATGTTGATGCTGCTTCTCCTTTTCTAAAGCCTCCAAATGCCGCAGTCTCCCATTTTTTTCAGCCTCCAAATGTCACACTCTCTTAGCTGAGTCTAATTCCACCTGTTTCTTATTTTCTTCATCCTCCAAACACTGCAGTCTCTCTGCTGATTCTAATTCGAAACATTTGGCCTGCAGTTCAAGTGTCTCTAACTCCAGATTGATTTATAAGTAATCTGAGGAAAAGGTGAACTATCCTGTTTCTGAGGGCTGCAAATTCCCATCACCAGTTCTGGTTATCCTCCTGGTTGCTGGTGTGGGCTACAGCTGTGAGTAAGGCAGAAATCATTTCCTCTTTAGTCAGGTTGGCATGCAGCAGTCCTTGGCTTTGCATACCTTGGCCAACTGGTTCTTTGTAAACTTGTCATAATCCTCTGACATCCTTTCCTGTTTTCCCCTGACTAAACTACACTAACAAAAACAATGAAAAGATAAATAAATAAAGCTGTTGTGAAAATGAAACTCTTGTTTGTTTACCTTGTTGCTGCTGATAGTACACGCACTTTCAGTGACAACTGCCTACAGGCTGCAGAAGTTCAACTAATATCCACACCACTGCTCATCAATATGTGACATCCCCTCTCTGGGCCAGTAATCAAAAGCCTTATTCCTCATCACCGGACACCAGTGAGGAATGTTCATTTGGAACAAAAATAGATGCAGTATTTCCAGATGTAGCTATCTGCATCAAGCACAATTTCTCTTAGAGCACACAGGGAAAACACTCAGTCTGGGGGCTGCGTTTCATAGGTTCATAGGAGGGTACTAGGCTATTGGCCCTAGAGCCTATATAAGCCTAGCCAAAAATGTACCCTGGCTTTCGCCACCCAAGAAAATTATTTTCCTGTGCCCCTGTCGAGCAGAGTCACAGAAGTGATCCTCGGGGTGAATTTCCTATCTCCCATCCAATCATCAAGATTTTTCTTGAAGAGTGCTAATGAGCTCTGTTTGACATAGATAGGTAGTCTGTTCCAAAGTATGGGAAGTCTCTGGGACAGGAATCTATCCCTCCAGCATGTTCTGTTTATTGTGGTGATAAGGTTTAGGTCCCTAGAGCGTGTAGCTCGGAGGGATTGGGATTTCTTTAAGTGTAGCATGTCCAGCACCTCTGGGTTTGACATAGCTTTGTATGTTAGGCAGAGATCGCCTCTGAGTAGGCGATATGCGATGGAGTAAAGCTGGAGTTTTTTGAAATGATCTGCATAGGGCACCTGTGTGAGGCCAGTAATCCTCTTTGTGAGGTATTTCTGTGGCCTTTACGGTTGTTGTAGATGTCTTGTGAGGTACATACCAAAAGGAGCGTTGTACTCTGTAATGGGTCTAATGAGTGATGAGTAGAGAGGAACAATGACTTCTTTTTTTCTGGATGAAAAACCTTTTGTGATGAGGTGAGCCACATAGAAGGATTTCCTGACCACTGTGGCAATGTGATTATCAAAGGAGAGACTACTGTCCACCTGTGTCCCAAGGTCTCGTATCACATTTTCGGCGTTAAGTAGACTACCAGCTTTGGGGTAGTTCATGAGTACAGAGTTTTTACCAAAGGGAATGACAATACACTTTTTGGCATTGAGCGTCAGGCCATGGCTTTGACACCAGGCATCTGTCTCAGTGAGGCATTTTGTAATATGTCCACATCGTTAGGAGTTTCGATTATGGCTCCTAGTTTGCAGTCATCTGCAAACTTTGTTAGCCAAAGACCTTCTGTGTTAGCCTGTAATTCAGAGAAGTAGATACCAAACAGGAGAGGACCCAGGACTGAACCCTGTGGTACTCCACTTGTCACTGGTCTGAAGTCAGATTTGGAGTCTGCTACTTTCACAGTGTGGGTTCTGTCTGTGAGCCAGTTGACAACCCATCTTGTGACATAGGGATTTATACCTAGATTAGTGAGCTTATCTATAATTCCAGAGTGGGGGATGGTGTCGAAAGCCTTGGCGAGATCTAGATAAGCTGTGTGAACCACCTTACCCTCATTTATGGCTTTGGTGACTGCTTCAAAGAAGTCAATCAGGTTTAGGAGACATGATCTGCCTTTTACAAATCCGAACTGAGTAGGGTCCAGAGTTTGGAGATTACCAATGTCTTTGTTTATGAGTTCCATGATGATACGTTCCATGGCCTTGCAGACCAGGCTCGTCAGGCTAATGGGGCGGTAGTTCCCGGGGTCCATCGTGGCTCCCCCTTTGTGAAGTGGGATAACCATCGTGGTGTGCCATTCAGTGGGCACAAAGCCTGAGGTGAGGCTATGACTGAACATGGTACTTAGGTAGGGTGCCAGATCATTCTGTAGTTCGTGTAGAACACAGCCTGGGATATTGTCAGGTCCCATGGATGCTGTGTTCTTGGCTTTGGAGAGTGTGTTTTTTACCTGTGCAGCCGTGATTACAGGAACTTTGCATTCTTCCGGTATAGAGATGGGCCCTCTAGGGGGTGACAGGGGGGTAAAGTTAGCACTGAGCTTATCTGCCAGGATGTTGGCAATATCAGTTGGTTCTGTATATTTAGTGCCATTGTGTTGTAACTTAGAGCAGATCTGAGTGTTGCCATTGAGATTCTTGACATAGCTATAGAATGCTTTGTGGTTGCCTTTAGAGTCAGTAGCAATTTTGTTTTCGTAACTAGCTTTGGAGGATTTTATGAGGGATCTCAGCTTCTTAGTGAGGTTGACCAGGGCGTTCCTCCAGTCATGGGATTTTACTCTTTTTTGCAACAGTTTCTTTCTTCTGTTGTAGAGTTTGTTTATGGCAGAGGACCATCAGATCGGCTTCCCGTTTTTGGAGGATAGCATCTTGGTTCTATTAGGGATAGCATGATCCATGCACTCGTGTAAGTGCTTATCAAGTGCATTTGTGTAGGATGCAGCAGTCGTAACTCTATTGTCCGTCTGCATGGGTGTCATGAAGTTTGCCACTTCTGTCTTAAGAAGTGTGAAGTTGGCTTTGGAGAAGTTTTTTACGGTGGTTTCCCTAATTGGGGGTGGGGGCGGGATGTAGATGTCTAGGGTGATTAGCTTGTGGTCGGATCTGACCAACGAGGAATTGACCTCTGGTGTGGAACACCGGCTGCCCATGTTGGTAATGACCAGGTCTAGGATATTACTGCCCCTGGTGGGGGTGTGAATAAGTTGATCCAAGGTGTTGGAATTTATGAATTCCAGAAAACGTTGAGCAAAAGAGTTGGTACATGAGTAGATTTCCCAGTTAAGGGTGGGGTAGTTGAAATCGCCCATTAGTAGGGTGTTAGGTTGTACCCTAATACTTTCCAGTGTATCAAGAACTGATGAGTGGGAATCTTGGGGCATGGTGGGGGGTCTGTAGCAAGCTACAATTTGGATTGCGGTCTTGCCCAGAAGTAGTTGCACTTGGATAATCTTGGATGCAGTAAATAAAACTAGAGACAGTTCCCTCCCTCTCTCTCTCTCTCCAGGCCCCCAATAAGACTCTTCACTGGTACTGCTGTAGAGTTGAGTCCTCATCTGAATGTCCAAGTCAAGTACTCCACCACCCTCTCTATGAAAGCACTGCTCTGTGTCCCTGTTCCAAGCTGCTGCCACACGTACTCTTTGAGATTTGATTTTCACACAGACACGCACACGCACACACACACACATACACACGGAAAGGGCTTACACAGATTTACTAACTATGCTTCCATCTGCTCAGACAATAAGGTAGTTGCTGTCAGCAGACACTCCAAAGCCAACTACTGTAAGCCTCTTACAAGGGTACCCAGTTATACCGAGTGAAATTAATACTAATACAAATGGTAATGTTGACCAAACAGTAACACATTCAGGAGTGGCCAGCGTGTCCCCAAATAAATATGAGGACTCTCAAAGGTTAAAATATTCACTAAAGGCCCAGCCACAATGAGACATTTAAATATATTTAATAAAATAGTAAAAGAACATGAAAATATAACATATATATCTACAATACATACCTGAGTTTCAGTCACAGGAAATATTAAAATATCACAGATGAATAGATACAGACAGATACAGAAAAACTACTTAACTAATCTCACTATATTTTCCTGACTGATCTAAAGAATTCCTTATTCCCTGGTTACTTACTAAAGCAAGGCAAGATGAAGTGGGTGAGAGATCCTTTTTTGTGAGGTTACACAGACTGCTCTGAATCATCAGTCTCATCTGGTATTAAAATATCATTTTTGTGCTGGATTAAGAATGACATCACCATACATCAGGTCGCCTTACTTCTGGTTCCTGTACTACCCCCTTTACTAGAAACTGAACCAGAATATCGCACATTTGTGTTACCATACACAGAGATAGAACTTTGCTAAGATGTGTTATAGCGTCTGGAAGCTATAAAACTATTTCTACACTTCTACCCTTCCAGAGTAGCAATTAGTTGATTGCTGAAGACAATACAGAAGGCTTCCTAGTACAGACTTTTTGTCTCTGGCTACATTGACACCTGTGAGGTATGATCTTTATGGCTTATACCAAGTAATTTAATTTCAAACAATTTTCAAATTTAGCTGGACTGAGATTAACCTCTTCTCTTCCAGTATCCTGTTACAATGTATCCATTTCAGTAGTTACCATACAGTCTGACATACAGGTATACTTATACTTCTTTTTCTGTCAAGCAGGACCCACTGTTGGTACATTTTTTTTAACACAATCAACTTTACAAATACATTTTTAACATACACCTGTACAAATCAGTTTGATATACAATCGTCATCAGGATCATCATCATCAGCCCTGTTTTCCCATTTTTTTTTACATGGGGTTGGGGTATCGTGTTAACTGTCACCAGTTTTTCTCAATTCAGTGCCACACTCCTGCCTTCAACACTCATGCCTGACTGTTGCAGATGTTCTTTCACACAGTCCACCCAGCTCTTTGCTGGACTTCCTCTTACCTTCTTCCTGTCTGTCCCAAGTCTTCATCACCAGATTGTCTCCTGCTTTTCTGCATGTGTCCAAACCACTGATATCTGTTCTGTTTGATCTTTTCTGCAATGGGAGCTACTTTGGCTTCTGCTCTTATGTTGTCATTTCTTCGTCTGTCCCACAGTGCACATCCTATCACCCCTCTCAGGCACATCATTTCCATCACCTCTAGATTCTTCAACTATTCTACCTTTACTGAATAGGTTTTTTGTATCATACAGTAGTACTGATCATACCACTGTTTTGTACACCTTACATTTCAGCTTATTTGGCATTCTTCTCTCATAATCTACACCTGACACCCTGTGCCAATTGGGTGCAGCCCCTCGGATTCTAGTCTTGACCTCGTCATTCAGACTTCCCTTCTCCTCAACCACCCTTCCCAGATACTTGAAGCTATTTATATGTTCCCTTCTATCTCTATTCTCAGCTTCTTCTGATTTCCCCAATTTGCTGCCATTACTACAGTCTTGTTTGTGCTAAATTTCATCCCATGTGTCTTAAGTTTTGTGTTCCATTCTCCTATCCTTTGCTGAAGTTCTAGGTCAGAGTCTGCCTGTAATGCCATATCATCTGCATACAGCAAGTTTGTTGATCTGCCCCCTCTGACCTGTTTGCTAATGTAGTCCATCACCAGTATGAACAGCAGTGGGCTCAAAGCTGAACCTTGGTGTACACCCATTCCCACTGGGAACCCCTCTGTAAGGCCGAACACTGTTCGTACTTGAGTCATTGGGTCCTTGTACATAGCCTGCACTAATTCTACCAAGGTTTCTGGGACTTCAAACCACCGCAGTACTGCCAAGAGGAGCTTTCTTGGGACCTTGTCATATGCTTTCTCCAAGTCTAGGAATGCCTATTTGGACTCTTTCCTCATCCCTAGCTTCTTATCAAGTATCTGTCTCACTGCAAACATTTGTTCAATTGTGCTGCATCCTGATCTGAATCCGAACTGCTCATCTCCCATCTTACATTCTACTACTCTGTGTATCCGTTTATCAGTCACCCTCTCTAGAAATGTCATGCATTGTGACAGGAGTTTGATGCCTCTGTACTGCTTGCAGTTGTGGACGTCCCGTTTGTTCTTGTACACTGACATGAGTATGCTTATTCTCCAGTCATCTGGGATACGCTTTTCCCTCCACACTGCTAATAGTACCCTCAGGAGCCATTTCTTCCCAATCTCACAAAGCATCTTTATCCTATCTGCTGTGACCTCATCTGAGCCTGCTGCTTTCCCTGACTTCATTTTCCTTAGTGCTGTTCTTACTTCTTCTAGGGTGGTCGTCTCTTCTTCTCTCATCGTAGGCTGTTTCTGGGGCAGTACAGCTTCGGTGGGGTTTTCTTCATTCAGAAGCTGCTGGAAATACTCCTTGTATCTGCCTTTGATGTCCTGTGGACTGCTGAGCTGGTTGTTGCTGGCATTCCTTATGAAGGGTGTCTGACTATCTTCTTTATCTTTCTGCCTTTGCCGTGCAACCTGATGTAGTTTCTTTGAGCCAGTTATTGAGTAACTTTCCAGATACTGGTAGAATGCCTCCGATGCTCTATTATGTGCTATTGCAACTTTAATCTTAGCTTCTTTGTTAGCCAACGAGTAGTCCTTCCTAGAATGGTCAGTCTTTTCTATCTCCCGCTTCTTCTTGCACTCCTCCTTTCTTTTGATGACTTCCTGGACTTTTGCATTCCACCACCAGCTTTCCTTATGTATCTTATTTCCATACCTGGCTCGGGCACCTATCTTTTCTGTAATCCTAACACATGCTGTTTTAGGCGCTGCCATTTTTGTTCAACTCCACCTATTTCCTCCTCTTCTTGGGGTGCTAGAGAGCCCTGAGTAATTGCTTGAACTGTTGTACTTTCTCTCCAGTCAACTTCTAGGTCTTCAGCCTGGTGTCTGTTGACCTTAGAGCCCTCTCTGACCACTGCTTGTAGCTGATTGTGGCAACTAGTGGTTTATGCTGTAGGTTGACTGTTTCACTGGGGATAACTTTGCAATCATGGATTCTACCTCAATGCCTTTTCCTTACTAGGAGGAAGTGTACCAAAGTTGCATGTTGGCTACTCGTTGAGAAGATCTTGTGACTGTCTCTCTCTCTCTCTCTGAACCATGTGCTGGCTACTGTTAAGCCATTTGCCTGACAGAAGTCTAGAATGGCTTCTCCTCCTTTATTCCTGTTGCCCCACCCATGTGGACCCAGGCAGTCCTTATATCATTTTCTGTCTGTCCTGATATGTGCATTCAAGTCACCCATTATCACCACCAATTCATGCTGTCCTGATTTATTTGTAGGTCCTGCAACTGCTGTCTGAATGCTGTCATTTCCTCATTGTCAAAACTCTGCTTTGGTGCATAGGTTAATACTGTCCAATCATTACACTAGAGTCTTATTGCTATGAATCTGTCATTATTCTGATGATATCCCTCACTGCCTTCTGAAGCCTCTCTCACCATAATTCCTACTCCATTTCTAGCCTGTCCCCCTCCTGAGTAGTAGAGTCTGGATCCGAAGCCCAGTGACTTTGTTGCACTGCCCTTCCATATTGTCTCCTTGATACATAGGATGTCCAGCCCCTCCGTATCATCATGTCATCCACTTCCAAGCTGTATCCTGTCAGTGACCCTACATTAAGCGTAGCAATTCTCAGTTCATGTTTGGCTCAACAACCTATCCCAGGTAATCCAAGCAGGGGAACTTGACACCAGCCGGCCAGTAGCTTATTGATCTAGAGCTGCTGGGCTTTATGGAAGGCACACACTGGCCAAAAGTGGCACATATACCCCTTCCACCATTAGCAAGGGTCCCTGTCGTAGGTCAGAGTAGGCCGGGTCCTCAACCCACTTATCACCGGTAATTACCCATGCCCATTTTGGTGACATTAGTCAACATGACCGAATCATCTAGAGACATATTTTACACTGTCGAGTGGCTAGCCCTGCCATGGCGCACAGTCTGTGATCCGTTTGATATACAAATGACATATAATTCTTTACAAAACTCCAGCTAGCTATGCTGGAATATCATACAAATCCACCGCTCTACTTCTTCTGGCATAGTTGACCATACCTCACATTGTCACATTTTTGCTATGGAGTTTTAAGCCATGGCTTTGGCACTAGTCATTTCTTTGTGTTAAACCCTCTTGCAAGATATTGAGATGTTGGTGTCTTGGGGGCAATCTATAATAGCTCCCAATTTACAGTCATCTGCTTATATGGTGAGCCATAGGCCTGGAATTTTAGACTTGACTTCCAAGAAGTAGATGCCAAATAGCAGGCCCAGCAATGAGCCCTGGTGCATTCAGCTGGTGACTGATATCTTGGTAGAGGTGGTCTCACCAATCCTTATTTCTTGAGCCCTGTCTTTGAGCTAGCTGACAATCCAAGAAGCTATGTAGAGATTTATGCTTAGGTCATTGAGCTTGTCAGCAATGCCTGACTAAGGTATTATATCAAATGCCTTGACCAGGTCAGTTACCCTCATCCATTGCCTTGTTGACCCTGTCAAAGAATTCTGCCAGGTTTAGTAGACACAACCTTCCCTTATCAAAGCTAAATTGGGATGGATCCAATGTTTGTACGTTGTCAATGTCCTTTTTTATCATTTCCATGATACTTTGGCTTTGAATATTAGGCTTGTAGAACTGATGAGTCAGTTGATGGTCCCCTCTTGTGGAGGGGAATGACTTTTGTGGTCCTTCATTCACTTAGAATGTAGCCTGTTTCAACGCTGTAGTTGAAGGAAGTGGTCCTGATACATTGTGTTACAGACTGTGCAGGAGGCAACGTGGGGTGGGAGGGTTGTTGTCAATTTTCATAAATTGCTCAATTCCTGCCTTTCCTGAAGTTCTGCTTCTCCTCCTAAACACTACTCTTCATATGTTTTTCCCACAGTCCTAGTTTATATAAGTCTCGTAAAGAGTCATTGTGCTTGATAAAGTATGGTAATCTTTTGGAAAACTTCCATAGAAACAAGACACAATTATGTGGAAGCTGCAGAATCCTCTGACATCTAGATTATGCAAATATCACTCGCATGAAAGTTAAGATTTATTGCATGTACTGTTAAACATATAAGTATAGAAAATTACTTAGATGACTTATATCTGTGCCAGTATTCTGATCAAGGTAAAGCGTGAGCTTAAGAGAACTAAAAATGTTTTTTTTTCAATCCTAGTGTTAGAAAAGACTTAAGGGGGAATTCAGCAAAGCCTACATGGATTAATTTGCCATCTAGGCATAGTGGCATGGAGCCTACGCTGAAGTAAGCAGCTGTGCAATCCAGTAAACAGAGCTCAGGGGCATGCACGACCATGCCAGCACAGAAGTGCCTGTGGCATGCAAAGCACCTCATAAGCAGGTGAATTGCATGCAAATGAGGGTGTAGAGCATTCCAGCAAGCAGATAGTCAGTCGTGCAGATCCCATGTATGTGTCAGAAGTGTACAAGGAAAAATTCAGTGTACATGAAATTAAAAAGTGAACAGGGACTGTAAAAGCCCTGTTAGAAGGTCAGAAATAGCAAAGCAGACACAGATATGTGCAAAACTATGCCCTGTGTGTCTAAAACGTTATGAAAAAATATTTAAAATAATTTTTTAATACCCATATTATGTTTGTGCGGCGTGCAGCAGTGCACAAAAATGCCATTGTGCAAAAAAAAAAAAAACAAAGTGTAAAAAGGAAAAAAATAAAATATGTGACAGTAATGCATTATAGGGCCTTGCATGGATTATGTACAATGGTAGATATCTGTGGTTGCTAAGGAGGCAGGTCCTGGAATAGTGTAGTATCTAGGTTGTGTGCACTGATCTGTATGCAAATGAGCTGGGGTTACTGAATAGCAAAAATGACTATCTGTGCTTGCAGATCAAACCCGTGTAGTCCCAGAACCGTGTTGGTGTCCACAGAAGAGGTACCCCTCATCAACAAGGGGTGTGTCTCTATTTCTTAAACCACATTGCAGCTCAGCGTCACCTGTTTGCACGCTGCTAAGCTGAGCATGGGGTGTGTATCCAGAGTGTTTAGCCTTGGGGTGTGTGTTTAAGCTGGTTTGAGCTATGTTGAGCGGGTACCGTTCATGGAGGTGTGTCTATTGACTGCTGAGCATTGTTTATACCTGCAGCATGGGTTTGCATGCTGTGCTGCAGTGCTTAGCAAGGAAGGCTGCCAAAAAGAAAAAAAATTGTCTGAGAAAGACAATCATATATAAATTACTGATGACCCCCTATTCCACCTAAACTGGGCCATTGCAACCTCTCACTGATGTATTTGGCAAGGGGAATGCATCATAGTTAGCCAGTCACACAGGCTGCATCTGCAGCAGAACAGTATAAAGTATGCATACATCCTACAATCTCCTTTTCCCCCCATACTCTGCACCGTTGGAGTACGGACTTGGGAATTTTAACTGAGAGAATGCTAGGGGCTACTGCAGCTCTGCTACATCTGTATGTGCTAGATGCTGAGGTCAGTGCTGATGCTGCCGCTGACAGTAGGCCTAGACTGAGAAGGAGAAGAGTGTTCAGGCCCAGGGTAACCTTCCAGGAGCTACATGAGCTGGAGATTGTAGAGTGCTACAAGGTGGACTGGGACATACAACGAATACAAACACCAGTCCCAAATAGAAAAACAAAAAAACATAAAGCTGGATCAGTTGAAACAATGCACCAGAGACCATGCAGGTGTATATAATCCAAGATGTTTAATTGTGCTTCCTTCCTGGTACCTCAGCTAGGTGCCTTCAAGGGAATAACTATTTCACCAGCACAAACATCTCATATAATATGCACAATTAACCTTCAATTAATTAATCCATTAAGCAGTGAAAATATTTAACCCTTTCCAACAGGGACATACTTCAAGAAGTCACTGAGCTCTACTGCTGTCAACTCAGACCCAGAGCCAACAGAGCAGAACCCATACCAGTGGAAACAAAGGTATGTGTAGCCCTAAGGATACTAGCTACAGATACTTTTCAAAGACCAGCTGGGGACATGATGGGGGTCTCGCAGGCATCAGCATCCAAGGTACTCTACCAGTTCCTTGATGCCATGTAAACACATGCCAGTGTGCACATTTATTTACCCAGCACCCCCTGAGGAGAGGGCCAGCAGTATGCATCTCTTCTACCATGTAGCACACTACCCTGAGGTACTGGGTGCCATAGACTGCACTCATGTCCACATCAAAGCACCACCCGGTGAGGAGGGTAGAGTCTACTTCAACCACAAGTGGTATCACTCCATCAACTGCCAGGTGATGTGCTATGCCCAGGGCGTTATCATGAATGTGTGTGCTGGCAGTTCAGGCAGTTATCACGACTCCCATATCTGGCACACGTTACAGCTCTACCAGATGTTTGCCAGGGGGGACATCCTGTATGGCCATCTACTGGGGGATGCTGGCTACACACTGGAACTGTGGATGATGACACCCATCAGAAATGCACATAGACCTACCGAAGAACACCATAATGAGGCACGCGCATAAACTAGGAATATCATAGAGTGTGTGCTTGGGCTGCTCAAGTCACAGTTCCCGTGCCTCGATATATCTGGTAGAGCCCTTCAGTACTTTCCAGCCACATGTGCACGAATGTTCACAGTATGTGCCTTGCTACATAATATGATCCTGTGGGAAACAGCTGCAGTTGGATCATCACAAAGAAGGGCCCCCCACCAGTACCTAGGTCCTCACAGCCATACCCACAGGGGACAACCTAAGGTCCCAGGGACTGACACCTTACTCCGACTCACACACATAGTAGAAAGGATTTCACCACACCACACAACCTGTGCGTAACCATGTATTGGCTGTGTACTGCGTGTGTCAGACAGTCAGCCTTGAAACATAGGACTCTCAACTGCTGCGTTCATAAGGTAAGTCACTCTGCTATGCAACAAATGTACGGGGTACTAGACTGTGGTAGCATATGCATGGCCCTGATGCATGTATGCAGGGGAATAAAGCTGGCTACTGGGCAACTTGCAGAGCTCTAATGGCCACTTGGGACAACAGATACTCTGTCCAATACTGAGTGCCCATAATATTCATTAGACCACATGGCTGGAAACCCCACTGCATTATGCAAGGGAAATGCCACACAGTGGGGTCATAGGACAGACACAACTGTCAATGCCAGAGTCCCCTACCCCCAACACATCTGTGTTCCCATGCAACTGCAGTAACAGAGTATGTTTGCAAGGATATATCAGCAAACCACACATTTCCAGGGCTGTGACATACAACCTGCCCACATATTTTACCAGCAAAATGCAGGGGTCAGTGTATGTCTGTATGCTGTTAATAGTGTGAGGAATTAAACCTTTCCCTCTGTCTGGTGGATGGTGTGGCTCACTGGGCTAAGTACATTAGCATGGGTGATGATGTTGATGGTTCGAAGCTGGCAGCATCTACAACTTTTGCATGTGAATTACTGGTATGGTAGGAGTCCCAGAGACTGTCTTAATGGGGGGGCAAAGCACCAAACATACAGACAGACATTATACATGGTCTGAGTAACCTAGAAGGTGGCTAGTATAACAGCAGGCCATCACTTAAATGTATCAGTAGTTAAACACTTCAGTGCCTGTGTTTTACAGTATAGTACCGGACAACCACAACTGTATGAGCAATAGAGCAGACATATGGGGCACTAGGCCAGACATTCTGCAAAAACATGTACAGGGAGAAGTATGCAATCTGTCACTGTCTATGTCTTAAAGCATGTACCTCAGCATATCAAACCTCTCAACCTCTTACAGCAACAAATCTGGCCAAAGCCAAACTTTGAACTATTGATCCCAAGTATTTAAACTCATCCACCTTCGCCACCTCTACTCCTTGCATCCTCACCATTCCTCTATCCTTCCTCTCATTCACACACATATATTCTTAGTCCTACTGACTTTCATTCTTTTCTCTAGAGCATATCTCCATCTCTCCATAGTCTCCTCCTCCACCTGTTCCCTACTCTCGCTACAGATCACAATGTCATCTGCAAACATCATAGTCCACGGGGACTCCTCTCTGATCTCGTCTGTCAACCGGTCTATCACCATTGCAAATAAGAAAGGGCTCAGAGCTGATCCTTGATGTAATCCCACCTCCACCTTAAACGTATCTGTCACTCCCACGGCAGACCTCACCACTTTTGCACTGCCCTCGTACATATCTTGTACCAGTCTTACATACTTATCTGACACTCCCGACTTCCTCATACAATACCACAACTCCTCTCTAGGCACCCTGTCATATACTTTCTCTAAGTCTGCAAAAACACAATGCAACTCCTTCTGACCTTCTCTGTACTTCTCCATCAACACTCTCAGAGCAAACTTCGCATCTGTAGTGCTCTTTCCCGGCATGAAACCATACTGCTGATCACTAATCATTACGTCCCTTCTTAACCTAGCTTCTAGTACTCTTTCCCATAACTTCATGCTGTGACTGATCAATTTAATCCCCCTGTAGTTACTACAGCTCTGTACATCACCCTTATTCTTAAAAATTGGTACCAAAACACTTTTTCCCCATTCCTCAGGCATCCTCCCAGTTTCCAAGATTTCATTAAACAATCTGGTTAAAAACTCCACTGCCATTTCACCTAAACACCTCCATGCTTCCACAGGTATGTCATCTGGACCAACAGCCTTTCCATTCTTCATCCTCTTCATAGCTATCCTTACTTCCTCCTTGCTAATCCATTGTACTTCATGATTCACTATCCCCACATCATCCAAACTTCTCTCCCTCTCATTCTCTTCATTCATCAACTCCTTAAAGTACTCTTTCCATCTCCTCAACACTCTCTCCTCGCTTGTGAGTATGTTTTCCTCGTTATTCTTGATCACCTTTACCTGCTGCACATCTTTCCTAGCTTGGTCCCTCTATCTAGCCAATCGGTATAGGTCCTTTTCTCCCTCCTTAGTGTCCAACCTTTCATACAACTCTTCGTATGCCTTATCCTTAGCCTTCGCCACCTCTCTCTTTGCCATGCACCTCATCTCCTTATAATCCTGTCTACTTTCTTCATCTCTCTGACAATCCCACTTCTTCTTTGCCAACCTCTTTCTCTGTATACTCTCCTGTACTTCCTCATTCCACCACCATGTCTCCTTGTCATCCTTCCTCTGTCCAGATGTCATACCAAGCACCTTTCTAGCCATCTCCCTTACTAACTCTGCTGTAGTTAACCAGCTATTTGGTAACTCTTCACTGCCACCCAGTGCCTGTCTTAACTCATCCCTGAACTCCACCTCACAATTACCCTTTTTCATTTTCCACCATTTGATCCTTAGTGCTGCACTCACACTCCTCCTACTCTTCTTGATCACCAATGCCATCCTACAAACCACCATCCTATGCTGCCTAACTACACTTTCCCCAGTTACCACTTTACAGTCTCAAATCTCCTTCAAACTGGCCCTCCTACATAAGATATAATCCACCTGTGTGCATCTTCCTCCACTCTTGTATGTCACCCTATGCTCCTCCCTCTTGTTAAAATACGTATTCACCACAGCCATGTCCATCCTTTTCGCAAAATCCACTACCATCTGACCTTCTGCATTCCTGTGTTTAACACCATACATACCTATCACTTCCTCATCCCATCTTTTCCCTTCACCAGCATGCCCATTGAAATCTGCTCCAATCACCACTCTCTCACCCTTGGGTACAGTCATCACCACTTCATCCAACTCACTCCAAAATTTTTCTTTCTCATCCATCGCACACTCATCTTGTGGAGCATATGCACTAACAACATTCATCATTACACCATCAATTTCCAGCTTCATAAATATCACTCTATCCGACACTCTTTTCACCTCCAAAGCACTCTTAGCATACTGTTCCTTCAGGATAACACCTACGCCATTTCTTCTCCCATCCACACCATGATAAAACAATTTGAACCCACCTCCAATACACCTAGCCTTACTCCCCTTCCATCTGGTCTCTTGCACACACAATATACCAACCTTCCTTCTGTCCATCATATCGGCTAGCTCTCTCCCTATACCAGTCATACTGCCAACATTCAAAGTTCCGACCCTCACTACCACAGTCCTAGCCTTTCTCCTCTCTTCCTGCTTTCAGCCATGCCTTCCGCATCTTCTCCTCCTTCGGCCAACAGTAGCCCAATTTCCGCCAGCACCCTTTTGGCTAAAGGTACTAGTGGCGGTCATTGTTAACCCGGGTCTCAACCGATCCGGTATGTAAATATTTACTGGTGTCCGCATTAATTATTTGGCAAAGTTTTACGCCTGATGCCCTTCCTGAAGCAACCCTCCCCATTTATCCGGGCTTGGGACCGGCACAAAGAAATGCACTGGCTTGTGCATCCCAGTGGCTGGGTTATGTTAATATATTTTATTATTACACATATTTCCTTTATTTTATGCATTAGTAGCACATTCGTGATTTTAACAGTCTGTGAAATCTGAATAAACAGTTATTTACACATGATATAGGCTACCTCACCCATGTACCAGTAGTCCCTGTGGACAGAATATCTGTCATCATAACATATCTGATTCAGTAATAGTTATTAGTACATAGCACTGGATTTGAACCATGGTCTATGTGTGGAAAAATGTAGTTCATACACAGCATTTAACAAACTGAGCTACTGAGTCACTGCTGAAGTCTGACTGACTGATATTTACCTAGAGCTCACCTGGAAACAAAATATGAGTACTTATAGTATGTGCAGCGGCAGTTGAACATGCATGCATGTAATGCAGTCATGACAGAAATACTAGGTAACCTATACATTACTAAATAAAATGCAGGTGTACACAATATATTGTTACTGGGTTGAAATATCAACTCTAATTCCACAAGTATTGCACAACAGTTATAGATATTGTCATGCATTTACTGGAATAGTTTTGAGGTTTTTTTTGCATAACAGTTGGCATTATGCATAACAGTTGGCATTATGCATCTGTAATTCCACAGGTATTGCACTACAAATGTTCTGTACATAAATGGTTCATGCTCTACTGTTTTTCTGTCATATTTGACTGTAGATAGCATAATACAGTTGTACTTACCACACTCACGGCGCAACCTGGCCAGGTGCCCTGTGTATATCTTGACGTTGCGAACTCTCATCTCTGCAGCTGTTGGGAGAGAAGCACACCATTATGCATACCAGTTTAGCAGATAGTCAAGATTTAATATTGGTGAAACACAGGTAAATATACTTACACACATGTGGAACATTGCCCCCCGTGGAATTCTTGGACCCAAGCATCCAAGAGAGCCCCCTTCTTTCTTTTCAGGTCATCATGGTGGTGACAACACTGCTCACCTGTGCGGGAGATACCAGTTGCACTGATGAGGTCCCTTGCCAGCTGGTCCCAGGCCTCTGCTTTGTACTCCAAGCCCCGGTAACTTCCCTGCCTGAGCCGGTCTTCATGGTTTTTCACTAGGAGTCCGACCATGACCCTGGACTCCTCAATGCCCCACTGCTGTGCCCGAAAGCATGAACCCTCTCCAATGCCTCCCATTGTATCCTTCAGAGACAGAACTCCAACGGATTATGGTGTAGTCCCACCTAGTGGGCTTAATATACCCCTTTTTCCCACCCTTACACACCATTGGGCAATATTTAAAAATGGGGTGCGACACTCAGCTTGCAAACCAGCTCAGCTCAGCTGAGCAGTGCTTAAACTGGCAATGCTTAGCACTGCACAAACCAGCTAAGCACAGCCAAGCTGTGCTTAAACAGAGATTGTTTAAGCAGTGCTTTTCACAGCTTAGCAAGACTTAGCAGTGCTTAGCTGAGCGCAGCAGTTCATGATTTAAAAATAATTGTCATACTTTATATTGCGAAAATAATTGCTTAATTTCATTTCCATGTATTCAAACCCTGCACCTACTGCATAGGAGGCCATTACTCTATCCACTTGGCTACATGGATATGTGGAATGCTCAATACTTTTACATATACCTCTAAGCCACATTTAAGCATGGCTAAGCACCAAGCAGTGCTGTGCAAACCCACTAAGCAGTGCTTAAACTTGACCTTTGAATCACAAATTAAATGCATCTTGTTTATATTTTTAGATGTCTGGCATGTGTCAATTGCTGCACGTCACACTCCGCATACTTTAAAAAAATAAATAAATAAAATTTAAATACATTGCTATCATCCACTTGGACAGTGCAAGGGGGTATGTTACTCATCTTTGGACACAGTCACACTTTCCCTACAGTGATTCAATAACCCTGTTCTGCGGCTCTTCCTCAGTAATGCGCCATCATTAATATGCATGGCGTGCTACCAAGGGAGAAGTGTGTCTACGGACACTGTAACTTAAGTATGCTCTGCACTATACCTACATGGAATTTATTAAATCTGGGGGTTAATACGTAAAGTAAAGCAGGCTTTTGTGAGGTACCAAGAAGAAAATGAAAACCAACCTACTTTTACTCATAAATGGGATGCCTTTAAGGTTGTAATTTTTGAGGATTAACAGTATATAGATTTTATTTTCATTAAATATGGATAACCTTTTGCAGTAATCCTTAGACCTGAATGCACTGTAGTTGATAAACCTTGGCAAGAAGAGAATGAACCTCTGCATTGGAACCAAGTTTCCATAACTCTTCATATATTTATATCTTTGTGGCAAATGGAAACTTTTAAAGTTCAGGCATTTTACTCTTCAGACTTTTAGCAACATCCATTCAAATTAGAATTTGCTAAGTGGGTATTATACAACAGATTCAGTTATCATACAAGAACTTTTTGAAGCATATCAAAATATAACGGGTTATTGAATATATTTTGAAAAAAAATCTGCAGGGTTAATTATTGTCATATGTAGACCCGTAGCAGAAATCACTAAACACTGATGTTTTTGAATATAGTACTTAACACAAATCATGAGAAAATGCTAGAAAGCATTTTATATATATATATATATATATATATATATATATATGTGTGTGTGTGTGTGTGTGTGTGTGTGCGCGCGTGTGTGTATATATCTATATATATATATATATATATATATATATATATATATATATATACACACACACACACACACACATATATATATATAAATGTGTGTATATGTATAGACATGTATACAGATATGCACGCGCGCACACACACTCAAGATGAATAAACAAAAAATGTGTAACTATAAAGCACTTTTCCTTTATAAGGATAGTTAATGTCATTAAAATACCTGTGCTACCTATCTTTTTTCTACAGAATTTAGTTTTTCCCCACAAGGCATCATGGATTGAGATGACTAAAATAATGTTTTCTAAGCTTTTTCAGTGAGTAAACTCGCTTAAGATAACTTGAGAGGTGGTAGTCAAATTCTGGAAGCAAAGTGAATGAAGGAGCATGTGCAGAGGGTTTTTTTACAATTTCATTCTAATTCTACCCTCATCATGCAACATGGACTTTATGATTCTAAAATGTGTAGTTTTTACTTTAGTTACTTCAGTGGACCTATATTTTTAAGTATAATAAACTTGTGTTTCTGTTTACTGTGTGCTGGGCAGCTGTCTAATTACTTCCTGATTCCATGTCCTCTGGCCCTGCCTTCTGATGATGCATTAGTGGGGAGAAACAGTTTGTAGTGGGTAGTCGTGTTTTCTGTAGTCTGCAGCAGATTTTATTACATAGTAACAAGAATGCAGCATAATCATATACTCAGACAATAAATCAAAAAGTAAATGCATCACATTCATGTGAGAGGCAACAAAAGTAACGTAAAACAGGATACACTTCTCAGTAAGGTGTGCAGTACTTGGCATACATTGTAATATAGCATATATACAACTGTATTAAATAGTTGTCTTACAATGGCTTGATCATTTTAGGAAGAAAACTACAGATGTGTGAATCACCTCAGTGATAGCCCCACTGTACAGTGAGTGTGTATGTTATACTCCCAAGGGATTAGTGCTGGAAGAAAAACATTTGGAATAATTTGGTGTCTGTGAAGATGCAGTAAAGCGATCATGCCATAGTAGACAACTGTTTACTATAGTGTGACATCTGTGTTAATACACTGTATGCCAAATAAAATATACTTTACTAGGACTTTATTTGTAGTATATGGAGTGCCTTGATTACGGTCCTAAAGGTTAAACTTATTACGAGTTTCCCTAGTGTAAGCTCCGAATTTCACAGCAATTAGGCTGCTTAACAAAGGCTTTCTATTGGCACCTAAGTGCTGCTGAGTGTCACACTAGGAACTAACAAGAAGACTGGGCCAACGAGCAAAGAGCAGTGGCAGAAGATTAAATAGTTTTTAAAATCTGTTAAAACTTCATTTTGAGATGCATACAAACAAAAAGTGTGTAATACTGAAGTGTTTTAATAGCTTTTAAAATCCATAATTCTACAGAAGGAGTGTGTTTTTTTGCCTTCTATCCATACCTTTCAGCTATCCTTGATTTTGCCCAGTCTTTCCTAAACGTTTTGAATTTTTGTTAAATCAGTGAGGATTATAGTTTCTTATTATACAGAAAATACATGTTGATGCAAAACCTGCTGTTCTATTAACTTTTTAAGTGAATTAGAGGAATATTTAAAAAAAAATGTCTCTGATTTGATCTTTTGTCCTGTTATTTTTGGCTTCATCTAGAATTCTTAAAGAAATTGAGAGGTATGCTGCTGTCTGTTCAGCAATACTAAGTGCATTACCAACTTTCAAAGCTGGTAAAACACTTCACTGTTGTACAGTTTCTCTGTTTTTATTTTCTTTCATTTTTCCCCTGTAGCTGGTAGTACATGGAGCAGGTAAAACTCATTGCAGTGCAAAGAAGCTTGATCAGGTCACCGATATTAATCTTTTATTATATGTTCTTGACATGGATGCCAAAATTCAACCGATATTAATCTTTTATTATATGTTCTTGACATGGATGCCAAAATTCAACCGATATTAATCTTTTATTATATGTTCTTGACATGGATGCCAAAATTCACCTCTCTAACTTCACTTTTGCTATGAATTTCTTGGCATGCATGTCTGAAACACATAATAAGCTTGTTACTTGCTGTTGCTATATCTGATGATGGCACTTAATACAAAATGTAGGAATTCAGATCTCAAAACCTTATTGTCTACAATTAGATGAACAATTATGGAAAACCATCCATCTAGTGAAGAATCTCTTGAGAAATAATACAAAAGTTTGGAGAATCGTCATCTTGTGCTTCAGAAATATATGAATACTGTATTGCAAGGACTCTGTCTTTCATTAGTTCATCTTTTAAAGTGCAATAATTTGAAAAGCAAATTAAATCACTTATGTTACTGATGCCTGAACATCAATACAAAGTAAAAGAAATGCTAAGAAATTGGTAGAAACAGAAATACTTCTATGTTAGAAATTCCAGAAGACTGACAGATTTACAGGTTGTGGATGAAGAATGCAGAATCTATTAAAAAGTCTGTAGCCTGAAGCTGATGCATTAGCTGGTCAGTCATCCTAACTAAGGGCCTGTATTCATTGCGTGGAGGTTAGAAAGCTGTAATGGTGGAATTACAGCTACTTATACAAGACAGATATGTATTAATTAAAGTTTGACTTTGAGCAAACAGAGGTGTCACGCCGGTCCTTTTTCAGGAAAAAAATGGAGATGGAAGGGGGTCTGATAACCAGTAGTTGCAGAGAATCCTTTGTGACTCCAGGAAAACCAATGGAACAGCAAGAACTATCCCAAGAATAATTGTTTATACACTCACAGACAAATGTATAACATTTTTTCAGAGTTATGGCATATTGTAAGAGCACTCATGTAAGTATATGTTGCCACCTGTAGATGTAAAGGTTTTTATATTAAACAGAAAGAACATTGAATCAGAGTTAGAAAACATTTATTATCTGTTAAAAAAGAAGATTACAAGAATGCATTAGCTTTGTTTATAAGTTGTATAAAGAAAATGGAAGCATGTTAGATACTGGATAGCCTAACAAATATCAAATGTATGGCTATATTAAACATGTATTTCTGCAAGCAGAAACAAAGTGGCAGTTACATTTACATGTCTGCAGTGGTATGGGTATTGATTATTATATATATATATATATATATATATATATATATATATATATATATATATATATATAAAATAAATCTAGATCAAGACTGAGTCAAAATATGCATTTTAAAACAGTTGTTGCATGATAAAATGTATGTTTGATAAAAAGCAATTGTGTTTTAGTTTTTGTATGAATATTCTATTATATTTTAGTATTGTGTAGAACTTTCTTTTTACTAACTGGTTGGATTGGTTTACATGATTATGGGAGAGGGTTATTTAAAGAATGTTTTCACCATTTTAATGTTTTTGGTCAGATGAAGAACAGAAGGTCTTATGTTATCCCATCCATCCACCATGACTGATGGGTTAGTCTACACTCTTGGCAGAACCAAGCTGGCAACTCTGCCAGTGCACTCGCTACAGCTCCTCTCTTCTTCTGTGATGCACTTGTGCTCTGTCTATGTCTCAGACCTTGTTTGCCTTCAATCACAGAAGTGATCCTCCAGCACTATTCAGAAAAAGTTACAGATAATTTCTGTTTTTCATTTCTTTGTTGTTGTTTAGTCAGAATTATGCTTTCTTTACTTTATCTACTTGTATTTACATACTTTGTAAGCCAAAAAAATCTTAGCTTTCCTTCCTTGCTCTTGATTAGGCCATGGCCTAATCCATCTTTTATTGTGTAGTAATTATCTTTAGTAAGCTTCCTGGTATACGCATTTTTTTTGCACTTTACTTTTTTCTGACTTATATTAACTGCATTTTTGTTCTTAAGATTACTGGACTACCGGTTTTAGCAGCTTTGTTGTTGCTGATATTGTTTCTTCATTGTGCCTAACTCTGATGACAGTACCTGTGTTAGTATGGAAAAAGCATCAAGTTTTTAAAAAGAATGACAAGTGAGTGCTCAAGATTCTGCTTCAGGGCACACACCGAAAGATCCCTTATGAGAAATTGAAGGCCTTTGGGCCTCATTTAACTTCTCTCATGACATAATAAGCTAATTTTAAAGGTACTTCTCCCTTCTGTCTCTGGAAACAGACCAGAAGATAAGATAAATGGTAAAGAAGAAGAGAAGGAAAAAGATTGAGAAAGGGAGAAAGAGAAGAGAAGAAAAAAATAAAACATGAACATTCATCTTTGTCCAGTAAAGTACCCTAACTCTGCCCTTCACATGAGGCCTATGCTTTCACCCATTCCTTGCTGTCTTCTCACAAGACATTGGTTTGCAATGGTATCTTTGCTGTTGTTGTTGATATTGTTTGTTGATAAAGCTTTACTGCGATGATAGTACCAAACCTGTTCTTATTTCCAACAGGTCACTGAGGAGGGGAAAACCTCCAGTAGACGATTTTCAGAGAAGGACCTCACTAGGTTTCTTGGCTCCAAGCCCCCTCTACCTCCTTATTTGATATGTCACCAACATCGACTGGGATTGGATGGTGAGGACCTTTGTTGAGCACTTATAGAGATGTTTGTTGTCCCATTGACCTCTGTCCGGGACATATTGGTCTGGCCCATGAACTCCAATTACATCTGCTCCATCATTAACACAGATTTTGCTGCCATTGGTTTCAGAGCCCATTGCACCCCACCCTTAACACTGATTGGCTCTGATCTGTTTGTGCATCAGTTGCTTGGAGCCCATTACATCCCACCCCCAACACTGATTGGCTTCTGATCCATCTGTGCAGCAGTTGCATTTGACATACTTGGCCCTGATCTCCTTTGGCCTGAGTGTATCTCAGCACATGGCCATTGATGTCAACTGGCCTAGTGCATCTTGACACAGGACCCTCTATGTCAAGTCCCCAGATCATCTTTGGTGCTTACCTCTTTGACATAATTTTCCATGTCAGGGACTTATTTGCTGGAAGGGTTGGCATGAGTCTTTATAAAACAGTCAGCTGACCTGTCAGTTTTGAGGGCTCCCTCATTGGAGCCATCTATCCCCTCTTCTTTAAGGCAGAGTCAATACTGGCAGGGATGCCATTGGGGCTGTTGGAGTCTACATTGACATTTGCTTTCTTTCTTTCTTTGGGTTTTCTTTGCCCATGTTTCACAAGAAGGAGATGTACACTTACTCTCAGCTTCTTCTGAGGGTGCTGATCTTAGTCCTTGAGTTCTCCCATCAACACAGGGGACACAGCAGCACCGGGTGCTTTAAACCCTTCCTTCACCAAAGAGTCCTCGTTTTTAGAAGACTCCTGCCCAAGTTCTCATAAGGTGTACATGTAAGAGGAGACACACAGATTCTCCAACAGAATCTCTTACTTGAAACACAGACCCCGAAGAAGGAGAAGTTTCCCCCAAGTCCCCTCAAGAACAGCCCAGATTTGGGGAAGTCCTGGAATTAATGCATCCGTGGGGTACTTTCCCTGCTTTACACCCAGCAATGGAAGTGTTATTCAAGGCATTTATGTCTGCCTTTTCTTCTTCCTGGGTGATTACTCCCACTAAGATGAACATTTTGGTGGAGAAGATGGTATGGTGGCTGAACAGCATTGTTGCACCTATACCCTCCCTTTAAGTCTGACAAACTTTTGTGCCTAACAACAGACAGCATTGGAACAAAGAGCCTCTTGTGGATTTTGTTTTTGTGGTGGAGCAACATGGAGGAACTATCTGAGGAAAGCTTTATGGTCCAACCTCCTAATAAGGAATTTTGGAAGATGGACCCAATCAGGAAGCATGCCTATGCCTCAGAGACCTTTTTCTTTCAGGGGTTCAAGAGATACCTGGCAGACCAAGCACTTGACTCCCCACAATTTCATCTTACCCTAGACACCATGAAGCAACTTGAGTAACAAACATCCATTGTGCTACTACCATCCTCACCATGAGTGGAAATATTTCATGTATTCATATTATTAATATCAAATAATGAAAAATATGTATGAAAAAAATAAATAAATATATATATATATATATATATATATATATATATATATATATATATATATGATTAATTATCTCTCCCCAACCATTATAAAGTTCCTTGACTACTCTAAGAAACATATAATAAAGCACCACATGTCTGAATTATATAATCTAGTCCTAATTTAAAAAATGGGGGCACCCACCATCATCAGTGAAACAGCTTCCTATCCTTTAAAAATGGTTTCAGAAAAGCCGCTTCATTTCACCCATAAAATTTGTCAGTCTGTAAGGCAACAGTCCATCTCTGTTCAGCTTTCTCTGTGATGTTCTTAATATCCCCCAACCTAATATCAACAACCTGCACGTTTAGCTAAAAAACTTTTTTTTATCCCCTATGTTAATATAATAGGTATGCTCCCTTATTCTCTCTCTCAGTGCCGTATTGGTTTTACCAACATAAAACCTAGGGCATTGAACACATTTTGCCAGGTAAACCACATTATGGGGAGAGCAATCAGTATAATGATGAAATGTGTATCTCCTGTTTGTTGTTGGATGTACAAATATATTATCATTAAGTATAAACTTACTAAAATTGCAGTGCCTGCAACTAAAAGTACCCTTTCTTCCTGACAGAGCAGCAGTTGCCAATTGGCATGCTTTATTACAAATGCGCCTCTTAATTGACTTCATATTCTTATACGTAATTTTAGGTTTAGATCTTACTATCCTACAAATATCTTCATTGACTGTCAGGATATACCAATTGTTCTATATGATGATTACTTTCTGCTTATTATCAGATGTGAAAGGCAGGCAAGCCCTACATTCTTGGTTTAAGCCTATCCAAATTATCTACATTGACTTCATTGCTTTTAGAAAAATACGGCTTCCCCTTGGCTAACCTCTCTGTCCCGATAAGACCCAAATTTTCACACTCTACCTCAGTATACCGTCTGTTAATAAAGTCTCTCTTCAGTTGTCCTGCCATTGCTCTCAAGGTTATATCATTAGTTGTCAACCTTGATAGATGAAGAGCCTGCCCTTTTATGACGTTCCTAAATACATAAGTAGGATGCATACTATTCCTCTATAACAAGCTGTTCTTCTTGTAACTATTTTTAAAAATCTCTGTTTCTAAGCCATCATTCACATTTATCAATCTCACATCTAGGAAATCAGCGATTTCACTGGAGGTATGGAGCGTAAACTTCAAAAAGGTTGTAGTTCTATGTAAATAATTAACATAATCCTGTAACTCGGTTAGGGAATTTCCATAAAATAAAAATGTCATCCACAAATGTTTTATAACATACAATGTGTCTGTTATGCTCTTCCCAAATAAGGGCTGATCTCTTCTCCCATTGTGCCATAATCATATTGGCATATGAATTGGCACTTGGGGTACTCGTTGCTACCCCAGATCATTGAGCATAATTTTTAGATCCAAACATAAAAATTTTATTTAAAACCAACTTCATAAGCATATAAAGTGTTTATATAAAACGGTGATAGAATTCACTGTTCCGTGTTAAAAAAATCTCTCATGTATTGTATTTGTATGTCATTGGGAATGCAAGTAAACAGCGGCCATACATCGTCTGGCAAATGTATCTGCTTCACTCAGTGGGGTAGACTCTATCACCTGAAATAATGATGTTAAAAATCTTTAGCATCAACTAATATAGTAGAAAACTTATAATAGTGGATGCAGTATCTTCTCCAGATATATGGAAATTGTCTCGGTGAACCATCCCTGACCTGAAACTATTGGCCTAAAAGAGGGATTCTCAAGAGATTTATGTATTTTAGGCAAATTTTTGATGACAGGAATAAGAAGTGTATCCACAACAATATATTCATATAGCTCCTTACTTATCTTATATCTACTAATAAAACTATCAGAGTTCATCATGAACATTTTGTGTTATGCTCTTAATTTCTCGACTCATAATTTCAATGTAAGTTAACAAGTCTGACAATAATTCCTGCATAGCTCTTGTATATTCTATACAATCTAAGATAACAACAGCCCCACCCTTATTGGATGGACATATAGTAATGTTATCATGATTTTCAAGTTCTCTGAGGGCCATATGTTCCTTCCTAGATAAATTATAAAATCTTTTATTCTTACCGGGAGCATTATACATTTCAAATAAGTCATATTCGCAGGTGTTAAGAAAAAGATTCTACTTGAGGATGAAAATTAGATACATAAACACTTGTTTTTTTAGAAACATTTTTACCTGCATCCATAGATGGAAACAAAATATTCATCATAATATTCCTACAAAACATTTTCAGTTCCACCATCATGTCACAAAAATTACTCTGTGTGCCTGGAGCATGAGAGACATTTTTGTACAACATTGAATTGGTCCTCTGTTAAAATGTTTGGAAGATTAAAAACTAAGTCCCTTGTTGCTTTGTCCAGAAATTCATCACAGATAATCTGTGTTTCATTTTTCACTATCCTACTCAGTCTAAGTGGGTAAATAGCTCATGTCTTTGTACAATGGGTAAAATGTGGACTCTTACATTACAATACTTGTCTTTTAAATGAGCTTATATATCTGTACATACCATTATTACTTTCTTGTATCTAGCTCGAAATGATTGATTCTTGCTTGAATACTCACAATTATTGTATATACGGTTTTCTTTCTAAACACTATTATCTATTACTATGCCAACATTATACTTTATTGCTATTTTGTGGAGCTTTACTTCTCGGGCCTCCACTGAAAAAGGACCATGGTCCAGTGGACTTTCCCGGTTAGCAAATGTAAAATAAAATAAATAAAATAAAATAGTCGCATTCTGCTCTCTTGAAAACTTCCGATGTTTCCTTCCTCTACTCCCTCTGATCTCGGATAGGAAAAGGCAGACCTGGAAAAGTCTGCTTAGGGTTAATGTTCACTCCAGAGTTAGTTTTGGGTTTCACATCAACCTCATACATGGACGAAATAAGTGCACCAGATAGTACACCTTCCGGTGATAACACCTGGAAATCAGTGTCAGAACTAATCATGATAAAACATTGTCCTCAGTCATAGTTGTTTTCTTATTCTCGGTTTGTAGTTTATTACTCATGACAACATTGTCCTCAGTTATAGTTGCTTCCTTATTCTCAGTTTGTAGGACATTTTTAGATTTTGGGCAGGAAAATACATTTTCAGCTCTAACGTCCTTAAGATCTCATTCTGATTTCAGTCTTTTCTGTTGCAGTTGTGACACCCGTGCACTGGCCCAGTAATTAAGGAGCCTCATTCCTCACCACTAGCACCAGTGAGAGGCATGCACATTGGGAAGGATAACAAGTACACACACACAGTAATGTACAATTTTGCTTGAGAGCACTCAGAGATCACAGTGCGGGGCTGGTTTCTCCCTTTCTCTCCAGATCCCCAATAAGACTCCCCACTAGCACAGCTATAGGGTATAGGTCTCAGCCTAGTGGTCAAGCTAAAACCTCCAGCACCCTCTCTGTCCAACCACTGCTTTGTGTCCCTGCCCAAGTAACTGACACACACACACTTTGAGATATGAAGTATATACAAACACGCAGACACTCCTGGGGTAGGCTGGCACAGGTTCTCCAGCTATGACCCCTTCTCTGCCCAGGGTATAAGGTAGAAGTCAGTGTTACAAACCACTAATATCAGGTACTAATAAGGCCGTTACCAAAGGGTGTCCATTTTTACTGTGCAATATTATTATTATCCAATTAGGAAGTATGATGAACATCAAGGCTTATTGGAGTGGCTTGGACAGTATCACTATATACATGCAATGTACTCTAGAGCTTAAATTATCTCTACACAAAACAGCCACAGTGGAAAAGTTTAAAAATATTTAATAATAAAAACACAAGACAAATCTCCTCAATTAAACACAGAACTAGTCAAGAGTTCAGACACAGGATAATGCTTAAAATAATACTGTAGAATAGTCTGACATAAATATAGAAAACAGCTAGTCTAATCTTACCATTTTCTATCTATTTCTAAGAGAAACAATATTCTAAATAACTTGCATACATACAGAGCAAAAGCAGAGTACTGGTGAGTAGATGTGTTCAGGTTCAGACAAAATCCAAAATGCTCTGATTCTCTCTCTCTCTCTGAGAAAGTCTTAAATTGATAATACATTACTGCTGACTCAGTTTAGATTACATAATTCTTAATACTTCTCTGGTTTAATTTCCCAGGCTAACAGAAACTCAAGAGTTTAACAGTGCTTTGATATTGCACCTGGTCAGGAAGCCACAGCAATTAAAGGCATTATACATGTAAAGTCTAGCAATTAACTCTGGTCTCAAAACAATAGAAATAATTTGCTGGTCCAGACATCATGGCTCCGAGTTTGACATCAAACAGTCATACAATGCTTGACTTATCAGCTTTCTTCCAGCAGAGTACACTGTGGTGACATTTTTGAAGCTCAGTACAACATATAGTTTAATCATAACATATAGTTCTCTTTTACATTTGTAAAACCAGCCTGTGGATAATATTAATATGTACAAATCACATAGAATTATTTACAAGATTCTATCTGGCTGGGCTTGCAGCCTTTCAGTTTTTCACATTTTTTCCCTCCATAACAACTCAAGTTAGTTTTTCAAGTGACTCTTGAGAAACATTGCTTGAGAGGGTTAGGTCTGTCTGAGGATACTTTACCCCATTCCCTGTCTTGAGAGCCCATCTGCGTTGGCATTGCTAATCCCACTGCGGTGGTGCAGTGATATATCATATGCTTGCAAGCCTCGGCTATATACAAGGTAGAACAAATGGTGAAATACTCCAACTGGTAAAATAAGTTGACAGAACAGGGTATATCCACGTCACTCGGAGCCAGTTAAAACAGATAATCTTTATTGTAATCCACACGGGTTAAGCGCTTTCATCTGCCTGAAACGCAGATTTCATCAGAACCATTCTACAAGGCAAAAACTCAGTCTTAAATACTAGTTTTGGCGCCAAACACAATTGATTAATTAATTCAATTAACTTGAATAAGTCTTAAAACAACCACGCTCTTCAAATAATATGAAGTGGAAATTATTAAAAATGAATTAAAAATGAATTAAAAATGAATTAAAAATAATTACAAATAACACTCTTCAAATGTTGTTCTACGAATATACATATGAACTAAGTCCTCTAGTTGATCAAACTCGTTCATCCTATACACAAATGATACCTATACACAATGAATAGCAAATATATATATATAAAACATTGATATAAATATAAATATATAATACAATAATAAAAATACATGAACAGTTTGTGAAGATGTATGCCAAGTGTTCATAATGTTCGTGAACAAAACGAGCAAGGTAACTATCCTATAGTAGTAGTAGTAATGTTAGTTAACTTAATTGTCATCATAATTACAATATATAAAAGATGCTAAAGGCTACTAAAAACTAAAAGACTAATCTACTCAGTTCTTATGAACTAGTTTGATCAACTAGAGGACTTAGTTCATATGTATATTCGTAGAACAACATTTGAAGAGTGTTATTTTTAATTCATTTTTAATTCATTTTTAATTCATTTTTAATAATTTCCACTTCATATTATTTGAAGAACGTGGTTGTTTTAAGACTTATTCAAGTTAATTGAATTAATTAATCAATTGTGTTTGGCGCCAAAACTAGTATTTAAGACTGAGTTTTTGCCTTGTAGAATGGTTCTGATGAAATCTGCGTTTCAGGCAGATGAAAGCGCTTAACCCGTGTGGATTACAATAAAGATTATCTGTTTTAACTGGCTCCGAGTGACGTGGATATACCCTGTTCTGTCAAGCCTCGGCTATATCTTAGTAACTTAGTATTTTGCTGGCTGGCTGGCTCGGTGTAATCATGTTAGGGGATTGTGATCTGTAACTACAGTGAATTTCCTTCCATACCTATAAGGCAGAAGTTTCTGCAGTGCCCACACTATGGCTAGACATTCCTCTTCTACAGCTGCATAGCATTCCTCTCTGAGTGGGAGCCTACAACTGAGATAAACCACTGGGCGCTCTTTTCCCTCTGGAGAAATCTGGCTAAGTACAGCCCCCACCCCATGGTTCAAAGCATCCACCTGCACAACAAATTCTTTGCTGTAATCTGGACTGGCTAGCACAGGGGACCCTCCCAAAGCTTCTGGAATACCTGCTCAAGCTTCTGGAATGCCTGCTCATATGCTGTGGTCCACACTACCATATCTGGCCTGTTCTTCCTTGTCAGGTCAGTGAGGGGAGTAGCTATGGTACTATAACTGGGATTAACTTTCTGTAGTACCCTGCTGTCCCTATGAATGCCCTCACCTGCTTTTTGGTAACCGGTGCAGGCCATGCCTGAATGACTTTCACTTTGGCAGGTTCTGGCCTGATCTTAGCACTCCCCACTCTATGCCCCAGGTAGGAGACCTCTGCCATACCCACCTGACATTTGCTGGGATTAATGGTCAACCCTGCCCTGTACTGCGGTGGTGGTGCTGCGGTAGCATTGTCGCCTCATAGTAAGACGCTGTCTGGTTCGATTCTCAGCTAGAGCGTCTTCTGTGTGGAGACATGCGTGAATGTGCATACTTTCGTTGAAGGTCGTGCGGCAGACCTGGCAAGTCGGCACGTAAAAATCCACTGCCAATCATTAGCGGACCGTAGTTCCGCTGTGGCGACCCCTAACTGGGAAAAGCCGAAAGACACAACAATGGTCAACCTTCCCTCTGTAGTCTGCTCAGCACCTCCCTGACATGTTGAAGGTGCTCTTCCTAGGAATGGCTGTAGATGGCAATATCATCTAGGTAAGCAAGAAAAAACTCTCCTGCTCCTGTTAGGATATGATCTACAAGCCTGTGGAAAATCACTGGGGCATTTTTCATCCCAAAGGGCATCTTTGTGAACTCATACAAGCCAAAAGGAGTCACAAAGGCTAACCTTTCTCTAGCACTGGGAGTCAAGGGCACCTGCCAGTAACCCCTGGGAAGATCAGTGGTGGTAAGATACTTAGCCTCACCCAACTGCTCTATGGCCTCATCTGTCCTAGGCATGGGATAAGCATCTGACTTTGTGTGACCCTTTTTTATTTCCTGTAGTCCACACAGAACCTGGTGCTGCCATCCTTCTTTGGCACCAGCACCACTGGGGAGGCCCAGGGACTGTTGGACTCCTGAATTACCCTTAGTTCCAACATCTCCTGTATCTCCTCCCTCAGAGTCTGTCTGACAATCACAGGCACTCTATAAGGGGCCTGTCTAATAGGCCTTTGGGATCCTCCACCTGGTGGTGCACCATGTGGGTGCACTCTGGTTTCCCAGTGAAAATCTCCCCAGACTCCTGTAACACAGCTCGGATTTTGCAAACTTAGGTAGAAGATAGCTGCTGGGACATTGCTACCCCTTCCACTGAAGTGTCAGTCTGAGCTTCACTGAGGAGATCAGTCACCAGATTTCCCGGGTTCATATTATAACACCAAATGCTGAAAACAGCGAACGATGTTACATCGACACATATTCAGCAAACGCTGTAAATGTCGAAACCACAGAACAGCGATTTCTTTCCTAGGGAAAGAAATCGCTGTTCCACCCCCCCCCCAAAAAAAATTAAACGCTTCCAAACACATACACACATACCCTAACTATACCCCCCCAAAAACCAGTAAACAACTAAATACACATATGAATACAACAAAAAAGCTTCCTACTGGAAAGTGTCCAGCCACATACCACCAATAAGTGCACCAGCCTCTTCTCCTTTATAAAACAGAATTTATTCCAAACACGCTGCCATACGACTACAAAAGCACAACTGAATGATGAAAGAGTGTTAAGTTAAGCGCTTTCACCCACTACAATGTGGGCTTCCTCAGAACACTGAAAAACTAAACACACACTTCCTTTATTTAAAATTTGGTTCCATAATTCTCTCAATCAGACTTTTAAAGTCATATACAAAATGTACAAATATTGCAACCTTATTCCTAAACCAAAACGTATATTTGCTATGAACGGGCTGTTGAAATGTAAAATGTATATTAACCAGTGTATATCAGAAATCATACTAAAAAACATATGTATGTATTTTGTGCAACACAACTAAAATATATACATACTACGTGCAACACCTAAAAAGACAGTTAATGTCAATAAGTGTTAAAATATATACATGCATATTGTCTAAAGATGTGTGCAATACCTAATAAACTAATACTAAATATATAAATAATAAAAATATTGTTAAATATAACAAAGCACGAAATACTACTTGTAAACAATGCTATCTAACCCCAAACTCTCCCCCAGATGAAATCGAAGAGTATGATGGCTATGTGAACAATATATGAACATTGCCAAAATGAAACTCCTGACCTTAAAAAATACGTTTTATGCCCATATGACCTGCAAAGGGAATATCATGGGCTATGGCTAGAAGAGCCAGATGGTAGGCTCTAGGCACTACCAACTGCTGTATCCTCTCACCTTCTAGCCCTTCTTCAGGGGTCCACTGTCTATACAGTACCCCTTTGTCCCAGTATACAGATTCCCCCTTCCCTTGAGAATCAGTGCCTCACTAGCTACCTGCCTCAGGCCTTACAATGTAGGGTCTGAGAGCTAATCCCATCTCAACTTTCTCTTTGTAATCCTTCCCAGCTCCCCCTCCACAGGAAGTCTGACATCCTCTGACAGTGGTGCCTTATTGTCAGCCTGAGTACTACTACTCACCTCTACCTTTGTGTATTACTACTCACCTCTACCTTTGTAGTCACTCTTTCCAAGGGAACATCAGCACCCACAAGCAGCTGTGGCTCACCTTCAGTTTCATAAATGTAGCTACCTCACTAAAGTAACCACCTCATCAGTCCTGGCTGCAAGTATGCGGTCTGTCTAGGTCTCCCTCAGTCTACCAGACGCACATGCTTATCTCGAAGCCTGACTGCGTGTAACTGCATAAGCACATGGTATTGCCTTATCCAAATCTTTCCCTATCAGGACATCTGCAAGATGGTAGTTTGGTACCCCAGTTGTATCAAGACAACCTACTGCTGGCATTTTGTCCTTCCCACTTACTGGCTCCCTCACCTTTTGTTGTCCCACCTTGCCTCCATGGACATCTGCATGCCACATGGCCCCACTGGTTGCATTCAAAACATTTAACTCTAACTCCTGGACGTGTACCTGGACTAGTGGCTTCCCAGATTCTGTTGGGGCAGACTGGGCTACCCACCATAGGTTCCTTTAGACCCATGAGCAGTACTGGGGTTCCCTTTCCTGTGCAGGGATGCCCTGCTTGCTAGGTATAGGTCTCCCTTCTTCCCCAGTTCATCTGAAGTAGCACATTGTCTATCAGCTAACCAGATGTTCATGTCTTTAGGCAAAGTGCTAAGGGCTTGTTCCCTCACCAAAAGGTCTACCAGCCCTTCAAAAGTGGTGACCTGACATCCACTCACCCACCTATAAAAATAAGTGCTCAGTTCAGCAACATATTCACAAACACTTTCATCTGTCTTGCGTCTATGCTCACGAAACTTTTTCCTATAAGCTTCAGGTGTTGTCTTAAAAAATTCTAACAAACAATTCTTAACAGCAGTATAATCAAAAAATTCATGATCAGATCATTTAGACAGCACAGTTACAGCTTTACCTTGGAGTAAAGGGGTCAGGAACCGTACCTAGAGCCTTTGGTTAACATCATACTGTTTACATATTCTCTCAAACATATGAATGAAACTATCAAAAGTATCCCCCTCTCTAAACTGCAGAAGAAATTTACTGACCTTTTGTGCTTCTGGGGTCCGTTACTTGCTTCTTCATCATCTCCATGACTGTGGTGAAGAGTCAGTATCTCCTTTTCATGGTACTTCTGCCTGTCCTTCTCCTCAGCTTCCAGGCATAGCAGTTTCTCATTCTCCTCAGCCTGTAGATGTCTCAGTCTCTCTGCTGCTTCTGTTTCCAAATGTCTGGCCTCCAACTCAAGTCTCTTTACCTCGAGATGGATTTTTAAATCCTCTGCAGAAAGGTTGAGCTGTCCATTCTCTGAGTGTTACACATCTCCACGGCCAGTCTGATCATCCTCCTGATTTCTGTTTTCTGATGCAGCTGTGACCAAAACTGCAATCATGTCTGCCTTGGTTAGGTTTCCATGCACCAGTCCCTTAGCCTGTAACATCTCAGCCAACTGGCTCCTTGTCATCTTGCCATACTCCTCTGCTGACATGCTTGCCTGCTCTCTTTGACTGACTAAGCTAACAAAAGAAATAAAACAATTGTGATCTGAACTCTGAATATGTACTTGCGTGGCTGATTGAGTAAAAAAAACACATTCAGAGATCACTGCACACAAGCTGCAGGAATTCATTATCCACACCACTAAAAGCTAGTTAGTATGTGATGTGGCTAACTCACCACAATCAAGCAATTAACACTGCCAATTAATTAATATGTGGTGTGGATATCCCACCACTGCCAACTAATTAATATGTGATGCCCGTGCACTGGCCCAGTAATCAAGGAGCCTCAATCCTCACCACTAGCACCAGTGAGGGGCATGCACATTGGAAAGTATAACAAGTGCACACACAGTAAAGTACAATTTCCCTTAAGAGTACACAGAGATCACAGTCAGTCCTGGGCTCCCTTTCTCTCTAGATCCCCAATAAGACTCCCCATTGGCTCAGCTATAGGGTACAAGTCTCAGCATAGTGGTCAAGCTAAAGCCTCCAGCAACCTCTCTGTCCAGCCACTGCTTTGTGTCCCTGCTCAAGTTGCTGACACACAAACTTTGAGATACGAGTTATATACAAACACACAGGCACTCCTGGGGAAGGCTGGCACAGGTTCTCCAGCTATGCCCCCCTCTCTGCCCAGGCTATAAGGTAGAAATCACTGCCACCAACCACTAATATCAGCTACTAATAAGGCCCTTACCAAAGGATGTCCACTTTTACTATGCAATATTATTATTATCCAATTAGTAAGTATGACGAACAGCAAGGCTTATTGGAGTGGCTTGGACAGTATCACTTTATAAATGCGATGTGTTCTAGAGCTTAAATTATCTCTACACAAAGCAGCCACAGTTGAAAGGTTTAAAACTATTTAATAATAAGTAATAAAACAAGTCAAATTTCCTCAGTTCAGCACAGTGCTAGTCAAGAGTTCAGACACAGGAAAATGCTTAAAATAATACTGTAGAATAGTCTGACATAAATATAGAAAACAGCTAGTCTAATCTTACTATTTTCTATCTATTTCTAAGAGAAACAATGTTCTAAATAACTTGCATACATACAGAACAAAGGCAGAGTACTGGTGAGTAGATGTGGTCAGGTTCAGACAAAATCCAAAATGCTCTGATTCTCTTTGTCTCTGAGAAAGTCTTAAATTGATAATATATCACTGCTGACTCATTTTAGATTGCATTATTCTTGCCACTTTTTTGGTTTAATTTCCCATGCTAACAGAAACTCAGAGTTTAACAGTTATTTGATCTTGCACCTGGTCAGGAAGCCACAGCAATTAAATACATTATACATGTAAAATCTAGCAATTACCTCTGATCTCAAAACAGTCGAAAGAATATGCTGTTCCAGACATCACTGCTCCAAGTTTGAGATCAAACAGTCAGACAGTGCTTGACTTATGAGCTTTCTTCCAGCAGAGTACACTGTGGTTACATTTTTGAAACTCAGTACAACAATTAGTTTAATCATAACATATAGTTCTCTCTTACATTTGTAAAACTAGCCTGTGGATTATTTTAATATTTACAAATTACATAGAATTATGTACAAGATTCTATCTGGCTGGGCTGGCAGCCTTTCAGTTTTTCACAGCAGTCTTCGTTCATAAAGAGATGTGTGAATGATAACTTCATCAATCACTTTATTTACTGCTGTTAGGGGAAACAGATCATTCAATTGTTTCCTAAACTTGTTTAATTCAGAGATCATATTCTCTTCCATTGGTCTAAAATGGTCAGTCAACAGTCGCATGTAACCAAAACTGGTTTCCATATTACCTTTTGCCATTTAATCAATTGGTCAGGGTAAGCTGCCCCATAAGTTGGTGTCATAGAGATGCATAAACCTTGTGGTATTATTTTAAAATGCAAACATGCTTCAAGATGTTTTCTCTGCTATTGCCATTTCTTCAATTTAATTAGTCCCTCGTCAGATTCTCTCCGTTGTGTAAGAAAGGTTTATGTATCATAATCAGGAGTCTCTATAATGTCCTGACAGTCTTTAAGTTCAAGAAATAAGAGGGGGGGGGTACCTTCTGCCCGGACAAATTCAGAAAATATTCATTCCCTTTGATGAGAATCCACCAGCAGGATTGTAGTCAAATTCTAAATTAAATCTTTCTGCCATGCTCCTTACCAGTGAAACACCAATATAGATCCAAAATCTCACAAATTCACTGTTTTTGAATTGTCGCAAACAGGGTACCTAAAATCCAAAATTAAATAAACCAAGGAGTGCCAAACACAACAGATAAAATCAAACATTTTATTGTAAAGGACGTAAGTGCTTTTGCGTAGAACTACTACGCTTTTTCAGACATAAAACAATACCATTGCACTGATACTTTTATATTCTAGAATAGCGAATCACAATCTAAAAATAATTAACATTCCATTAATAAAACAATTAAGTGCTATAGATACCATAAACAGTGCCTGGAACCGTACTACAGTGCAGCTCTCCTCCAGCTTCTTATAGGATCCTAAAAATTCATAAATGGCAATAAAAATCTATCACCACTTTCAAAAATCACCATCAGACTTAGAAGTGATCACAGTTATTAAAAATGCATATAAAATATTTAAAAACAATATTTTTATATAACATCTTACCTAGTAATCTTTGTCCTGTTCACCATATAACCATATGCCGGCAAATAACGTTGCGTCCAGTCACATGGGAATAAAATTATAGCACGACAGTGTGTCGTTGCTAACGTATGAAGATTCGGACTGAGTCAACATTGCAAGACACTGTCTGTCTATAAAATAAACATGCAAATACAAAAACTAACATTTACAAATGTCCTTTAAAGAATATATATATGTAATGCACTAAAGTAAAAATGGAAATGGAAGATATATATTGCTGTCAAAAAACAATAACACATTATTATGCAAAAAAATATGTTTCAAAATGAGCCAAATGGAGCGATCATAGCACCTGCACATATAAATTAAAGCTATGTGGTCCAAAATCTTTTCAAAATGTGAAAATATTTCATGTATTCATAATATTATCAATTAATGAACAATATATATACATATGATTAATCATCTCTCCCCAACCATTATAAAGTTCTGTGACTACTCTAAGAAATATGTTTATAATTATATAAGAAAACACCACATCTGAATTATATAATCTAGTCCTAATGCAGATGACACCTGCTTTTGTGGATATAGTCACCTGCATTACTAACAGAATAATCATTTACATTAGTCCTGCCATCGGGCATAATCAATATGGTCAACTCCTATCTGGGGTGGGGGACATTTCAAGGGCAGAACAGTCCAAGGCACGTGGTATCAATAAGTGGCTCATCTTCACATCAGCATTCTGCACATGAGGATTGTCTTCCTAGTGTTGCAGGCTCTACAAGACTTTTTCCAAAGGTGTGATGTTAATCCATATAGACAACACTTTGGTGGTGTGATACATCAGTAAGTAAGGGAGAACCTGATTATAACTGCTGTAGTAAATGGTCGTGACAGTGAGGCAGTAGGTGACGCCTTTGCTGTGCCTTCTGATCACAGTGCACTTTACAAGTTGGACCAGACTTATTATGGACAGGTTTGGCCATTGCATCTTGATGCCCCACAAGTGGCCCCTCAATCCATCTGTAGTGTAGATACTTTTTTTTGTGTGTTTTTTAAACACCTATATTGAATAGTCACTTGTGACATAGGCAAATTTACATTTGTACAAAAAATAATCTGTGTATTAACAAATTAACATTAACAGATATTATACTTTGCATATATTGCTCTCTCTCTCTCTCTCTCTCTCTATATATATATATATATATATACATACCATATAACTTAAGCAATATTGCATAAATTATTCAATTCCTGCCCCCTTTTTAAACAAAAACATCTTTATTAAACCATCAGTTACAACATAAGCAATCATACATTTATATGAATGAAAACAAACCATACCAACACAATTCTAGTTGCAAACATTTTACATCACAAACAATAGTGACACACTCCCAGCTGCATACATTTTAGATCGCTTATAATCTACCCCAAAATATTTACATACATATTTTTATATCCCAAGTAGACTCCAGAGAATTTTTCCTGAAGTAGACAGCAAATGTTGGAGGTGTGATAGGGAAGAAAGAGGTACCTGGGAACATATTTCCTGAGAGTCCAGTGAGTTGGCGGACTTTAAAGCTTCCCTGCGGGATGCACTGTCTGAGTTGCTGAGTGGACAGACTGATGTGACAAGGGTATTGATTTTTCTGAGCTATCATATAGAATCGGAATTGCCTAGACATGGTAAGGCCGTGCTGTGTCTAATTATGGTGGCTGCCAGAAAAGCAATTACTAGAAAATGGAAATCAAAATATAAACCAACTATATTAGAAGTAGTGAATATAATAACAGAGATAAAATAACTGGAACTGAGATCTTTAGAAAAGGGTAGGAGCAAACTACATAGAAAAAAAAAATGGAAATTTTGGGAACAATACATAGAGGGGAGGAGTGAGGTTTAAAAGAAGGCAGGACTTAAATGAGCTTGTTGCATATTTGTGAGACATACATATATCCTGCCATTGTTTCTTTGTGAATTGCTTATCCAGTCTCTGTTCCCAATTCTTTTGTAACCTCTTCTGATTGGTTCTTATAGTTATCATGCAATATTTTATATGTTGTACTAATTATTCCTTTTTTATTGGCAGCTTCTGTTCTAGATTCTACGAAAAATTCTACCAGTGTTGGTCTTTCATTTAGGACCGCCCTATTTTTTTCTCTCTGCCTGTACTCTGATATTAATCCTTGATAGGGAAGGCAATCTCTAACCTGCAGTCCAAATAAATTCTTGGCCTCTTCCCATTCTATTATCTTTCCCTGTCTAGTTATTTGCTCCCAATACCTTGATTCCTTTGCCAGTTTTCTCCAATAAATTCCAGCCCCTATTGTCTACATCCCTAATTGCAATCATCCCTATCGACAGAATTTCCTTTCTCCATTCCTGTGTTAGCTTAGTTCTTAGAATACTTTGTGCTACTTTATAGATATAATATTCTGTTTGATTAAAGGCCTGCATCCAAAATCCGAGTCTCTCCTTGTTTCTTGATTTCCCCCAGTTTCAGCATCATTCCTTTCCACTTTTGAATTGTAGTTTTCTGCCTTAACTGTATAGCTCTGAAATACCCCTTCAGATTGGGTAATTCCAATCTGCCCTGTTCTATTGGAAGACTCAGCTTATCCCACTTGACTCCCTCCCAGATAAAGTCCTTCAGCTCTTTATTAATTGCTGTCCACAACTTTTCCTCTGGTTGATAAAAATATCCTTGACCTCTGTTTAAGATTAAAGGGACTAAAGGCATTTTGACTGTTTGTAACTCACTAGCCATAGCCTTATAACAAGGCTTCCATTTTCTCAGTTTTTGTATTAGCTTTTGTTTAGTCTTTTCCCACATATCCTTATCTGCCACATCTGAATCATTTTTAATCCATACTCCTAAATAGTTCATTTTATCATGTCCCCATAAATATGGATATTGCTGAAACAATTCACGTGTGAGTGCATAATTTGCTGCTATTGCCTTTGTTTTAGCTTTGTTAATTTTGTATCCCAAAACGATTTGAAACTGTCTCAAAATGTTCCACAACACTGTATTGTCTCTTTCTGGCTTTGTCAGTTATAGAATAATATCGTCTGCAAATGGAGCCAGCTTTTCTTGACTACAATACCAATTATATCCTTGAATTTCTGAGTCCCTAATTTTCTTTGTTAGTGGTTCTAAATATGATGTGAATAACAAAGGGGAAAGAGGACATCCCTGCCTGGTTCCTCTGCTAAAACAGAAATTATCAGAGAGGACACCACTCACTTTACTTTTCGCCTCTGATCCCTCATGTAGTCTCCTAATCAACCTTATAATTTTTTCAGGAAATGCAAATGCTTCCATTGCCCTACTCATAAAGTCCCACTTTACTCTGTCAAATGCTTTCTCTACATCATGACCCACCAACAACAGTGGTATTTTGCTACATTTTGCTTCCCTCTGGATTGTCACTGTTCTGTTAATATTTTCAGATATTTGCCTCCCCCACACTAAACCACATTGATCCATATCTGTCAATTTTGGCATTACTTTTGTCTTTCTTTTAGCTATTATAGACATGAACACTTTATAATCCTGATTTAGTATTGAAATGGGCCTGTATGAAGCTGGGTCTGATGGATCTTTACCACTGCTTTCTTCCAGGATGTCAGTACTTCTCCTCCTCTTAAAATACTGTTAAACAAAACCTTCCAGATGTTTGTCAGTTTTTTCCCTCCTAGCTTCCAAATTTCCACAGGAATACCATCTGTTCCTGTGGACTTCCTTGTAGAGTGGTTATACATCACAATTTTTATTTCATCTTCTCCTTTCCTAACCGTTAGTAATTGAGCCTCATCGACCTCTAACCTTGGCATATTTAATTCTTCCATAAACATGTCCATTTGTATCTTTTCTTGATTTCCACATTTCTCTGCTTTATACAGATTTTCTTAGAATTTTGAAATATTTTTAATACCTCAACAGGATTTGTTGTTACCTTCATTTGTTATAGGTTCCCTAAGCTTGGCGACAGCCCTTTCTACTTTCTGTTGCCCTTGTCTCTGTACTAAAAGTTTTTGTGCTCTACTGTTGTTATCAAAAGACAATTGCTTAATAGCAGTCTTTCTAAATGTGCGCATGTTATCAAGGTAATCCCTTATTTTCTGCTTAGCATTTCTCCCTATTCTGCAGTACTTTTAACATTCGTCAGTCCCTCTAAATAATTCTTGTCACTTCTTAACAATAGCTCCCTTTCTTTTAATTACACCATATTTTTAAACTCCACCTTAATTCTATCCCACTCCCTAGCTATATTTTCTGAAGAAATTGATATCCTCCCTAATAGCTCCTGAATAATCTCCACTATCCATTCCTTAAATTCCTCTGTTTTCAACAGGTGGGAAAGTGCCAGTGTCTCATTTTTATTTCATTACCCTGTGTTTTTATTTTAGTTATTACTGGCACATGATCTGAAATAGTTATTGGGTGTGTATCAAGATCTTCAATTAAATGCACATTTTCCTGTGAATTGTAAATTCTGTCTAGCCTAGCCCAGTTTTTAGATACTTTTTTTTTGTTAGTGGGGCCAGCCTTGCTGCAACCTTTTTGCATCCCTGACCAGTACCAAATTCAGCAATACCTCCATTATCCTCATTGCCCCTTTTGTCCCAGGCAAAATTGGTTCTTTATGCTGTGGCTTCACCTCAAGAGGCAGCCCTGGCTGCTAGATATTCTTTTGAATACTTCCAGGCATGTGTGCCATGTGCCTGTAATCCTAGTACCAGATCAAGTGAGGCTATGCACAAGAGATCCAGTTATCTAAAGATGAAGATCTAGATTTGACTATATATCCCTGAGAAAAGGCAGAACAGAAATAAAATAGTTGAAATAAAAAAAATCTTACCCATTTGCCAAGCCTCATCCAGAAATTTCCTTTATGAAGCCAACTGCATGGGTTCTCCAATTCCAGTAATGGCCAATAATTCCTCCTTTTCTTCAGGGATCATTCAGATCCTCTCAGCCTTCCAAAAAGACAACACTAGAAAGATCTACAAGAGTAAGCAGAAGCAATTCACTCTCTGTGCAGTACATCAAGGATTAGATCCTTTTTGACCCTTCTACTTTCATTTCTTCAGTTTTCTGAGATCACCCATTAAGGACCTGTCTCAGATCATGGGATCCAAATTTCATCCTCGAGGCTCCTACTTGAACTCTATTCACACCTGCCTCTTCTTGCAATTTAAAATACCTCACAAGGAAAACTCATCACTTGGCCAGGAGAATTTCATGCTGTCTCCTGCTGAGCCCCACATTAATTTTTATTTTTTCCCCAGAGGTAGTCTCACTAAGAACTAGCCTCTCCTTTTTACCTAAGGTCACTTCTGAGTTATTCTTGATTCAAAAAATCCACCTTCTGTTTTTTTTTTCTCTAATTAATGAAATAGGAGAGAATTTCTTCTTCACTCCCTGGATGTTCATAGGCAGCTCTGTTTTTGCCTGCAACATACCAAAGAGAGTCCCCATCAAGATGGGTTCCAAAGTTTCAAAGATTACTCTACCCAAACGGCTTTCTGATTGCTTTGCATATAGCTGTTCCATTAGCAATGCAGCCTAAGGCTAATTCTTACAAAAATCCATAGCAACCTCCACAGCCTTTTTCAAAAATGTCTCTTTTGATGACATTTGTATTGTAGCAATATGGTTAACAATACATATATTTATGAAGCACTTTTTGATGGTTGTCATAACCAGATCCATATCTTCCTTTAGATTCACTATTCAAAAAAGGTCATCTTTCATGATGCGTTCCATCAACTTCAGATAGGTAGAAGGGATAGCATAGGATATGGAAGCTATGTACTTACCATGACTCTAGATCTTCATTATCCCATTCCATTAACCTCATCATCCTTCCCTCCTTCCCAGTCCAAATTTGTTACTTCCTGACTTCTAGACAGACCTAGTAGACCTAAGCTTGATGCCTTCACTCCATTGTTATCCTTGCTTTTTCTGTCTCCAGCATGCTGTCTTATGGGGCCATACTCAGTCTAAGGGGTTGACGGGGCACAGGTGCATCATGGAAAAAGGGAGGTGCCCAAGTGAGCATAGTGTCTAAGAAGTTGTTAACTCGGATCTGCCATGAGGGCAGATTAACCCATCAGTCGCGGTGGATAGAGTGGGATAATGAAGATCCAGCATTATGGTTAATGCATATCTTTGCCAGTAAAGTCATCTGAGTTCTGATGTGCTGGTCTTTGTTTGTTTGGTTACAATCAGAATTGTCAGTGCTGTGTTGTTCCAAGTGGTAGTTGATTCTTGTAACTCACTCAGGTTTCAAAGTCCAATAGTTTATATTCAAGTTTAGCTTGTATTTTCTCCACAGTCTATATCTGTTTATTGCATCTGACATTTTAGAATTCTAAACAAGCAAGCTTATCTTCCAAACAGACGGGAACTTGCCAGAATATTAGCTTGTTTGCTTTCCAGTTTTTAGCTTTTTTCAGTGTTCTAGCCAAACTGCTATCTGATACCTTGAGTTGTTCTAATTTGTTGCATATAAACTGCATATTTGCTTCCATTTTACTAAATGTTTTGTATTGTGAAGGTATACATGGAATATCACACATAACAGCACTGTCAGATGTAACAGTAGTAATAGTATATGTCAAGTCACAAAAGTGCTTATCTTTACTGCTGGAGAACAGCTGCGTAGTGGCATTACTAATCACTTGTCTTAACTTGTGTGACTTCAGTATCTGAGCAAATAATGTGCTCATTACTATTCATTTAGTAACAAAAAGTTAATTTGTCATTTGTAAAATGCCTATTATCATTCTCTGTACCAGAGGAAAAATAATTAGATAGCTTTTAATGTTTTAGGAAGCAAGAAACTCTGTATTTGTTACATGTATACTTCTTTACAAAGAAACTTATTTTTTTGTTTTTTCTTTTTTTATTTTCTGCATTGATAATTCCTTTGGCATATCCCTCAAGAATTACAAATGAATTAACTCTAGCCCAGTAGTAGAAACAGAACAAAGTAACGGGATGCCTAAATGTAAATTTTCTGCATCTTGTGGTCAGCACATAACTGTTAAGAATCTGATGTACTCTAACAAGAAACAATTATGGTTAATATATGATGACAGCAAAAATGAATTATGCTTTCATCAATATTGGACATCAAAGAAATATTCTGGAAAACTTCGAATTTACTTTTTGCTTCAGATGCATTATAGCATGATACTATTGCATTAATTTCACTAAACGTATACAGACACACTGGCAGTTGACAGAACAAAGGCTATTAACAAATACAACAATAAACCAGCAATTGTCATCCACAGCATATAGTAAATGTGCTCTGATGTCTTGGTTAATAGCCAATACGAAGATAAGCTTTACACTGACAGCTGCAGCGTAGAGATATAATTACCTGCTTCTCAGGATCTCATTGATCTCAGCACCTTTCATAATAATAACAAAATCATCAACATCAAAAATCCACCATCTCGTGTTAAAACATACTTCCCCTTAGCACTTTTGTCTAATACACCATTATACGACATTCTTCACTGTCCCTCTTTTTACTTCAAAATCATCACAAAAAGTTAAGAAACAAGGGACCTACTAGAGTTATTTATTTAACATTTGTTTACTGGGAGAGTTCGACTTGGAATGAAGCCAATTTTCAGCGGAGGCCTAAGGAGAAATGCTTCAGATTCATGTCTTTGTAATATGGGAAGAAACTGGAGCACCCGCAGGAAACCCACATGAACACAGGGAGGACATGTAGACTCTGCACAGAAGGCACTCCAGCTGAGAATCGAACCGGAGAACCTCTTGCTGCGAGGCATTTAGCTTTCTTATCTAACACATTCCCTATATCATTTAAAGGAAAACTCCACCTTAGAACTCAAAATTGTTTTTTTTTTTCATTGTATCTTTGTTTTCTGAGCTATTTTAATGCCTCAAAACCTTTCCAAGTGATTATTTTACAATTTTAATGTGTTTCCCTCAAAATGGTGAATGATGGGGCTTTCCTTGGTAATGTGATCTTGTTTCCTTGCTTTCATTCTTTATTCCCAGAATAAATTTCAAGTCCTCTTTATATGAATCATGCTAGACATAAGGAAGTGGTGATGTTTGGTCATGCCATTAAGATAGAATGGCAGGACTGTGAAGCACTGTCATCTAACACACCTTCTGTAACAAAGCTACTTCTATGTTTCCGTAACTGAGACTCATTTGTCTGTCACAGTTTGTTCTATCCTATCAATAGTTGTTGGCTATTTCAGGCAAAAAAAAGTAGGTAAACAGCAGGCTTTTGCAAAAAATATTGTTTTGTAGTTTAAAAGAATTGACAGAACTTCCCCCACACTCTCATACTGAGGTATGAAAATTCTCACTGCAATAAATGATCCTTGCTGTCCATTTGTGTGTGACAAGTATTAGGACTCCAAACTAAGTCTGTCTGCTACTTCCCAATGCCTTCAGTGGGAAGTTTTTTCTCTCTCATGAATGACGCAGAATTGAAATGTGCTTTACTAGATCCTTAATTATTTCTGTCATGTTCACTCCCCTTTTTTCTATTTTCTATTTATTTATACTTTGATAACTAGGAAAGTAAACTAGTCCCAAGACCTTTTTCAGCCACGACTTGGGCTACATTGGCAAGGATATCAACAAGTAATAAATGCACTTAGTAATACAAAGAAAAAAAAATACTGACATAAAGACATTGTCAAAGATTGCAAGTGCAGCACATATCCAAGTGTGACAGCGAATAAGTAAAACATTAAGCAACAGTTAATAGAATGTATACATTAATGAAACTTAACTCTGTTAAATTTATTATAAATAATGAATTGTATGCACCCATATTGCGCGCGCACGCACACACACACACACACACACACACACACACACACTTGTGTGTGTGCATATATATATATATATATATATATATATATATATATATATGTATAGTATGTGTTTGTGTATACGTGTGTGTGTGTGTGTGTGTGTGTGTGTGTGTGTGTATATATATATATATATATATATATATATATATAATATGTACAAAAACATGAGTGTGTGTGTGTGTATGTTTAACAGACGGCTAGATTATATGCCTGTGTACTTCATTTTGATTTTTCTTTAAAGGACATGGAGATTTTGTGTAACTGTGCATGTGTGTCTACACATAAACACACACACACATATATGTGTGTGTGTGTAAAAATGTATGTAGCATGTAGAATACTATGGGATGAGGTACTGTGTTTAAATACACGTGTGTGTGTGTGTGTGTGTGTGTGTGTGTGTGTGTGTGTGTGTGTGTGTGTGCATTTAAACATAGTTAAGCACATTTGATTTAATTTTCTTAATGTTTTTAATGCACTTAAAAGAGTACATAGGAAAACATACATTAAAGTAAATTCAGCTGTGTATTATGGTTGCCATCAATGATCACATTTCCTTTGTGGACTACAAAATGCTTATGCATTCTAACAATGTAAGGACTGACTCAAAATCAGTGGGAATCTTTTAACAAGGATCTGCGTGTACCAGATATACATCCCCTTCTGGGAGGATGTCAGAAAAAAAGTATAAAACACCTTTTTATGAACAGTATTAGTGCACCTAGTTGATAGGGTTGCCACTTGTCCTTCTGCAGTTCTGTCATGTGTTTTGTGTATTTGGGTGGTGGCTTGAAAATGGTAAATGTGTTGATACTTTACATGAAAAAGATTTTCTGACTTTTTTCTGAATGTCGCAGAAATCTTTGCTACTACATTTAAGTTATCTTAACTTATAAATGACCAACATTTAAAGATTAGCATTTCAATAGTGTGTTGCTTATTATGTAAATTTGTCAGAAGAGGTGACAGCTGCGTTTAAACCCCTCACTGATTTAATTACTTTGTTTGGGTTTGAAAGGGGAGTATTACGTTCTCCTCCTTTCTGCAATAAAAACAGTTCCATAATTTTTTGAGTTATTTGTCTTTTTTATATCAGCTGCAGTGTTTCTGACGTTAGCAGGCTAAATTGCCCATCTAAGAATGACAGCAGTACCTGACAGGGGTAAACTCCAGATGTGCAGTTGTCCTATCTTACCCTCATTCTTGACTGATGGGTTCAGAACCGATCCTCGGTTCCGAGGCCGTTTTCTACAGCTCGAGCTCTACAGCTAGCTCATAGCTATAGGGAATTCCCCAGATCTTGTTTGCCGCTGAAGCAATTTGAGTCATTGAGAGTTAGCTCTGGCCAAGTTCAAACTTTCTTTATTATTCTTTTTGTTAAAAGTTGCTGAAAGTTAATAATCATAGTCTGATAAGGTTTTATTAATTAATTGCATACTTCTATGCATTTATCCTTTGTCTTTGAAGCGTTTTGCTGAATTTTTCTAGTTGGCCATTTGTTGGGCCTTTAAAACCCTATCCCTTTACCTGATTGTGGTATAGTTGTGCTACCTTAGAATTAGATTATAGTTTGAGTTAGAAGGGTTTAAAAAATAGTCATGTTTCAAGTATTAGTGTGTGTGTGTGTGTGTGTGTGTGTGTGTGTGTGTGTGTGTGTGTGTGTGTGTGTGTGTGTGTGTGCGCGCGCCTTCTTTTCACTTATTGTTCTTCTCAGTATCCAGGTTTTTTTAGGTTCTACTGTGTGTTTGATAGTATTGTAGGTCGATTAGACTTTTAAACAACCTGTTTAAGTTAGAGGGTTGTTTATTGTTCTTTTTTGTACACCTTAATAGCGTTGTTTCTTACAGGTTTTTGATAGCCTGTTTAAATTAGAAGGCTCTTATACTGTGTTGTGTTTCTGATATTTTGTGTTCAGGATGGCAAGTAAACAAAATAAGGATGACAAGGAGACCAGGGTCTCAGGATTTAAAAGATGTCCAAAGTGCTCGCAGAAGATGTCTATCACTGATGGGCAGTCCGAATGTGTATACTGTATAGGAGCCCTGCATTTGCAGGGGAGTTGTTCCATTTGCCATTCTTTCAGCTTGAGGGTGCTTCAAGAGGGAAAGAATAAATTGATGTTAAGGAGTTTGTTAAAGTCTTCCTTTGCTTAGGATTTAAAGAAGGGTCAAACTCCATTAAATAAGACTTCTTCACCTTCTTCGTCCAAGTCTGAGAAAAGCTTTGAGAGACCATCTTCAGCTTCTTCATATGGTTCAGAGCCTTCAAAAAAGATTCAAATATTCTTGGAACCAACCACATTGACTCAGACTTCTACCTTGGCTCCATCTGTGTTGGAGCCGATGGTAGTTCGAGCTAGGAGCCAATCACCAGTTTTAGATCCTCTGTCTCCTACGCTTCGATCCCCAATTTTACAATCTGTGGCATCACTGACACCATCATCTTGTTCTTCCAGAAGTCTTTCAGATTTGGACATGGATCGTTTGGTGCAGAAGCTTTTGAGGTCACATTCTCTTGCAAAAATATTGTCGGCACTGACCCATTTGGCTTCGGATCCGACCACACCAGTACTCCCTACTTCAATTCCTCCTCAACCCCTACTGAGGTCTTGGAGTTAGAATGTGTGGAGCTGATATTTGTGGACCCTATGGTGCCGAGACCTTCTTTGGCTTCTTTGGTTCCTACCGCTCAGACTACCTCTGTACCGACTGGGGGGTCTGGGGGCCGACACTCTCCAGTTGGCTCCATGGGGGGACAGCTGGACTGAGCATTTATCGGTTCTGACTTTACCTCTCGGAGCATCGGCTTGGATGAGTTCAGCTCCTACTTCGGATCTGTCTCTCGTGGCTGCGGGGAGAGCTTCTGGTTCTTCAGAGTCGGAGCTTTCCTCGGGTTATGGGGGGGCCTTAGCGGTCATGAAGACAGCACTGCTTTCACGGACATCCAATGTTTCAGATCATACCATTCCTTCTCCTAGAGTTTTGGATCTGTTTTCTGTACCACATGGCCCAAAGCGTAGAGATCCAGAGCCTCATGACTCCCCACAGGACGTACCTTTCTCTTCGGAAACCTCTCCAGAAGCCCCATCTGAGGGGCACCACGAAAGAAGACATGTAAGAGGAAACATCTAGACTGCCCTGAGGAGTCAGTGACATGAGACACGGACCTTGATGGTTCAGAGGAGTCCCCATGGTCACCTTCTGAAGATGTCTCATTCACAGACATCTTAGAAGCCCTTAAGCAGAGAGGCAACTGGAAGGCCACTAACCCTTCTGATAAGGATTCCATATACATGAAGGCTTTTGGTTCTCGACCTTCCGCCTCTTGGGTGTCTCTGCCTTTCAATGAACTCTTAGACTTGGTTTGTAGGAAGGCATGGGAGTCTCCGGATACTGTGGAACCTGTCCCTAGGAGGCCTAACAAATTTATCACTGCACCAGAGGGAAAATCTTTCTTGATGAAGGGGGTGCCAGTAGATGCTATGGTGGTGGCGGCGGCCATTAAAAAAGAGATGTCTGAGACGTCCACAGCTATCCATCCACTAAATAGTCACGTGCAATGGACAGGTATGGGAAGCGCATGTTCTCATCAGCAACTTTTACTCTACGGTCCCTGAATTACCTAACTCACTTTACAAGGCTACAGCGAGATCTCTTAAAGGAGCTTGGAGATGCTGTCCAGGGTAATGTAGCTGAGGGAGTCTCCAGTAAAGTAACTTTTCAGCTCTCCACCCTAAACTCTATAGTCAACTCATCCATGAGGCTCATTTCATATGCAGCCAGTGGACTAGGCAGATCAGCAGGTACAGGAATTGCCCTTAGGAGACATTCCTGGATGTGCTTGTGTTCATTTGCAGAACCTTTCAAGTCATCCTTTACCAACACCCCTTTTGATGGCTCATCCTTGTTTGGGCCCAAAGTAAAGGAAACACTGACCAGGTGTGAGCAGGAAGGAAAGACGGTCTCTGCCATTGGAGTCCGTTTTTCCACTCCTTCAACACCATATCCTAAAAGTCAAAAGGGTGGAAAGATGTGGTTCCATAAAACCCAGGGAGCCTTTCAGGACACACGTGGTGAACCCCCCTCCAGGGGCAGAGGGGGGGGTAATAATGGAAGAAGCTGGCCATGGGGCAGAGGGGGTTCACAGAATCAGAGTAGCCGAGAGTCTTTGTTTTGGTAAGCCCTTTCAGTGTTCCTGAAGGGAAACCTGACTGCTGTTCTCTGGAGGCAGTTGGGGGTCACTTGTCTTTGTACCCAGACACTTGGCTAAAAATCACAAAGGACAAATGGGTGCAAAGGATCATATCCAGAGGGCATGCTATCCCCTTCTCCAACCCTCCTCAACCTTAAGAAGAATTCTAGATGTTCCACCCAGTCACAGGAATCAGACAGCAACTAAAATTCAAAAGTTGCTAGAAAAAAGTGTCATCCAACCAGTCCCCGCAGACCAGATAGGATCTTGAACTTACTCAAGATTCTTTTTAGTTCAAAAGAAAATGGGGGGACTGGAGACCGATGTTGGATCTCAGCACATTAAACAAGTCAGTAGAAAAGGCAAAGTTTCGGATGGTCATGCTACAGTCAATTCTTCCCTTTCTGGGAAAAGACGATTAGATGTACTCTGTAGACCTCCAGGATGTGTACTACCACATAAAGATGAACAGGCCATCCAGGAGCCACTTGCACTTCTGGCTGGGAGCCAGTCACTACCAATTCCAAGCACTGCACTTTGGGCTCACTTCAGCACCCAGAGTATTCACCAAATGCATGGCAGTGGTTACAGCCCACCTGAGGTGTGTAGGATTCTGGGTGTTTCCATACCTAGACTGGCACCTTACCACCACTACCAAGCAACTACTACTACAGGCAATAGACAACACTTTGGCCCTATGTGCTCCACTTGGGATCACAATCAACTAAAAAAAAATCTGCCTTATTGCCATCGCAGCATATTGCATTCATAGGCGCAGAATTAAACTCTGGAAATATGATGGTAACTCTTCTACAAGAACGAATACAATCTCTTCACATGCAAATTCAAAACCTACTTTTGAGAACGAGAGTACAAGCAAGAACTGTTCTCAAAGTTTTAGGAACAATGACAGCAGCTGCCATCATACTCCCCTTAGCTCGCATGCACATGCAGATTCTGCAATGGCTTCTCTTTACTCAATGGTCAATGCAGGACTTACTGATGTCATACCAGATAATTCGACAGAATCTTGCAAAAGGGACTTAGCCTGGTGGATAAACTCGGATCGAGTCACCATAGGCCATCCTTTCACCCTACCTCCCCCATCAGTCACAGTGACCACGGATGCTTTCCAGATAGGGTGTGGGGGGGCATTATCAAGGAAAGACAGCTCAAAGCACTTGGCAAGAACATGAGGCTCACCTGCACATCAACATGCTGGAGATGAGAGCCGTACTACTGGCATTACAGGCATTCAGCACACACTTCCTCCAGACACTATTGCGATACAGACCGACAATATGTCAGTGGTATGGTACATAAACAAGCAAGGAGGAGCCAAGTCTTACCCCCTTTGTCAAGAGGCCCTCAGAGTATGGCAATGGGCGACCTCACCCCAGCGCTTTCTTATAGCAACGTATATCCCAGGGAAATCCAAAGTGATAGCGGACAAGCTCAGCAGGGCGATTCTAATGCCCCACAAGTGGTCCCTGAAGCAAGATGTAGCGGAAATGATTTTTTGCAAATGGGGCCAGCCTTGCTGCGATCTCTTTGCAACGTCCATGAACATGAAATGCAGCAACTATTTTGCCCTGATTCCTCCACCGTAGGAGCCACAGAGGGACACACTTGTGCACGATTGACCCCTGGGTCTTCTTTATGCCCCCCCTCCCTTTCCACTGACACCAAGAGTACTTCAGAAAGCCACTCCTCTGTGAAGGACAATAATCCTCATAGCGCTTTACTGGCCTCGTCAAATCTGGTTCCCCCTATCTACAGCCTCATCTACAGGAAGAGCCATGGATCCTGGACCCAGTACCAGATCTCCTGACACATTCTTCAGGTACTCCTCATCCTTCTCTCTCAACCCTCAAGCTGAAGGCTTGGCTGCTACGATTCCCAAGATAGCCAGGTCACAGGATCTTTCATCTGCAGTAAGACACATCTTGATCTCTTCTCACAAATCATCTACAAGAAAATTGTACCTCAGTAAATGGAGGACATTTTCTGTCTGGGCCACTCAAAATAGTATTGACCCATATTCAGCATCTATTTAATCTATTCTTGAGTTCTTGACTAAACGTTTTAATGAAGGAGCTGCGGTGTCTACTGTCAGAGTTCAGTTAGCAGCTATCTCAAATTTTCATACTGACAATGAAGATTCAAGTATAATATCTCACAGGCTACCAAAAGCCTTCCTAAGAGTACAAACTTACTAAAACCATATATCAGGCCACCCTTACCCCCATGGAATCAACTTCCTTTTGGCCAAAATAATTCTTCCCCCCTTTGAACCTGCATCATCGTGTGATTTAAAATATCTAACCTGGAAAACTGCTTTCTTAGTGGCCATCACTTCAGCCAGAAGAGTATCAGAGTTCCAGGCCTTGTCCATTAACCCTCCATGCATGCTGTTCCACAATGATAGAGTATCATTACATACGAACCCATCCTTTTTGCCAAAGGTGTGCTCAGAGTTTAGCCTCAGTCAGTCTATTGAACTACCAGTATACTTCCCCAGATACGGCAATAAGGCAGAATACAGGCTACAACAGTTGGATGTTCATAGACAACTGTGGTTTTACCTACATAGAACAAAAGACTTTAGAAAATCGGACCAATGTTTTGTATACTACTTAGAAAATAAAAAAGGTCTTCCAGTAGCAAAAACTACTTTTTCAAACTGGCTCAGTACATTTTGTTTGTTTATAATTCAGCACATAAAGAATTACCACAAGGAATCAAAACACATTTAACAAGGGCAGTATCTGCTTCCTCTGCTTTCGGTGCTAGGCTACCTATTGATACTATTTGTGCAGCAGCTACATGGACTAAGCCTCATAGTTGTATCACTCATTACAAAGTAGACATGGCCTCCAGGGACAGGGCCCTTTTTGGTTCCACTGTTCTGGAGAATGTACTCCCTTGAGCCACCCAATAAGAAAGGTGCTAGGGACGCTGTCCCATCAGTCAAGAATGAGGGCGAGATAGGACAACTGCACATAAAGAAGTTATGTACCTACCATAATGTTTCATGCGAGTTGTCCATCTCACCCTTCATTCTTACGTCCCACCCATCTGACCCCCTGCCTTGATTTCTGGAAGAACGAAAAGTTGTTCTATTCTTGTTAATTGGCCTTTGACCCTCTTCTGAGTCTGGTAAAGAGTATTATTGGTGTAGATATCTTTCTCCTCTCTCTCTCTCTCTCTCTCTCTATATATATATATATATATATATATATAAATAAATATATAATTGTTACATCAGCAAACAAGATCTGGGGAATGCCCTGTGGTATCATGGGATAGGGATAGAGCCACGAGCTAGCTGTAGACCTCGAGCTTTAGAAAACGTCCAAGTTGGAACCAAGGATCGGTTCTGAACTCATCAGTCAAGAATGAAGGGTGAGATGGACAGCTCACATGGAACAGTATGGTAGGTACATAACTTCTTTATTTATCTGGGTCTATGATATGTCATGCAGGTGGAGACAAATTCCTCTGCAAAGTAGCTGAGAAGTTAAAAAAGTAGTTGGGCTTCCTTTGATTCCATTGCAAGGAAATGAAAGTTCTAAAAAGTACAAGCAGGTTTCTGGTACCTACACAATGCTGGAACCATATTGTAGGGAGAAAGGAAACCTAAAGCTTAAGTTAAGCTGTAGGTAAGTGTGCAGTTTTCCTTTAAGTATGCAGTTATAATAGCTCTACCTGAAATACTTAATCAGTGAACAACTTCGACCCTATTGTTAATATTAATCACTGGCCAAAGCCTTTGAGATTATCTGTAGCCAAATTCTGCAATACTGCCAAACATATGATTTTCTCTCAGGCAAGCAACATCGTTTCAGGCCTAAGCATATCACTAAATCAACCATTTGCTCTTACAAGTTACACTGTAACCAATATGGAACTAGGCCGATTAAATGAGCCTGTATTAGTTGATATCAAAGCACTTGAACACAACATCTTAATTCATAAATTTCTAAAATCAAGCTTTTCAGAACAGGTATGTAGTTGGTTCAAGACTTGCCTTCATAATAGAATTTTTAACACTGCGTCAAACACAATAAGCATAAAAACAAGCTTTTCAAAAAGGAGCTTCCCACGATTGACTTCTAGGACCTTTACCACTCTTGCTGTTTATTAAGTATCTTCCTTGGGACATGTCAGAATTAAACTGTGTACTGCATGCTGATGGCGTAGTTCTAACCAGAGCTACTAAAAATTCCCTTGAGCTAAACTCATTTCTAAAAACTGACCTGATTAGGTTCTGGAATTGGCTGCACCAGAATAAATTAATTTTAAACGTTCACAAGTCAATAACTCTACAGTTTGGCACCACACAAAGGCTAGCTTGCTCACAGCCACTACGTTTGGAAGACCTGTTATGCCATGCGCTACCATCAGCTACTCAACTGAAATATTTAGAACTTTTTTTTGAACTCATACCAGAGGACCAAGCCTGATGGGTCCTCAGTCTTGCCCTTCAATCATTCATTCCACAGTAACAGGAGCCATGAATCCCCAGGTGAGATGAGAGCCTTAGCCCAGTCATTCCTCCCAAGAATTCTCTTTGAGCGTATTGACTCCCTTTGAGCATGCCTCTTCCCTGTGGCTCCATAGTAGCTGCTTTCTGAGGGGAAGTTTACTTTTGTGCACTGTGCACATTGCACATAGAAGTGAAGGGTCACTATGATTGAGTTCCATGTGGTGAACACCTAATGCTTCTGCTAGGCTTCACCCATGAGGAGAGCTAGAGTTGCCTTCCTTGACATAGGATTGTTGAGCTGGCAATGGCTGCCCCTTCTCCCCTGCTAGCTTCTGCACCCACACTGCTTTTCAAACTCAGGTCACTTGTGACATACTGCTTTTTATCCTTGTATTCCACAGAGGAGGCAGAAATATTTAGACTCTTGAGTAGACTCCATGCTCATGATGAGCTGCTTGCTGCAAAAGTACTGACTCAGCTAAAAGTCACTGCAAACTTTCCCAACTGCTTACAAAACAAACCAGGCAAGCTATAGCCATAAATATCTTACTCTCCTGTCTTGAATTATGTCCTACCAGTTATCACTCTACTTTTCTGAAAACACCCATTTGCTGTGGTACACAGAAAGTCGAATTCTAAGATTTATAAAACTTAGCCCACACAGTGGACACACTGCCTAATCTCTAGATCCACCTTTTACTAAACATTTTAACATATTTAACCTTTAAACTTCTTAATGACAACTACTGTCATCTGCTCAAGAACAAGTTACTCATCAGAAGCCACTCGTAGTCCTTAAAGAATTAGGGCAGTACTCTTCTTAACAGTTGTTCTTTCACTTCACCACTAGCTAAAAAATGCACTAAAATGGCCCCCAAGCCTGGAATAGTTTCCTAGCTAACATCAGAAGTACGGAGAACATCATTTAAATACTCAGACCAATCAAGCAATTAATCCATCAGTATAAAATTTAAAAAGACAGACCACTGAAACACATAGAAGTACTAACAAAAAAACTTGAACTTAATTTAAATATGCAATTAAATCAGCTTCTTTATTAAGATTCAGCTTTCTATATTTTAAAAAATAGTTCTAATTTTAAAAAGTTGCTGGAAAATGATTATTTCAGAGGTAAAGTTAATCAATATTTAGCACATAAAAAAGGCATGTACAAATGTGAACAATGTAACTTTTGTAGATATATTCTGGAAGGGCCTTATGTTATGTTAGAACACATTAAGGTTACCTTTGAGGTTCCTGGTTTTGTTAATCTTTAACTAGGGGGTTAGTTTACATTAGTTTCTGCAGTGGCTGTCCCACGTTTTATGTAGGTATGACTACACGTACCTTACGAGAGCGTATTAGGGAGCACATTTATAGTATTGACCAAAGATCCTAAAAATGCCACGTGTAAACATTCTTTGGAATGTATGAAATACAAGAAGTTTCTTCTTACTATTTTGGAAGTTGTTGAAATGGATTTGAGAGGTGGAGATTTCAAAAATTATCTTGAACAAAGAGAAACGATATGGCAAATTAAACTTGGGACTGATAGGAAACCTGGGTTAAATGAGGCTACTAACATCAAATGTTTTTTAAAATATAGAAAGCTGAATCTTAATAAATAAGCAGATTTAATTGCATATTTAAATTAAGTTCAAGGTTTTTTGTTAGTACTTCTATGTGTTTCACTGGTCTGTCTTTTTAAATTTAATATTGATGGGTTAATTGCTTGATTGGTCTGAGTATTTAAATGATGTTTTTAAATTTGACTGTGTTTCTGATGAAGTCTTTTGACGAAAGCGTTTAATAAACTGTGGTACACTAATTTAGCTCCTGTTTTGCCTTTTTTGACTATTGGTACCAGATTTTGGTGGCATTGTTTGATTTTTATCCGGTTTGCACCTTTTTTATTGTAGTACAGAGAACATACTTATTTGTAGAAGACTGTTCAAAAACATCTGTTAAATTTTAACAAATGCCTTTCTTTGGTCCATCAGGTTCATAGGTAGGTACTAGGCTATCAGCCCAAGGGCCTAAGTAAGCCTAGCCAACAAGGTTCCCTGGCTTACACCACCCAAGAAAGTTAATTTCCTGTGCCCCTGTTGAGCAGAGCCACAGAAATGATCCCGGGGTGTATTTCCTATTTCCCATCCACTCATCAACATTTTTCTTGAAGAGTGCTAATGAGGAACTTTGCTTGACATAGATGGGTAGCGTGTTCCAGAGTATATGAAGTCTCTGAAACAGGAATTTATCCCTCCAGCATGTTCTGTTTATTGTGGTGACAAGATTTAGGTCCCTAGAGCATGTAGCTCGGAGGGATTGGGATTTCTTTAGGTGTAGCATATCCAACAGCTCTGGGTTTAACATAGCTTTATATGTTAGGCAGAGATCTCCTCGGAGTAGGCGATATGCTACAGAGTAAAGCTGGAATTTTTGAGATGGTCAATGTAGGGTATCTGTTTGAGGTCAGTAATTCTCTTTGTGAGGTACTTCTATGGCCTTTCCAGCTGCTGCAGATGTCTTGTGAGGTACATTCCAAAAGGGGTGTTGCACTCTATAATGAGTGCCGAGTAGAGGGGAACAATGACCTCTTTTTTCCTGGATGAGAACCCTTTTGTGATGCAGTGTGCCACATAGAAGGATTTCCTGACTACTGTGGCGATGTGATTATCAAAGGAGAGACTACTGTCCACCTGGGTCCCAAGGTCTCTTTTCACATATTCAGCGTTAAGTAGACTGCAGTTTATGTGGTAGTTCATGGGTAAAACGTTTTTCCAAAGGGGATGACACTGCACTTTTTGACATTGAGCTTGAGGCCATGCCTTTGGCACCAGGCATCTGTCTCAGTGAGGCCCTTCTGTAGGATGTCCACATCATTTGGGGATTCGACTATGGCTCCTAGTTTGCAGTCTTCTGTGAACCTCGTTAGCCAGAGGCCTTCTGTGTTAGCCTGTACTTTAGAGAAGTAGATACCAAACAGGAGAGGTCCCAGGACTGAACCCTGTGGTACTCCACTTGTCACTGGTTTGAAGTCAGATTTGGAGTCTGCAACTTTTACAGTGTGGGTTCTGTCAGTACAATAACCCTGGTGGAATATATTCACAGGAGGTAATCCTTCTCTAGTATTGCCAACGATTACTTATGTCAGAGAATCTTTTCCATGCATATGCATGTATAATTTGCTTATCTCTTTCATTCCAACTAACATGTAGGCATGTCCACTTGCCACCAGAATTTATATGGCATTCCTTACTATCCTGTGTCACTTTCTTTTTTCCTTTGTAGAAAACCTTCATGTATCTGTCTTTCTTCACTTATCCTGCCTACTCCCATTTATTCAAATTCTCTCTCATGTCTTTGTCATGCAATCTATGGCTACATAATGGAATTAACTAAGCTGTGCAAATTGATTACATTTTGTTGCTTAATGTGGTTTTATTCCAAGTTGTATGCTTATTTTGTTTTTTTTTTTCTTTTATTTGGTATCATTTTATTGTAAACTGTTGTTCACTGTATCATTGCATTTCATTTGCCTGTATGACCTGGTCATGCCTAAACGTTTCTTTGAACCATTGTACCGTCCCGATTTATAAATGTTAGTAAATAAATAAATACGTGTCTAGATGTACCTGTTTTGCATATTTGTAAGTACTCTTAACTCGCAAGCTCTCCTCCTCTTAACATTGTGACTCACAGATTCTCTTCTTTTCGAACATAACTATTTTGCTCATCCATTAATGCCCTTAACCCACAAGCAACCTCATATTTTTTCTTGTAGAATTACAACTCCTATACCAGTCTGACTGGTTATTTGATTGGAAAATAATTGGCTTCTTTATGTCATAGTATTTTAATGTTGTTGCATGTCTAACGAAAGTCTTGAACATTTCAAAACTTTTTTCTTCTTCTTGTTTATAACTCCATTCTCAAGATATATATTTCTCTTAAACATTAGACATAATGATCTCAGACATGTTAGAGACAAACTTTCATAATTCTACATTGTTCCTAAAAAACTCTGTAATACCTTCTTGTATTCTGAGTTTGACATTTACACAATTACTCTTTTTCTATGTCAGAATTCAGTCTTTGTGATGTTACATTATGATCCAAGTGTTAGGCCTTGTCACTTTTATTTTACTGCTGCTCTTTTTATCTTGAAATTATACCATGTCACTCTATTTTGCATCTTTATCAGTCTTGTCATGTTCTTGTGTCCTTTCCTATAATAACAAACCATCAGTTATGCTTATATCATCTTCCAAGCCTTCATTTACTTTTACAGTAACTCTTTGGGATACCTTTGGTGATGCTGAAATAGCAAACAGAAGTCTAAGGATTCTTTGCCTTCTTAGAGGTATATTAAATGTTTAGAATATGGAATTGTGTGTATCTAGCTGTATTAGCAGAACCAGTGATTCACAGTTACTACTTAAAAAAAAATTCACATTTGACAATATTTATTTATTTTTTTGCTAAAGCCTTTGTGACATTTCCCTGTCTGGGCCATTAATCAAGGAGCATAAATCCCCAGCACTGACACTGGAAAGGGATGTTCAGTTGGAGCAAAAATAGATACACACAGTATTTCCAGATGCAGCTCTCTGCATCAAGCACAACTTCCCTTAAGAGCACACAGGGAACACACACAGTCCAGGGTCTGGGTTTTTTCTCTCTCTGCAGGTCCCCAGTAGGACTCCACACTGGCACAGCTGTAGAGTTGAGTCTTCAGCCGAGTGTCCAGTCCAAGTCCTCCACCACTCTGCCTGTGAAACCAGTGCTCTATATCCCTGCTCTAAGCAGCTGACACACTTGCACTCTTTGAGATTTGATTTTCACACACACATACACACACACACACACACACACACACACACACACACACACACACACACACGTGTGCGCATACACATGCACATGCCTGGGAAAGGCTGGCACAGATTTACTAGCTATGCCCCCTTCTGCCCAGACTATAAGGTAGTTACACTGCCACCAGACACTCCAAAAGCCAGCTACTCTTAAGGCTCTTACAAGAGTACCCCCATTATACTGAGTGAAATTAATATTAATACAAATGATAGTGTTTGACCAGTGCAGTAAGGCTTTCAGGAGTGGCCACAGAGATATAAGTACTCTCAAAGTTTAAAATATTCTCTACCACAATGAAAACGTTAAATATATGTAATAGTAAATAATAAAAGAATATGAAAATACTAAATATCTATTTACAGTAAACACCAGAGTTTCAGTCAACACAGATGAATAGATTCACACATATACAGAAAAGCAGTATTTAACTAATCTCACTATGTTTTCCTGACTGATCTTAAGAATTACTATTCCCTGGTCACTTACTAGAGCAAGGTAAGATGAAGTGGGTAAGGGGTTCTTCTTTGTCAGGTTCCAAAAACAGACTGTTCTGAGACTTCAGTCTCGTCCAGTATTAAAACATCATTTCTGCCCTAGATTACAGAGTGACATCACATACATCTGGTCATCTGACCTCTTGTTCCCATACTATCCCCTTTCCAAAGAAGTGACCCAGAATCGTGCACATATGTGTCAATAATACACACACATAGATCTTTGCTAAGATCTGTTGCAGCTTCTGGAAGTCAAAATCATAAAACACATCTACTCTTCCTACAGAATATAGTAAGCCATTCTCTGGCGTAGACACTTCATCTCTGGCTGCAATCAGAAACTGTAAGATGCAATCTTTAGGGCCTAAATTAAGTAAGGTAATTTCATACTATTTTTCAAAGTTAGCTGGAGCTGAGCTTTTTCTAGTTTCCTCTGTTACAATGTATTCATTTCCACAGGTAAACATTGTAGTCTGATATACATATATATTTCTTTTCTGTCCAGCAGGGCGCACTGTTGATACCAGTTGGATATATAAATGACATACAAGTCTTTACCAAACTCCAGATAGCTATTCTGGCATATGTTACACCGCCATTGACCTACTCTCCTGGCATACCTGGCAATACCTCACATCATTACAGCCTTTATGATCTTTAGCCTTCTGTCAGCTTGCTGTGTTTGCCCATTCATTCTTCCAGTAGGTGAGAACCGTGTAACTCATTCATTCATTCCTCCCAAGGGGAAGAGCTAAACACAGGAGAATGATACTTTTATCCATTGAAGACAGGGAAGGGGGTGTGTCTTATGGTCTGTAACCCCATGATGCATACCCAGTAAGCATAGTGGACATTGACAAGGGTGTTTATTTCACTTCTGTAAGTAACATACCCCATAAGAACTGCCCTATCCCTCTTGACACCAGCACTTCCATGTAGTCTATGGTCTTCACCAGCAACTTTTCTATAGAACCATGCTCCCAGAACATACATCCCCCCATACTTCCCCAGACAGAGGTGAGCTAGCTAAATGGCAATTCTCTAAGCCCCCACCAGCTAATCAAATTCAAGTCTCTTGGTTCACAACAAGGCTTTATCTCTCTACACTCATGGAGCTGGCAGCACTGATATTCTTGAGACAATCTTATTTGCTGTAAGCAGTAGGTAATGCTATTGTAATCACTTTGTAGCTTGAGGATCAATACAGATGAGAAGCTTTTCTTGATTCACTTTATTAAATATTCTTTTCACCCATTCTGTTGGCTCTGATTACTTCTTAACTCTGCCAGCTCAGAGAGCTATAGTTACCTCCCTAGGACCATCTTGCACTGGCATAGCAGTAAGCTTCATCTGTATGCAATATGCGCTTGGTAAAGAGCCTTATCCTAAAAAACAGATCTTACTCATGGACGATATCATTGCTGTCAGTCTTGTGCAATAATGGAGATGTCTCTGTGCTGTGTGACTGATGCTATACAGATGCATTTTTTTTGGTTTCACACTTTGAATTAATTTTACATTTCCTAGTTTTTCCCAAGCCAGATTACCCAGAATATTAGAAGAATTTGTAAGCGCCACAGTTTGAGAAATAGTCTTGTACTTTGTTTTTATATTTGTGTAACTTGTGATCCAGTATCTTCACCAAGTTGAGAAGATATATTACAGTGCACCTACAGATTTCATTTATGTGCTTTTTAACTCCAGTTTTTCAGATAGTATCTTCTTGTAAAATATCACACTGTGCGCAGTGTCTTGTTTAAAGTTCACCATTTGGTGTATTAATGATGCATAAGTTGCATTCAAGATGACGTTGCCACCATTTCAAATGCCCAGAGTGGGACATTTTTTTTCCAGATATCTTTATTTTATTTCAGACTTTTATAAGAGTAATAAAACTAACAAATGATTGGCAAGAAAAGGTTATAAATACAAAGAGAAACAAGTATTATCATATTGAAACATTAACATAAGCTATATATACATAAAACTATATACACAATAAATGTCAAATACTGAAATAGATCATGTATATGGAAATGTTTTTAGAGAAAAACAAAGTATAAAAAGGGAAAAAAGACAGAAAATAGATGGGCATATTTTGTAGAAATGTGAAATTTTGCAGGACAAACCATACTCATGACCAGTACAAAGGACAGAACTCCATTTTTTGCCAAAATAAAAGCTTATTCTTGTAGCATTTGAGTTTCTTCTGGTGTTTTACATGACATTTAGATGTTTCAGATACGCAATAGTTGTTTTATACAACTATTAAAGAAAACTTGGTAAATTGTTTTTGTCCTAAAAATCTCAGGACATTTGCCATTTTTTTCCTGCAGGACAAAGCTGCCAAAATAGGGACTTTCCTGCACAAAGATGGACAGGTGGTAACCCTAGTTCAAGAAGGAAGATGTCATTATTGCCTACCTCCCTACCAACACCAAAATAACACGTATAAAGGTTTTTAAATCCACTTAAAAATGGAAACTGTAGTATCTGCTATTATAGACTAACTGTAAGCTTCAGTTATTTACCAGAGAACCACAAATTTTAAGAGGGTAGGACAAAAGTAGGAGACAAACTCACAGACAAAAGTTAATAGAACAACAGGTTTTGCATCAACACACATTTTCTGAACTGTAACATTCTAATGTTTGACATTGACTAACTGTAATTTTCAATGGTGTACCAGAAAAATCAAGCACCCATATCTTATAGGCTGCTATGAGGCGACTTGTGCCTGGCCTACAGAGCAGTCTCAGACCATACCCTACTGGAAATGCTGCATATCCGCAAGTCAAATGGGACAAGATTCACTCTCTTTAGAGATCTTAACCTAGCCTGCGACATTAAGAGGACATGCTGGAGAGACAGATATCTCCCAGAGTTTGCCACTCCTTAGAAACAAACTCCCATTTCATGTAAAACAGAGCTCCTTATTGACCCTGTTTAAGAGTAACTTAGACAACCAGATGGTAGACAGTAAATTTAGCTGGTGGTGCCACCTATGTCCCTCTTGGATAAGGGTAGTCAGTGCTGATCACAGACTCATGCTGCAAATATAGACCATACAACCTGGTCAATAAGGGAATAAGAGTATAACATGACTAAGCTTATAAAGGTCCTAAAGCCAATAGCCTAGTAACCTCCTATGAATGATTATTATTTTTTCCAGGCATCTGACTTGCATACTTGTTGCTGTGCCAGACTTGCATACTTGTTGCTGTGCCACAGTGGTATTTTCAGACTTCATTCTTCAAACTGTTTGTTGGCAAGTCTCTCCACAATTCTTTTCAGCAGCACATACATTCATTTAAAACATTTTTTTTCTTTTACATTTCTTTGTAAGATGCCCATTTGTAACACAGATTCTTCAAAAAGTATTAGAAGCAGAACAATATTTCCTCTCATGCTTCCAGCAACATCTGCTATATGAAGATTGAATTTCAGTTGTACAAGCTTTTCGATTGTCTCCACTAGTGTCACGGTGCAGCTTTATATAGCTTTGTTTTTCATAGCCATTAATTTTGCAGTGCATTCTATTTTTATTTCTCCTTTTCCTATTTTTATTTATTTTATTTATTTATTTACATTTGTTGACCGGGAGTGCCCGACTGGACATAGGTCCATTTTCAGCGGAGGCCCGGGGAGAAAAGCTCCACAGTTAAAATATACAGACAGTAGTTACATTGGATTTACATAGCAATTAATTTGATCACCATAGCAATTAAAAATTACAAACATAGTTAAAGATGAACACAGTACATCAGTAGACAACTAGAATCTTTATCATCTGCAAAGTACATAACAGACAATAACACTTATTATAATAAGAAGTTCCTGCTGTATAATAAATAGTTAGGCTTATGAGCATCCAAGCTTGCTATAATCAAGGTAGTTAGTGGGGTGGAAAGAAAGGTAGTGGGTGGATGGGGTGGGTGATATTAGAGGGGGAGTTGCAAGGGCATAGCCAGCATGTTTTTAGGTGCGCTTTTAGTAAAGTTTTGAAGTGGGTGCATGTTGGTACAGAGGTAATTGTGGGTGGGAGGGAGTTCCATAATTTGGCTATGGCGCAAGAGAATAGTGCTTCTCCAGCAGAGTTATTGGCTTTAGTGACCTGTAAGTGATTTTTGTTGCTGGATCTTAGTGGTCTGGTGGTGCGATAGGGTTGGAGTAGATTCTGGAGGGATGGGACTTTTAGTGGATGTTTTACTAGTTTGTGGGCGAGTGCGAGTTGATATCATTGAAGGAAGTTTGAGCCAGCCCAGTTCAGCAAGTGAGAGAGAGTGGTGACTACGGTAGGTTGCCGCGATTTTGTTGTAGCAGGTCTCGAGCTTGTTTAGATTGCATTGCCTTAGGTTTTCTTTTTATTTTACTTTACTGTATAAAAAAAGAGTAAATATAATTTACTCTCTTCTTTGACTTTATCTAGCACACACCCATTTCCTCAATTATTTTTTTTTTAATGAGTCCTGGTAATTTCACTTGGTGTGCACATATCCACAACTAGTGCTAAGGTCAAGCATGCTACTTTTAAAACCGTACTTGTTTTGTCATTTATGTCAAAAATACTCTCTCTCCCTCTTTCTATCATTAGCAAATTATGAGCTCATTCTTCAGATCAATAATATAAGCATCCATAGTCTCTGAAGGACTTTGTAAAGGATAAGTAAATGGTAATTTATAAGCTCATTGTAATTACTAAACTTCTCTCTTGTTTTCTGTTCAAGAAATTATATTATTTAAAGTGCTTGCAATGTTTCTTAAAAGAGATTCAGGAATGTTGCACACACTGCACATTTTTAGTCTTCTTGGCTAATCCACCCACATTGTGGAATACATTGAATTTCTGGATCCCAAGCTTCCATTTTTCTGTTAATTTTTTTCCAGTAAGAAAATTCTTTGTGGTTGCTTTTGTAGCATATATCTGTTCAGTTGTACATCTGTATTTCCAAAGTCATAAAGTCCTGAAAACATGTATATTTCATTGGTTATGCAGATATATCCCTCTGGTTCTGCAAATATTTCTAGACTTCTTTCTCTGTGTGATGCCTGTTGTTTTTTCTAGATGGATAAAATAGCAAAGAAATTTCTATGGATGTGGCTGTGGCTAAGCTGTACACAGACTCTTTACTTAAAATATTCAAGAAAGAACATGTGCCTCATGACAGCTATCCACCCCATCTATGGTGTAGTGTTCTTGCTCATTGTTTAAGAATGAACTGTTGTTCTCAGGGTCCCAGAATACATTACAATGTGTGCTGGTGCATTGTGCATATGCTGTCTTCTCTGGGTGCTTCGTTAAAAAAAGTCAGCATTGTAACTTAAGAGATGATGATTCCAGTCATAGGCTGACCAAAGAGGGACCGGTGAATAATAATGCTGTAAAAATGTTACTTTCAGTCCAAATTTGTTTCCCCTTCATTATAACATGTTTCCATTTGGGATATCTTCTGGGCCCACTGAATTTAGCACATAGGTTGTCATGATAGTAAACATCTTACAGAGAAAGGAATTTTTTGTCTAACACTACCTAGGTGAGTGGCTTTGAGCAGTTGCCTACTAGTATCCTCAGTTTATATACTGCCATGGTTACAGGCCTTGGGAAAAACCGTGACAGTGGGGAATATTCTGTTGTCTTGGTACAATGGATTGCCTTACTCAGGGCAGAATTAGGTAGTTTTCATTGGTGGCCATTCTTGCATGTGGCAAGGGTCCAGGAAGTTCTGGCATTGTAATCTGTATGAGGGCATACAGGAAGATCCAGGGTAAGTTGCTTCATTACCTGTTGGGCCTTATAAAAGCTGGTGCATTCATGGTTCTATTTATGTGTTTTAGGATGCAGTGGATCATGAGGTGCCACTGAGGGCAAGGTCAGCATGTTCTCAGAGACATGTTAATGTGAAACCATTGTTACCAATCTCTGTAATGGCTTATTATTTTTAGAAATCCTAATATGGCTCTTTTTTTTAACTGCAGCAGAGCTCTTTGTAGATCATGAATATGGATTATTTGATGATAGGCTCTTCTTTGTTCAGGGAAAGTGGACCCCCTAATTTAGGATATTTTACATAAACCATTTGGAGCTTTTGAGGATATTCCCCACCTTAAATACATTGGAAGAGCCATTAATAAGCTCCCCTTCTTCATTTGGATAATCAGGCCCTTCGGTGGGTACATGAACAAACAGCATGGTATACATTTCATGCTGTCTGTTTCGGCAGTTGATGATAATTACATGTAGTGGTATGACTGACAACTATTCACATTCTGGGGGAAGTGAACACATCTGTGCACTTCTTCAGTTATATCTCTACCCCTAGAGCTAGGAAGAAAAATTCCTGTCTGGACATTTTTTTTTCAGGAAAGGCTGCCTCAAAAATAGACCCTTTTATTGCATGGGAAGAAGAGACCCCCCCCTCATTTTTTTTTGCTTTGCTCAGCTGGGCTAACTAGATTGTCTGTGGGCCTTGGGAAGTTTCTACAATTTCTTCTGTTTTTCCACAAAGCTGAGAGAAGAAAAGCAAAGACTAAGACTCATTCTTGTCACATTTTTTAGTTTGTAGCTTCAAGCTGTCTGGAGCAATGGCATATTCCTCCTCTGGGGCTGACTTCTCATTTAGATTATCATTTTCCTACCTAAGTTTCAAAGGATTGAAACTATCTGGAAGTCTTCCATTGTAGGTTGTCAGTTCTGACAGAACTGAGGAGTATCCTAGGCTACTTCATTGTATTAGTTTGTAGGTGAACTTTACCGGTCTTGGATAACTGTATTATTATTATTTTGCAAAAATCTTTTTATTGAAAGTTTTTATCATATATCAATATATATTTACACACAGAAAAATGAGTAGCATAATTGTTTAGATAGGTCTCAGATATTCAACAGAAAATATGTGAATAAAATGAATTAATAAAACCTGGAACATTAACTAGTTCTGTTAAATTAACTAAAGACGTAAAGATCTATTTACATGCAAACACATAAATATACATACAAGCACACATATAAATATACATACACAAAGAATTGAAGTTAATTACTTAACAGTTAGAACTCTGTTAAATACATTAAAACCATTTTAGTTGTATTATTTGAGTCTGTTGTTACTCAACAGTAGGAATTCATGTCCCTGACAGCTTTGTACATGGTTCAGCACAGGGTGTTTTAGTATCCATTTAAGGAGATTCTACATCTTCTTTTACCTTTGAGAACTGTGTTAGTTTTATGATTGAGTTACCGATCCTTCCATTTGAACTGGCCATTTTGATAGCTCTGTAGTTTGTCTGTACTGGATACTCTTATCTCTGATGATCCCTTATTTGGTGTTTCTCAAGGATCTGGTGATTTTTAAGACTATCCCATGTGTTTTTCCAAAAGTGCCCTCACAGCTTTCCTTAAACTAGTACATTTTTCCTTCCTCGCATGGTTAGAATGAGGTAGAGGAGGAAAGCTTTCCAAAATTTTAACATATACCACTAACTGAGGTTTTACTAAAAGATAATCTCATGAAGACAGACTAGAAATTTGGTTCATTTACTATAGATAGAGATGGGTTTTTCAGTGGCTAAGCAAATTCTTTCAAAGTGGATTGCTTATTGCATTGTTTTGGTATTAGGCGGCAATATTTCCATTGGAAACTGCTGTAGTGAATTGTCACTCCACAAGAGGCACATCTGCTTCTAAAGTTTGCTTCATAAATGCCTCCAGTGCATATATCTTTGATATGTAATTTTGTCTGTCAATTTATGCCTTTATCAAGCATTATTGACTACACTTTTGTTATAGGGACTTAGGTCTCTTATGGCACCATGTTTGGTTTTTGACTAGGTCTTCTTATCCCTTCCCTTTTGACCTTCCTCAGACTACAACCTGTTGCAAACTTAATTTTTACTGCTTGAGATTCTTTACAGACGTTGTGCACTGAAGAAAGCCACAAAAAGCAGATATAATAGATATGTATTCTCCATATTGCTTAATCTGTAAGGAGATCCTCTGCAGTTATTACTGTTCTGGCATCTTCCTATGCTTGAATCATTTTTATGATTAACTTGTTTGTATGATTTTCCAGAGAGGCATGGAAGTATGTAATTTTTATATTCTTGTGCGTGTATTTTCTGTTTTTAATGATTTGCTTGACCAGTGCATGAGATTCACACTGAGGAGCAAAGTGTTTGAACACAACTTTCGAATCTGTTATGTTACGTTCATGTACAAGCCAGAGGTATGCCAGCCTGGGAAATTTTTGAATTCTGTCCTGTTGTATATCAGAAGAGGCAATCCCAGCAGTTTCCCATTGCATAAAGTCTCCCCCGATTAATTATTGGCTACATGTCATGAGATTCAGACTGAGGAGCAAAGGGTCTAAACACACAATTCTAATTTGTTGTGTGATGTTATGACATGTACCAGCCAGGAGTATGTCAGCCCTGAAAATTCTGAATTATGTGCATCTGTGTATCAGAAGAGGCAGTCCCAGTAGTTGCACTCTGCAGAAAGCATCCTTGTGGATTAATTGATGGCTGTGTATCTGTTATTTTCTATAGCCGTGTCCCATTTTTCCAAATTCTTCCCATGTAAGTTGGATTTCTTTATGTTTTCAAGTCATTCTAAGAACCTGTTTGAGGTAAGCTGGTATAGTGCTGTAGCACTGCACTTTATTCTCTTTTATTTTAGAAAATGTTAAAATTCTTTACATACAAATTGAGGTCCATTTTCACCTGCTAATTAAAATGCCAGACTAGAGTTTAATATAACACTTCTTAGAAAAAAAACATTTATTTGCATAACTGTTGTTAAGAACAAACAATGCTTCTGATCAGTTATGCTTCTTTGGAATAGTCCAGTACGTTTTACATATTGCTGTAAGGCATTTGATAATACCAGAGGTGTAGACAGGTACAGACTCTAAAAAATTCTGTGCATGGTGGCTCCTCACTGAAATTTTTTGCTATGTTATTAAATTATTTTAACCTTTTCCTCTCCCCCTGCAAGACCTCACCTGATGGCTCCACTACTAGCTTCCAGTTAGACCATTTTTTCCATGGAGATGGGGGGGACAAACATTCCCACGTTGGATGAGTGCCCCTACTTATTTGCTCATGTCTAGGAATCCTTGTTAGTACATGTGTTCATTGGTGGTGAGAGTCAGGTTGTAGGGAGAAGTCTAACTTGCTGGTCCTACAGGGTGGCTTCCTCTTCCTAGGCAAACTAGCCCCCTCCCCACAGGTGGCTCATCAAGCTCTGCAAATGCTACTCTTTTTGGAAACCTTAGCTTGTCATTGGAAGAGCACCATGAAAGAGGGGACTTCCTAGGCCCCTACATCATGAGTGAAATACCAAGTGTTCCCACTAGGTGTCACTCAAGTGATAGGCCCAAGCTGCATGCCCCCCCCCCCCCAGGTTGTTTAGCTGGCACCAGCCACTCACGTCCATCCTCTCTGGCCAGCCTGTACAGTCAGTAAAGCTGCTAAATGAACTGTGGTTGCCTGCGGCATAGTTAGGGCTTTCTCTATGCCATGGATATGGCTGAAATTATTTAAACGGGATCAAATAAGACTACATAGACTCGTATTCAGATGAATTATTCTGATATGTCATAGTACTTGCACCCTTGTCTTTTGCTTAGATTTGTGAGCAGGTGCTTGGGTGTTTGTATGCTGCTCTAAAAGATACAGTTGTACGGTTTCTAGTACCTTACTGCAGTTTAGTCAGGTGGTACATTTACCTTCATATTAGATACGATGGGCTGTTAATTCATTCCTTTAGCTAGAATGACGATTATGTTTGTGAATGATTTCAGCTGGCATGATATTTTCATAAATCTTGGACAAAATATGCAAGCTTATACAAATAGTATTTCAGCTCACTACGAAAAGAAGCCTGGTTAGTCTGTCTGTGTTATATGACTGGCTGTGTATTCTTACTTTGTCATAGTCACGACCTTCCAAAGGAAAGTGCAATGCTACCTTTGTGCTGCAGTGACCTCTGATTTTTCCTGACTGCAGGTATGAAGCTGGCAAAAGCCACACCTCTTTAGAGCATAAAAATGTTTTAACTTTTTCCTTACACATTCCTGGTATTCAAGATGGAGATGCTCCATGTTCTCAGTAATTATTGTGACAATGAGTATAAACCAGTTTCTTGGAAAGCATCATTTTACATTATCAAACAGATAATCAGTGATAAAATAACTCCCAGTTTAATACATTTATTGCATTAATCATTTTTGGACTTTGGAATCTGCTTGCTGTTGCAACTGCATGTATTCATAGTGCTAAATCATTTTGCTGAACTCTTGTAACAAAACTGCTGCAGCTGGGAAAAATAAACTTTCTTGGCAAGAGGAATAAAATGACTGTTTTTTATGCCTAGTAGCTTGTTTTAATTGCCAGTTCATTTTTACTGCATCTCTGCACCATTGTTTGACACTGCTGTCATGGCTTTACATTAATTTGGGCATCTTTACCTATATTCTTGTTTTTGTAGCTCCTGACACTTTGGGTGAAAGGTGGGTTGCAGGAATCACATTTGCTTTTTGTTACATCCATCTACGGCAGTTTTGGCTTCCCTTTAACTCTTTCCATGCTTTGGATCTGGAGTGGCATGTCTGCTGGCATCACCCACTGACATATCTAAGCCCCCCTACTTTATGCAGCTGCTATATCCCATCTATAGTGGAGGAGATCAGGTCTAGCCATTGCTTCTACAGTATCCAGTTTGGAGAGAACAGCTCCAGTAAGAAGCCAACATAAGGTCTAGGCCATCCAGAAGAATCATTCTTCAGTGGAATAAGAGAATCAAAATAACACTGTAATTACAGGCCCACTGGCATTTATTCAAAGCTGTGATTGAAAATGTGATTTCTTAATCTGTCAGTATGGAATCTGAGTGGAGGAACTAACATTCAAGTGCTACAGTCACTTCTGCTGCTAAAAAATCTGTCATGATAAAAGCAAGTCAGTGAATAAAATAAAAATATAATTCAAAGCCTCTTCTTTCATGAATATTGAAAAGAAAATTTTCTAAAGGCCAAAGCACTTCTCTTATCCTGTTTCTCAGTGGACATCTTTTCCTTGAACCCTATAGGAAAGTCTGCATAAAAGAGCTGCAGTCACTACTGTGCTAATAGGAATTGTCCCTTATTGGCTGATAGACTAGTTAATGCCTGCACATGCTTTGCTCATCTTCATCTGACATTGCTGCTGTCAGCTTGCATTGCTGTGGTCATCCATTTCAGTGCCCCTCTTCCTTTGACTTGATTTGTTAGCATACTGCTAAGCCTTCACAACTGTCAAGTCATCTTGTGCTGCTTCATGAGATACCTATAGGCAGGGATCACATTTAATGTGTCCATCCTGTTACCTGTGCAAAGTGGAACAGATTAAGTTCATGCACTGAAGTGCTTCTACTGTGTTCCAGTTTCTTAGAAAAGGCTACAGTGCCAAAACAATACACAACACAACACCATTGTCCCACTATTACACATCATTACTGCCATACATGCCCTTAAAAGTTATGAGTGAACACAGCTAGCAGTATTATTATAATCATTGGTTATGTTTGGGAGCTGAAAGTACTAGATAGTATTAGGAAAGAGTGAGGAGCAGCAGCCTATAACCAGGAGAGTTTAATGGTCTGTTGTGGATGGTATACTCTTATCAGTGGCTGGCAATAGCAGCAAAAAAGGGCTGTGGAGGGTGGGAGTGTTTTTGAGTCGTTCATAAGGCTGATAGCTTTCTGTTTTCTTAATGGGACAAGTGGAGTTCAGGGCAACTGATGGACTGCACTGTGATGCTATCAAGGAGGGAAGGAATGACTGTTCAAAGTAGTAAAAAAGTCAATAACAGTATGTGATTTATTGATTAATTCCTTTACTGTTATATGTATGTGCTTATTTGTTGCAGTTGTAGCTTGTGTTGCAGTAAGCTTGTCACAGACTAATCAAGTTGCATTGTCATTTAATGTTGTTTTCAACCTGCATGCAATGTACATTGTTTTGCATATATCCACTTTACTACTGTATGGTCATGACATTGTTATTTTATTGAGGGGAAAATACTACAGATATGGTGTGTATAGTGCGGACTGTAGTAGTGCAACCTTCTTTTTCAGTTGTGTGTGGTGTGTTTGTTTCATGGATTGTAGTTCAGCTTAATATATAGCTTATCAAAAGCTCAAAAGGAGTAGAGCAGGTCAGGGTGGTAGCTGCTGGGTGGGCCTGGCAAACTTATCTTTTCAGTTTCTGCCCTACATATATCAGTCATTATTGTTGCTCTGACAATGTTGCTTAGTCTTTCTGTGTATTGGCCCTCACTTGAAGAATTACTGGTTTGTAAATTGTATCAAGCTGCAGCTGCAAAATATACTTGATGTACTTATTGTTGGTCAGACTGATATTTTATTTTACTGTCTGTGAAAAAAGGTCACTGTAGATCTTCAGTCCTTCGAAGATGTGTCTTCCTTTTTCTCTTTGTTCTATTTGCATCAATACTTGCTGAACGTCAAACCTACAAATGGACGTGAGTGCATTCATTCCTTGGTGGAGGCAAGTGTCCCAAACCACAGAGGCAAGAACTGTCCACAAGGGCAATCATTAAGGCAGACGTGTAGGTTGCTGTGTCCTCCCTGGAATCCTCATTATAAAATATTTTAATGGCCTTATTTCACTCCCTGTACCCTCATCACTTCAGGCACCTGCAACACCCTACATCTGTGAGTGCTCACTCCTTTGCATTTGCTAATGACGGCTACTACCAGTGAGTTAGTGGGCTGAAAGCCAATCCTCGGGACACTTACGCATTGCCACACCTTCACCAACGTATTGTGGGAGTATGTATTCAAAACTTGCCAGTCCCTTTTTGTATTATTGTATTTTATTTTACTTTACTTTGATTTTGTTTACCAAGTTTGTCCAACTGGGTTTAATCAAAACCTCCTTTTCAGTAGAGGCCTGGAGACAAGAGTTCCAATATATTTCAAACGTGTTTAAACAGACATTCAGTAATTTACATAAACAGACATTAATAAGCATAAACAGTTACACATACATTTGCTAATTAGATTACATTCATATGAAGTAAAGGAAATGATTACAGTATAAAAGATACTTTTGTATTTATTAGATGTTGAACATTGGGCATTTGAAGAGGTGTGTTAGTGGGTTTGTCAGATAGATAATAGATCTTGTAATTTAGTGATTAGAAATTCAAAGAAATCTAAGTGAGGGAAGGAACTCGTTAGGTCAGAAAATGTTAATATTGTGGTTAAGAGGTAGGGTAATAAACAGATTCAGAGCAATAATGTTTAGCTATCATATTACAAGTATAGAGGTTGGATCGTGAGTAGCGTCGCAAATCTGTGTATATGGTTGGGAGGTGCTGGTAAAACTATCCAGGTATTCGTGAAGACTGGTTGTGGAGCATAGGCTTCTGAGTGAAGAGAAATGGTATGGCATGGCAGACTGAAGATTGCATTGGCATTTATCCTAGAGATATACAGGAGTAGCTCCATTGATTTGACAGTTGAAGTTTTAGTTGTGTTTTAAATGTTTACTTTCTGAATGGATTTCAGTGGTGGTGGGATGTGGTTCCATGGTTTAGCTATACTGTTTGGATGCAGTCAGTCACCTGCATCTTTAAATGATTTGGTTATAGTGATCTGTGTTTTTTCTGTAGAATAGGGATCTCATACTCACAGCCCCCAAGCATCCCTCAGACTAGCATAATTCTAAGTGAGGGTAGCTACTACATTACATTTTTAGCTGCATTAGCTACATTTCTTTTTCTTTTAAAGATTTTGGCATTTGGCAGAGTGGGTCAGTCCTCGTGCAGATCTTATAGTCCTTTGAATTTGAGACCCCCTGCTCTAGAAAATAAAATTATACTGGGGAGTAGTGCTTGATTGAGTTAAGGTCTGTGCACTTTTTTGCTTATAGAGGTCTGTGTGTTGTAGTTAGCTGAGAAAGAACTAGGTAATGTGGCAGTTTGAATCAGTTTAATTATCTGAGTGCTAGGCATAGTGTGCTGTATTGTTATTGTTTATAGCAAATTTGGCTATTTTATTACAACGTCCTCTTTCCCAGGATGGCCATGTTTATCCTTCCCTGCCAGCTCTGTAAAGTGCCTGAGCCTGTAGTTGAACTCAGATCACATGGGCCATAGTCAGGATTTTGTGCTGTATACCACTGGACCTGGATCTGTTGTGGTTCATTTTTCCTCTTCTGTGTGTGGATACAGGCAGGCAGGCTTTTCTAGACAACGCTTTCAGTCAGTGTCAGTGATGTTGTGTCATTGTATCCTCCTTGACTCCTGGTGTGAACCTCACCAGAAGAGCCATTTCTTTGTGAATTAAATAAATCTGCAGCTGCAGCAATATGGGAATTTAATGTTGGTCTGAAACTGTATTTAATTAAAAGTGGGAAAAAAAGTTTCCCATTGGCCAGTCAATTGAATATTATTTACTACATTCTTTGTGGATATAGGCAAACTTCTTTTCAATGTTTTTCTTAGACAGATCTTTCAGTTTGTGCTGTAGTGTCATTATTTCATTCAGTTCTGGTGTGGACTTCACATCTGAACAATTATTGATTTCTGAATTAAATAATGGTACACCTGCATTATTATGGGCAGTTTGTCCTTCACTAAGATCTTTCTACAACTTAGGTCTAGTACTTTTGAACTGTATCCCTCACTACATTATCAGCTGAGATGCTTGTAGACATTTTCTCCTCATGTAGTAATTTTCACCTGTAGATGACACAGAAATATTTATTTTTTAATACTTCAAAGTGGACTACAGAGTACTGTGCATCAACTGTCAGAGGGCTTTCAACTCTCTGCTTGTTAACTTATGGACTTATAAGACTTCATTTTTATTCTATATAGTCTTTCAATAGTTTCTTTATTCTGTTGTTTTTGAGATTATAATGTATCAGTCTTTTAGGCTGATGGCAATATGATTGCTATGACATACTAGGTATTTGATGTAATGTACTCTTATGGGTTAGTGTGCAGTGAGTCATTTGACAAATGTGTTTAACACTGTGGAGTAAAAAACAGCTTTTTCTATGTGCCTTATATTTCTATGGGCCTTCTTGCCTCGGTCTGGCATATTAATTAATAAAATGTCTATTAGAAATCTGATGTGATATGAGAAGAAATATGGCCGTAGGGTGGTCATGGTGGTGCAGAGATTAGCGTTGATGCCTTTTGTGTGGAGTCTACATGTCCTTCTTGCAGTTACATGGGTTTCCTCCAGGTGCTCCAGTTTCCTTTCTTATTCCAAAGACATGCAGTAGGTGGATTGGACAATTTAAGTGCGAGTGGGTGGTATGAATGAACTACCACAGCAGGGCTAGCCACCTGGTGGTGTAAATTTTGGCTTGAGATGATTGTCACTGCTGAAGTGAATCCCCGACCCCATGTGCAAAATGGGAAAAGGGGATGAGGATGGATGGATTTCATAACTTAGTATTAATATTCCTCTCACTGTGATTTGAATACGTAATAACTGCTGTGATCTAATGTTATGTACACTTCTTGAGGGTTCTTAGATTTGGGTTTATCAGCTCCTGAAATTCATCATCTTTGTTAGAAGTTCCCATGCTCAGAGATGTGCCAGTCTGCTTTAGTGCACGGGGATGGCATCATGTGATGATTATGGAAATCCAACTGTCCCTTATTCCCACCATTTTTTTTTTGTAGTTCATACAGTTCATATCTTAGTTTTTACCTTTGTGGAAGATGCACTTGTGCATTCACATGTCTAGATATACATCTACCAAGTTTCTGTACTATTGTTAAATTATCAGTCACAACCCACAGCTGTATTCTCTATGCTGCATTGGGGAAGAACCTTATATCAAGCACTGACATATAGGCTAGCTGTTTGGCCTTGCCATCTAGAAATGTCAGACATCAGAACTTGGCAAGGGTAGAACTTAACAAGCCTCATCTTACTGCCAGTATTTTAGTGGCTGAGAGCTTCTCACAAAGGGATCAGTTGGCAAGTCTATGAAGAACAAAGCTTTGAAGTTAAGTAATGGCCTAGCCTTCTTGGAAGTCAGTTAATTTTTAAAATGGTTTTCTGGACCCCTCCCCTGCAAGTGCTGAACTCACCATTGACTAATGACAGTTCCTCCACACTAGTCTTCTGCTTTAGAGAATGATTTGGGGCCAAAAGGAGTGACAGTTTTGTGTCTCAGCACTGGAGCTGCAATTCTTAGTGAATGTACACACAACCCCAGTTTATCATCCAGATCTCAAGGATGATTGGTTTGATCCTGATAGTGACTTCATGACTCACACGGGTAAGAGTTTTCAGGTATGTGAGACTAAGACCTCTCTTTCTAGGGCTTTGTCTCAGACCTAGCAGGGTCTGTCAGCCCTAGTTTAGAGGGAGAGGCTGTCAAATGGATGTTTTTCTGCTATGAATTTGTGTCATGGAATTGGGATTACACTATTAATGAATATGGCCTTATGCCAGAACTAGACCAGCAGAGGCCTCTATTTGCCGTCTGTCACATTTGCTGAGTGCATGCTTTTACATGTTTACTTATGACTCAGTACCAGTCATGTATCTTTGGCATACTCACCAGTGTGCAAGACCGTAACATGGCTCACCTGGAATTTATGGGGTGCATGGGATGGAATTCTTCTTTGTCAGGCAGACAGAGGAGTCTGAAGACCCAGGGCCAGTTGTCTTCTAGATAATTAAAGTGAGCCCCCCACCGATGATGCTTCTTTTGAGAAACTCCTGATGCTTATGTGCTTATGAGCCTCAGGCTTTTAACCCCCCTCCCCCCGGCCCCAAAATGTGTCTGTGTATCAAAGATATTATAATGGAAGCATGAAAGTACCTTTATTATGTTGCTGAGGAATCCAAGCAGGTGGGCACCCTTTACAAGCTCCTGGCCAAATGGAACTTCAAGCCAACTCCTTTGTTTCAGTCTGGATAGGTCCCAGAGAGTATGACAATTTGCTACCCTGCTGTCAAGCAATGAATTAACAGGTCTGTTTAGGTATGGCAAGAGTGTACTTCTCTCCCATTTTGAGACTTCTCATCTCACTGACCTGAATTCCAGGCATCCCTAGTAGAACAGATTCTGGTAAAGCTTGCAGACTTTCATACATTTGAGCTCAAGAAGGATTTCAACCAGACTGTCTGTAGCCTATAAGGTGTGCTTCAATTTAGCCAGCTTCAGTTTAGGGTGCGATGACACTGGCCAGCATTACAAGCTCAGTCATATGCCTGCACACAGTGGAGTGGCTGAAATTGTCCTCCCTCAAGGAGGATGCAGTGGTAATACTCTGGATGCATAGTTTAAATAGGAAGTGTTGTTCAGCCAGGCCTTCCAAGTTTTGTTCCATTACTTCTTAAAGAAGGAGCAGGCCCTTGTCACCATGGAGATCCTCCATAATACTTGTCTACTATCCTTCTCTTCTTTTTCCATACCAAGTTAGCCCCAAAGAAAGAAATTCCTCTTCAAATCCTGAAGAAAGTTCTCATGTGCCTTGCTGTCTTGCCCCTTCAGTCTTAGAATCATAGAAAATCTAAATCAGCTAGGCTGTGTGGTCATTTACACCTTGGCGATACCCAACTTTAGACCTTACCTTGGTTTTTCAAGGAGTGATGGGCCAGTCATGCCTTGGATGAGTTTGTGCATTCCCATCCAGTTTTCTAACTCCTTTTTGATGGATGATAGTGTGTCACACTTCTTGATCTGTAATGGAAGTTTGTGTAAGAGAAGGGGTAGTCATCACATCAGTGTGGCTCTCCACCTTAATTTCTTTATTTCCTGAAGCAGATTCAGATTTCTGGTCCTAATACACTGGACTGTTTGATTTGTGGAGATATAAGATGCCTTGGATTGCCAGATCCTTAATGGGCTGAAAAACAAGACACAGATTGCCCCTAAAGAGTTTATAGGATACTGAATCAGGGACAGAGCCTCTAGCCACTGCATGAATTTCAGGTCATTTAAGCCAGTGATCTTTTTTGTTAGGGACCTCTGGGATGTCTCCAACTGACAAATATGTATAGTAGATACATCTTTGATAGGCCTGATCAATGTAGAATGCAGAGATGTAGGAACCTCTTGGGATCTAGAGGAGATACCCTTTCCAATCAGGCGCATAGGATAGAAGTATTTCCAAGCCACTGTTGCAATGTGATAATTGAAAGAGAGGGAAATATCTTCCCATGTTCTCATGTCTCTTACAACATCTTCATTTTGAAGTTAGGTGTTGTCTATACCGGGTTGAGTGATAGTTTACAAAATGCAGCAATGTTGCACTTATTAGCATTTAGTTTAAGCCCATTATCTGTGCATTAGCTATTAACATGTGTAAGTTTGAGTTATAGTTATTGCATATCAGAATGAGATTGAAGTATGATGCCCAGTTTAATTTCCTCAGGTTACCATCATGTTCTTTGAGGATGCACCTGCCACCCTCACTGTGTGGGTTCTGTTCCTCAACTGATTTGCTGTCTGGCTAATTACATAGGGATCAATTTGGAGCACATTTAGCATGATAATTATGTTAGCCTAATATGGTATTGAATTCTTTGGTGAGGTGAAGATGTGCTTTATGAGCAGTATGACCTATGTCTAGGCTTGTGTTACTCTCTCAAAGATGTTTACTAGATTCATTAGACCAGATCCACCCTTAACAAACCAAACTTTTGGGGGTCAAGTCTTATAAAATGTTTAATGTCATAGTTTATCAGGTCAGTTATGACCTATTCCATGACCTCACAGATGCAGCTCATTAGGCTAATAGATCCGTAGTTTTTGATGTCTGCAGTGGGGCCTCTTGTGAAGTGGCATCAGAGATGCTATGTACCAAACCTCAGGGACAAAGCTAGTGGCTAAGCTCTGGTTTAATAGCTGTAGGAGTGGATCTGTTAGTGCATGTTTAATGCTGTTCAGCAGCCAGATGAGTTATCAGGTCCTATGTAGGATGAATATTTTGTTTTGGAACGTACCTTTTTGTGCTAATAGGGAATTTGAGATCATTTTGAATATATCAGTTTTGTGTAGTTGTCTCTGGGGTGAAATTTGCATTTAATTTGTTAGCGAATATATTTGCAATATCTACTGGATTTGAGTAAGTGGTGCCATTATGAATATATTCAGACTGATGCTGAGGATTATTTCTTCATTTGCTGACATAAGAAAGATTTGTAATTACATTTAGCTTCTCATGCTTGTCTAAGTTCATGGGATACCCTTAATTTCCTGATGGTTTTGGTTTTGCTGTACACTCTAAGAAGCTTGTTTTATTTTATTGTGAGGGTTTGCTCTTGAACTTCCTTTTTTTGGAAGGATCTGTCAGATTAGAACACTTTTCTTGGTGAGTGTAGAATTTATTCACATAACTACTAGTCATGTCAACATTTTGGTAGTTAACAGTTAAACTTGAATTGTGAGACTTCGTAGAATTGCAGGATGGTAGTACATGTGAAGCTTTGAACAGTGTGATATTTACATCTGATGATTTGTGGATTTTGGAGGAGAAGGTTATCAGTTTGTAGTCAGACAACTGGGGAAGGGTATACTAGTGGGATAGTAAATATATAGATGCTGTATTTGTAAGGACAAGGTCAGGAATAGTTACCCACAGTAGGTTCTTTGACTGTTTGGTACAGGGAATTTTTGTTTACAAAATCAAGGAATTTTGTGCAAAACCTACATTTACAGTGTTCGGTATTCCAGTTTATGAAAGGGTAGTTATGAATTGAGTTCCTTTGTATTTGGAGTTCATCCAGTATATTTAGGAAATGAAAGTGTTTTTTCAGGGAGCATTGCGGGAGCCCTGTAACATGCTATGATCTAATAGTTGGTTTTATTTAGTGTGATTTGTATCACAGTAAATTTGGTTTGTGGGTCTGTAGGAATCTAACTTGAGGTAATGTGTTTTTTAACAAGTAAGGATACTGTACCCAGGTTTCCATTGTATCTAAAGGCATGGTAGGCACAACATCCTGGTACAGAGGGACGGCTTTTTACACTTTTAAACCAAGTTTCAGTAATGATGCACAGGTGAATGTGGGCCAAATGCAGGATGGCCTCAAGGTCAGGAAGTTTGTTATTCAGACTGTTAGCATTAAGCAGAGCTACCTTAACGTTGTCTAGTCCCTGATTTGTTTTGTGTTTTTTATGTCGGCAAAGCCATTAGCTGAGCTGTGCCTTAAAAGACACTATGGAGGCAGCAAGGACTTTAGCTAGTATACACAAGCCTTGGAAGGAGAGGTGCAAGTTTTTTCTTGGTGAAGCAAGTAGGACTGTGCAGCGACTCCAAGCTGACACAAATTAGATCCCACTTGAATGACACCATTTATTTAGCCATTTGTTGAAACCAGTCATCTTTTCTGTGTACCCTGGCATCATTCTTCGAGAGGGAAGTATTCCCCACAACACCAGGGTGTTTCTTGTATTTGTGACATGCATTTTGAGCTCAGAAATTTCTCTCTATGTATCCCTGAGGGTTTTGCATGATGGTTATTTACACCCACATGGACCACCACTATGTTGCAGTCATACTTGTTCACCTTGAGGGTCTTGATTGCCCTTGCAGTGTTAGACATCTTGGCACCTAAAATACAACTCTTCATCATCCTATTTGTCTAGCCTTGTGAGAGCAGATTCTGTGGGCCTAACTGTGGAGTCAAACAACACCAATGCATTTTTATTAGTAGAAGGTTTGTGTGTACTGGGTATGGGGGGATTTTTTATGGTGACTTAGCTATGCATATGGTAGTATGTGTTATGGTGTTCGATTCTTAGTCCTCTTTGACCACAGTGGCTCAGGCAATGAGATTTTTACAGCCTCAGCATATGATAATTTTCTAGGTATTTGTGTGTAGTGCACACAGCCTATGCTCATACATGATAGTGATGCTTCCATCTTAGCTAAATATTTGCATCTCTTACAAATAGTTTGTGACAGGGTAAGTAATGGTTCATTTTCCTGTTAGCATTAGGCAGTTGCTACATTACCTGAGTATATTACATACTATGAGACTGGCAGTGCAGGGGAAAACAAGCTACCTGACCTTCCATTTATTTCAAGAATTTAGAAATATTGGATATAAAACTTATTTGTACAGTATTTGACTTGCTTGGATATATTTTTATGAGTGCAGTATAATAAATATTAGTAAAATAAATAATTTGCATTATAATGAATAAATATCTGCAGAGCTCTAAATAAGGCAAAAACAGCTAAAGCAGTCTAATGGGGTCCTGAAACAAGGGTTAGAGCCTTAGTACAGCCTAATACTAGATATGGCTCTATCTAGTTCTACAAAGAGTATAACTTCAATTTGAAGTAGCTGTGTCTGTTGAATACAGGCTTGTTGAACTAAGAAATCAAAGAAACCAGTTAAAAAACAACTTCTGGCTTCAAAGTGAGAAACAAAAAACAATAACTCCCCCTCAAAAATGCAGAAAAACGACAGAAATCCAATCCAAACTGATTTAAAATAGCTAGGCACAGCACACAGTTCATTTGAAAGTGCAAACAGTAAGCTGCATTTAGTTAATAGTTGTTGCTTCAGATTCAGAATAAACAGTAAAATACAGGAAACAACAGGAAATACTCAAGAATGTTTTAAGTAATTATGCAACTATAAATGCAATAGAATTGATACTTTTCTGTTTCCTGGGTGAAAAATGGAATCAAAATGCCTCTTATTTTGGTTTTTGCTTGTGCACAGGAATTTCTGCTTCCAAGACTCTTAGGATAGAACAACAGCAGCTAACTGCTTGTATAGTATAAATTAGCTGGAAAAATGAAAGCTGCAGACAGGTAAAGATCTAATCAGTAGTGTTTATCTTCCCAGAACTGCAGCAATCACCCTCACTCTCACCACATATAACTATCATAGCTGGCCTAAATTGGCTGTTTGAAATGTGACTAAAAGCACAACAAATGAATGAAGCAGCACCGATTAATCCTCTTAACAGCAAAGAAACCACTTGAAAGCAGTGTAGCTTGTAAAACCAGTTCAGTTAATAATTATAACTTCAAATCAAAGGAAAAAAAGTAAAAAGCAGAAAAATGAAATTATTTAAATAATTGGAGTTTGCACAGAACTCACTTGAAAGCATTGCAAACAATAAAACATCTTCAAGTGAATGCTGCAACTTTGGATTTGGAGAGAAAACAGTAACATAAGGAAAAAAAGACATGAATCACTCAAAACTGATTTAAGTAGTTGGGTAACTGTAAGTGCAGTAGAATAGTTGTATGTTTCTGTTTCTTGGTGCAAAATGGAATCATGTGCACAGGAGGTTCAGGTTGCAAGAGTCTCAGGATAAGATGCAAAGAGCATCTGATCTAGTGAATGCTCGTATATCGCTTATCTTTTTATGGGAGGCTAAGAGTCTTACGATGTTTTGATTGCCATATAAATTGTTTCTGTTGGGTCAGGGTCAAGTCTATTAAATTAAAAGAACTAACTCTTTGTCATTTTTGGCGTAGACTGGAGAACACAAGTTGTAACTAAATGCATTTTTGTCTGAATGACTAACCAGATATATTGCATTAGCAAAAGGCTGATCTCTTTCTGGTATAACATTCCATTCAATGTTGCTGGTTGTATTACTTGTCTAAGGAATGCTTCCCAAAGAGACCTTCAGCCTCTTGGTTGATAGTCTTTAAATTTGCTATACATTTTTGTCTGAACCCCCATCAGAGAGGTCAAGTACCTTTGCCACAGCAGTTCTTCATGGTATTTATTCTGAAATTTCTATATACCTTTCAGCTTCCTTTTGGATGCTTCTTTTTACTGTTTTGGAATACTTTCTTATGGGAGACCTCATTCTGATTTCCCATCAAAGTAAGATAATTTTGGGTTTGTTATCATATGTGAGGCACCAGATTATGCAAGTCCTTATACCTCAAAAAATAAACTGAAATTCAGTTAAAATTAGTGAATTTCAAACAACTCAGTGTTATACCTTTAAAGCATTTTTTGCGGGGGGTCGGGGGGTCTGCCCCTTGTACCCCACCCAGTCTTTGAGGCTGAAACCTTTGCATCCCTACTACTTACATGTACTAACTGTGAGACTGTTGTACCACGGAGTAGGGAGAATGCTTTAAGATACTGCATCTTCAGACTTGGTGTATTTTTATTCCCTAGTCTGCACTTTCAGTTCTACTTTTCCAAAGATCACAATTATTATCCCTTAGACTATCAACAGGTGCCATATCTGACGATCTTCCTGAAGAACATCTAGAGTGGAACTACTGTTTAATAACCAATTCCCTTCTAATGTTGCTGTGGTTAAAGACCTAAATGCTACAAATATAGTATTATTCAGTAGCTTACTGCTGAAAGGTATTTATGATGTACTATATGATGTCCTTCCAAATCACCCCATATCACTGTTGCAGTATTCCTTACACTAGGGATCCCCTGGCAAAGGTAGCCCGACTTCCAGCCAGTATACCAAAGCCTTAGGTTGTTATAGGGATGTTGTACATCACACGTATGCACCCCGCTCATGGAGTAGGGCATAAAGGTGACATATAGATGTACCTTCCTGAGAACTTGGTTGCCACCAGTCCGAATGCCATCTTTGATCGTTTGTCTGAATACTCCTTCATCTGCTGTTTACTAAGCCATTTCAAATAAGTGCCCCGTTGGTGTTTTTGCTTCTTATCATTACCTTTTCTTTTGGTTGTAAGGTTACATGTCATCCAGGAAGGGCAAATGCCAGTGTGGGAGACAGATTTCCATAAGGACCATCACGAGCAGTATTTGTTTTGCTTAGGTGCTTCTCACAACAGTACGTCATGCCCTATTTGTCAGGCGTTTGTCCCTAAAACGTTCATAGCCATCTCTCCTCCTTGTCCATCTACCTGGAAAACCAGTGTCTTAAATTGTTGGTGCAGGGTAGTATGGCAGAATTGTCTCCACCTAAGGGTTAGCTGTCTGCTATGAAGTAGGCCAAAAAAGTTAGGTCACATTCTACTGCTGTACTGCCTCCTCCAGAAGTCTTTCTCTAGGCTGCTGAAAGCCCAGAGGTTCGCCTGGTTTGTCCATCAGATTTCTCTGCTGCAACTACTTAGGAGGCTGGCATGGATCTGTCTTCTTACATGTCCTTGAAGGCTTTGCACATGTCCGTTTTGGATGTTCAAGGGGAACTGCGGCTGACAGTATCTGAGGGACTGAGGGGTGTTCTGTAGATTCTTGTTAGAGAAGAGATTCCCAATACGTTGATTGAATGTCAGCAGGGGTTTGAACCTCTTAAGGTGTTTAGTGCAGGCATCCTTTTAAAGAAGAAGCGGAAGACAAAGTATATTTTCCCTGCTTCTAATGATCCTCACTTGAATGACAGGGGTTATTTAAGGCTCTCATGGCATTAAAATCTCCTCGGGGAGGTTCTCTTCCTGCCCTTCTTTAGTGGCCCAGGGAGCAGGACTCTTCTGATGAGGACTTAGACTCTGATGAAGAATCTTTGGCCTATTCCTCCCATATTCCCTCTCCATTGGATTATGATTCTGAGGAGGAGGACTCTGTTAGTCCATATTCTCCTTTTGAGGAAATTTCTTTTGGGGAGTCTCTCTCTCATATGAAATGTTTTAAGTGAGACTGCACAAAGGTTTCTGATGCTCAGAAGAGGTACTATGAACTCCTTCAAATGGAGTTTCCTAATCCCTCTGCTATTCCTCCTGTTCTTGCTACTTTGTTGGACACATTTTCAGCAGCCTGTCAAGCTCCTGATTCCCAGCCCCCTGCTCCTAAAAAAACTGATAGGTTTTATAAAGTTCCTGACGATTGTGAATTTCTTTGTAAGTGCCCCTCTGCTCACCTGTCTATTATTTCTTTGTCTTCTGACAAGCCTTCCAAGCTTCGACCTTCTACTAAACTGCTTCCTTCTAACAAGGACAGTAGAACCATGGAAAAATTGGGCAAAAAGGTGTACACTGCTGCTACCCTGGCCTTTCAGGCTGTCAATTACCAGATTCATATGAACAGATATGGTTTAGTCCTTCTGTCTCAGGCTTTTCAAGTTATTTCAGATCTTCCAGATTCTGAGGGGAAGGCTTTGTCCCTCTCTTTGTTGAGGTCATCTTTTGGAGCGACTTGCCATTCCATTAAATGTGATTGTGATACAGCTGATGCCTCTTCTAGGGCTGCTTCCTTCGGTTCTGTGTTGAGGCATTATTCCTGGCTTCCTCTTCAGTCTTTGCCTGATGATTTTAAGGCCAAATTGATGGATGCTCCTCTTGACAGTAAAAATCTCTGTGGTTATGCACAGCTTTTTAGTCTCTTCTGGAGAAGGGTAAGGCTGTGCAGGAACTGAAACATATTTTTGTTTCCCCTGCTCCAAAATTTCTGAGGCATTATCCTACCTGAGGCATTGCCTTTGTATGTAGATGGTCTCGGCTCCTCCTGCTAAGTCTTCTCAGACTCCTACAGGTCAGAAGCCTCCTTTTCCAAACAAACCAAATTCTATCTTCTTCCCTCCCTCCTAAGCCAAGTTCCTGTATCTCTTCATCTTTCCTGACCCTTCACAATTGGTTAAGGATCACTCAGAATTCTTGGATTCTATCCATTCTTCTTCCACAGGTAATATGTGGTATGGAAATCCCTTCCTCTTTTTTCGGCATTCCTCAACCTCCTCAGAAACAGCTGCCCTTTTATTCGGATGTCCTTCAGAGCCTTTTGTCTCAAGGTACCATCCAAGCAGTTCTGCTCTTCAAAAGGGAAGGGGTTTTATTCTAAAATGTTTCTGGTTCCTAGGAAAGAAGGCACCTGGAGAATATAATGAAGTTTGCTTTCATGTGAGGATTTTGGAAAAAAGCTCTCGGGAAGCAAGTTGTGTAGTGGAAGCTAATTAACACCTTTGCTTCCTGAGATCTTCTAAGTTAGGAAATCACTTGCTTCTTGAGAGCTTTTCTCCAAAATCCTCAACTGAAAGCAAACTTCATATCTGATAAATGGTGTGAGTTAGAGAAGATGTAAAATGTGATATCTGTTTGGTAGAAAGTGGGCTACACACTGATGTTAGTATCAAGGTATATCTGTAGATGCTTATTTTATATTACAGATTTATGTAGGAAAACCTGTATTTCATTTCCCCAAAAAATAATAGGGTTATGCTTGCAGAAAAGGTTATATTCCTGTAAGTGTATAAGAGATCTGAGATGTCACTGAGACTACTGTTTACCTTTTTGAGAATTTTTCAATGATGTATGACGAGTGGATAGCATACTGCTTTTTTGTGATACTGCCAAATCTATACAAATTATGCATAAAAATAATTTCACATTATTTCAAAGCAATATAAAGCTACAAAATCATTTGTGTTTGCTGGCAAGCAGCAGTAGCAACATTGTGTGCCTTAATATTTTGTATACGAGGGCACCATTTGTTCACCTGAAAGCCACATAGCTTTTATGAAATTGATGCAGTTATGAAAATTTAGATCTGATGTTGTTAATCTTCTTTCCGTTCGTCACTGATGGGTTTGGTTCCGAGCCCACGGAACCGAGTCGGCCTATTACCAAGCTCGCGTCAGCCAAAAAAACTCTTGAGCTAAGTCTCTACCCAGAATGCCCTTCTCCCCGTTACCTCAGATCTCGTTTGCCGCAAAGCCATGTTTCAGCCAAGCACTCAGCTAAGTGAAATCTTTTTTGAAATTTGTGTAAATGTTTTTGGATATCTTCATATTTTACCAAACCTTTAATATTGCTAGTATCTCTTTTCTTCAGTCTAACCTTATTCTTTCCACTCTACCCGTTGCTACCATTGGTAAACTTCAAGTACCATTGTTGGTATGGCCTTTTCCCTTACCCTTGTGGTATTTCCTCAATACCATAGCTGGTATTGTTTTCTCGTGCTTAACGTGCTAGCTTTTATCAGGTGTTTCCCTTTCTTCTCTTCATACAGTATATTGTTATATTGGTGATTTTCTTGTGATTTTTTTTGAATGGAGTTGACTTAATTATTGTTGGATTATATAGTTGGTTGTGGTGTCCTTTTCTACCCAGATGCCGGATAAAAAGGGTACTTTAGGCTTTAAGCATTGTACTTCTTGTAAGGGCAAGTTACCTAACAGTGATTCGCATGATGACTGTGTATACTGTTTGGGAGTGGCTCACCTTTTGGTGCAGCCTCCATGTGATATTTGTCAAAGCTTCAGCCAATGCACTCTTAATGAGCGCAAAAATAAACTTATTCTGAAGGGGTTACTCAAGTCTCCCTTCTCAGAGGACATTTCTGCGATGGAGGTCTCAACCCCTCCTTCTAAGGACAAAAAGAGATCCCATTCTGTTCCTTCTTCACCATCGGGTGATTAGAGCAAACCTGGGAAATCTAAGGTCCCTAAGTTACCGTTGGAGCATAAATCTGCCTCTTTGGCTCCTCCATCCCCGGCTCTGACCATCTGAAAACCTTTGATACTGACCTCTGTTTTGGCACACGTCCTGCCTTCGTCACCAATCATAGATCTTACTATGCCTATTTCGACTTCGGCACCTGTAGCTACTTCGGCTCAGGGTACACCTTCGACCACAACATCAGTTTCCATTTTGGAACCGACCGTTTCTGCTACGAGTGCTACTTCAGCACCAAGCGTTGTATTGACCACACTGGATCTGACCCCTTTGCTTCCGGTCTTGAAACTAGAGACTTTGGTGCCAGCACACCTTGCACCACGGACCCGATACTCACCCTCCGTAGACCCGTTTCTGGGCCAAGCATATAGCCCATTTCTCGAACGTCCTGACTCTCCATCTGGAGTATCCACTAGATCCACCAGGAGCCTTTTGGAACACGATGTGGTGCATCTTGTGGACCAGCTGTTGGTAGCCCGGGGGATTCCCTCACTTTCTAAAATCCATCCACCTGCAGGACTTGGGTTGCCTTATCCACGGACTCCATCTTACACTCCTCCTTTGTCCATCTCTGTTCCGGAGTCTTCTGCTCCGACATCCTTCTTGGAACCCATCACCTCGGCGCCTACAGTGCATCTCACTCCAGCTCCGAGTTTGTCCCTTTGGTCTTGTGTTCCCGTTGAACCAGTCCTTCCTTATTCTGGGGATTGGGACACGTCGGCCCGGGGTATGGTGCCAACTTTTTCCTCAGTTCCTTCCTCGACGCCGATGGCTGCGTCTACGCCGATCCTGCTTGAGGCTCCATCCGTGTGGGTGGATCTGTTGGAGCAGGGTGTGACCCCAGTCCCGAGGTTGTCTTTCTCGGTTCCGGGCTCCCATCCCTCTTTGAGCGGGCCTGCTTTTTGCGCGATGGAGAGGGCTCCTGCTTTTGGCAGCACTCCTTTGATGTCAGAACCCCAGTTTTCACCCTCTGAGCTACAGCTGTCACAGACCAACCCCCTAGGTACCGGGCAGAAAAGCCGCAGGACACCCCTGTTCAGGGTACCCACTCTTCTGAGTCCTCCTCAGAGACCCCCACTGAGGAGCCCCCTTGAAAGAAGACATGCAACAGGAAGCACGTGGACTCACCTGAGGAGTTCTTATTGGAAGACACTGATTACGATGATGATGCAGGGTCCCAACGGTCACCTCCTGATGATGTCTCCTTTGGAGACATCCTGGAGATGTTAAAGCAGAGTGGTGACTGGAAGCCCTCCAACCCTTTGTCCGAGGAGTCCATGTTCCTGCAGGCTTTTCGTGCTCGGCCTTCTACCTCTTGGGTGACCCCGCCTGCCGACGAGCTCATCCAGCTTGTTGTGCAGTGGGTGTGGAAGAACCCTGACTCCATTGAGGTGATCCCCCGGAGACCAGACAAAATTCTTTCCCCTCCCATGGGGAATCCGCACTGGTCCAAAGGGTTAACCAGTTGATGCTATGGTGGTGGTGGCCACGAAAAAGGACTTAGCTGAGAAAATCCCACTGTCCACCCACCCAACAGTGAGTCCCAGGCGGTGGGCAGACTTGGGAAGCATGTTTTTGCATCAGGGACTTTTGCTATACGCTCCCTGAATTATTTGGCACATTTTACGAGGCTCCAGATGGACTTGATCTCTGAACTTTCTGGGACACTCGCAGGACAGTTGTCTGATGAGGTCAGGGACAAAGTGGCCTTGCAGCTAGCAACCCTGGAATCAATATCCAGCTCTTCCATGAGATTGCTCTCACACGCAACCGAAGGGGCGGCTAGAGCAGCAGGTTCGGGCATTATGAGGCGTCATGCATGGATGCGCATCTGTGACCTCACGGATCCCTTCAAGTCTTCCTTTCTGAATACTCTCATTGAAGCTTCATCCCTTTTTGGCTCCAAAGTGAAGGACACGCTGGCCAGGTGTGAGCAAGATGAAAAAACCCTGTCTGACATAGGCCTATGGTTTTCCAACCCTCAACGTACCTTCTCCAGGAATCAGAGGAGTGGGAAAATGTGGCATAAGAAATCTTAGGTCCTTTCCATGCCACATGTGGTGATGATACTCCCAGAGGCAGAGGGGGTAACAATTCTGGAACACGCCCCTATAGAGGCAGAGGGTGTCCTCTCAACCAAGGGTCCAGGGACTCCTTCTCTGGACAGCCTTATCAGCGCTCCTGAGCGGCGGCCCGATTGCTTACCTCTGGAAGCAGTCGGGGGCCATTTCTCTCTGCACCAAGCTGCCTGGCAATATATCACCACCAATCGTTGGGTGCAGAATATTATCACCAAAGGTTACACCATTCTCCTTTCTTGTCAGCCAAAATTTCCAAGAAAATTTCCTGATGTTCCACCCAGTCAAAGGGAAGAAGCAGCTTCAGAGATTATAAAGCTGTCTCAAAAAAGAGTCATCCAACCAGTCCCACCAGACAAGCGTGGATCCGGATTTTACTCGAGATTCTTTTTAGTGCTAAAAAGGACAGGGGACTGGAGACCCATTTTGGATCTCAGCAGCTTAAACAAGTCTGTCACCCACACCAAATTCCAGATGGTCACAGTTCAGTCTATCCTTCCCTTTTTAAGAGAAGGCGATTGGTTGTGCTCTATAGATCTCCGGGATGCGCATTACCACATCAAGATGGACAAATGCTCCAGGAGTCTACTTTGCTTCTGGCTAGGAGCCAGTCATTACCAATTCCATGCCCTGCTGTTTGGTCTCTCTACAGCCCCCAGAGTGTTCACGAAATGCATGGCAGTGGTAACAGCTCACCTGAGACTAAAAAGATTCCGGGTGTTTCCATATCTAGACAACTGGCTCCTTACCGCCCCCACCAAGCATCTTCTGGTAACTGCGCTACAACATACTGTCTCTCTGGCAAAATTGTTGGGAATAACAATACATTGGGAGAAATCAAATCTTATCCCTACACAACAAATAGAGTTCATTGGAGCAGTGTTCAATACTCAGTCCTGTCTGGTATCACTCCCTCTTCACAGACTCCATTGATTGAGGCTTCAAATCTGAGTGATTCATTCTCAAACATCAACCTCTGCAAGGGAAGTTCTTCAAGCCCTAGGTTTTATGGCTGTGTCAATTCCAATAGTGCCTCTAGCAAAGCTACATATGGGAATCCTGCAATGGCTCCTTCTGTGTCAATGGTTCCCAAACTGTCATGTCCTGGATTACAAGATTTGAATAACCAACTCCTGCAAGCAGGACCTGTTTTGGTGTATGAGGCCAGACGTAGATCTTTGGAGCCTCCAATTTCAACCCTCCCAGCCCACAGCCATTGTGACCATGGATGCTTCCCTGATTGGGTGGGGGGCCATTTCCAGGGAAAGACTGTCCAAGGCACATGGTCCTCCTCAGAGGCCCACCTGCATGCCAGTGTTCTGAAACTGAGAGTTGTGCTGTTAGTATTGCAGGCATTTCATTAGTCTCTCTCCTCTGGGACAATTGCAATTCAATCAGACAATATGTCAGTGGTCTGGTACATCAACAAGCTAGGAGGAACCAAGTCCTACCCCATATGTCGAGAAGTCATGAGAATTTGGCAGTGGGCATTAGCTTCCAACCGCCTTCTGATAGCAATGCATATCCCAGGGAGCTCCAATGTGATTGCGGACAATCTGAGCAGATGCATCCTCATGACCCATGAGTGGTCCCTCAACCCCGAGGTGGCATCTGTAATCTTCAGCCACTGGGGTCAGCCTTGCTACGCTCTTTTCGCCTCCCCATCAAACACCAAGTGCAGCAGCTACTTCACCCTACTTCCGCCATAGGGGGAGTCACCACGGGATGCTCTGATCCTGGATTGGCCCACGGGACTTCTCTACCCCTATCCTCCCATTCCCCTGATCCCACAATTTCTAAAGAAAGCTCTTCGGTTGAGATGCAAGGTGATCCTCATAGACCCATTCTGGAACCGAAGCTATCAGTGATGAATGAAAGAAGATGAACATCACAGATGGAATGTTATGGTAAGACATAACTTCTTTTTAATAGTCATAACTGCTTTACACAAAGAACATTTTTATGTCAGAATATCTTCACCATTACCCACCTTGTTTTAATGTCATTTTTGCTAACACCCAATGCTTGACTACACCACCCCCAACATGACAGTATCATAGTCTATTTTTGCATTAATAATGTAAACCTGGAAATGTCCTATTTTTCATAACTTTTTGTAAATACTCCTTGATACCTCTGGATCTCACATCCCACAAAGACCATTTCACTGTCATGCTTAGCAGATCATTGCAGCTTGCCAATGCCACACTGCTGCCTTAGTTTTGTCTTTGTACCTTTACCAAGACTTCAGAAATTAGACATTGAAAACAGTGAAAATGTACTCATTTCATGAGTACAGGAAAGTCTTCTGTAAAGATGAGAATACGCTTACAGGACACACAGAAACTCTGCTAAGATGCAATGAGTTAGGAGATGCTGGAATGTGTCAGAGGAAGCACGACTTTGAGTTGCTGGTACTGAGACTTTTTAATTTAAGTGGGACTGAGAAAAGATCCCATTCATTTCACTCATTCACCCACGTCTTTCAAAGGCCATCTTGAAGAACTTCAGAAATGATGAGTTTGTATAACAAAAGTTTTTAGAGTGTAACAAATGCTTTCAATATTTGCAAGCTGTGCAGTTAAAGCAATAGTTACTATTTTTATTTATTTTTGTTATGCATCTACATTATTTTGGAGCAGTTTTCAAGCAAACCTGTTCATATAACATGGTTGCATGTTGGTTTATGTAAGCTGAGTGTGGCCTTTTGTTTTAATCTAAAATATTAGATCTTTGTGGAGTTTACTACAGTGAGTTGCATTTAGGTTTTCATTTCTTGATAGCATTGTAGATGCAGTTGTTTGAATCTGTAGCTCTTGCACTGGGTGGTATGCATGTACCCCATATGAAACATGCCACTATGTCCATGTACCAAGCTAGGATAACATGGTCAGCTGTATCATTACCAGTTTGTTTTGCCACTTAAGTAGCTAAGTTCTCAGTCCTAATTTGCTTTGTTGAACATTTCCTAAGTTTGGGGCCTAAAAATGATATGTTTTCAGAGTGCCTTTGGCTGTCTTGTCTTGAGTCAGGACCCATGTAAGGTTAACCTCTGCTGTCTAGCAAAGAAGTATTAAACTCAGCTTACCTCGATTGCCAAAACTTCAGTCTAACTACCCACAGGAGGTGTAAGTGGAAGCCAGATGGTTGACATGCATTAGATATGCTTGATGACCCTATGAATGAGTGCATTATTTACACTATCCTATTCTAAAGTACGTTAGATGGGTTCAGAGCTCTGTCTATAAATAAGTTCTTTCATAAATCCCAGGTGTAGTTTGCCTCTACAGACTCCTGCCTTTGCCCCACCTTACCCCTCTCCTTCCTGTTGACTTCTTCACATCTTTCTGGTATGATGTTGTGCACCTAATAATGTTCCACCTATCTCTTCTGGTGTGTTCACGAGAGTAACTTCAGTTCATGTAGTGTGTAAACTTATCCTTCTCCTCCATCTCACAGACCTTGCTGTTGGCTTTTCTCTGAATTTGTAACAGCCTGGCGTCTGTCTCGTTGTATGGTTTCCAAACCTGCACAGTGTACTTAAGCCACGGCCTTATGATGTAGATGAAGAACATTGCCTATTTGCTTTCAGGATCTGTCTCCTTGAGGATACACCCCAACATTCTGTTTGCTGCTGCCATGGCTTTGTTGTGACGGGCCATTCCATATGTGCTGAGCAGCCACAGGTCCTTTTGTCTGCACTTTTCCCTTCAGTCTCTGTCTGCTAGCTAAAACTTCCTGCAGGGCTATTGTGGTTAAGTGCAGTACTCTGTATTTGTTTGCAGTAAAACTCTGCTGCATTCTTTCTGCCCATTTAACTGGCCTTTCCAAGTTCTTCCTTTGATTTCCATCATCATCTACTGCTGTACATACCTTTACTTCATCAGCAATTAGACTAATCCTGGTCTTTTTACCCCTTTATATAAATATATTTCAAACAAGCTTTTTACTAGAACTAGACTCAGGGTTGAGCCCTGCATTTCTTTGGTAATCACTTTGTTTATTCTTGACATCTGGCTCACTGCAACCTTCTATGATCTAACCTTCAACCCCACAGTTTTTCTAGCAGCCACCTGTGCAAAACTGAGTCAAAACCCTTGATAAAATGGTGGTAGACCTTGTCTACCAAGACTTCTCTCAAGTTTGCCAGTAATGTAGATATAAAACTAGCTCAGGTTTAAATGAGGGATCTTCCTGGATTAGTCTAGAAAAAAATTTTGAAAATGTATTTCACTTCAGTCCTTTACAAATACCTTTAGAAATATTTTTAATAGGAGAAATATATTCTCCTAGTACTGTGTCAGCATGGCACCTTTCCTATCCTTTTCTTCATCAAGAATGAGTACTGCTACTTTCACTGTTTTTTCTGTAAGTTCTTTCTCATCATTGCTTATCTTAGCCATGTTTACCTCTTCTTTCTTCCTTTCTGTTGTATACTTAGAAAAACCTTTATTTTGCATCTCACAAACTATCTCTTATGAAACCGTTATCTTGGGCGATGTTAATATCAACTGGAATGCCCTCAACACTGATTCCCCTAACATCTCCATCAACCTCTTTGGATTCTCACAACTAATCTCCACCCCTGCCCACCTAAACAAATCTACCAATTATGGCTCCACTCTAGACTGGGTCCTCACCTCTAATCCTAATCTTTGTCACAACCCCTCCATACTACCTGATACCTAAGCGAGCATCATCTCACCTACATACTTAAGACACTCTCCTCAACTATGTAAGCCACAGCAATACAAAGACTGCCGCAACCTTTCCAGTTTTACTCCAGAAACTTTCAACCACCAGATCTCTTCAATTAATTAGTCCTTTCCACAGTCTCCCCCTAGAGGAATTTGTCCTGGCATTCAACAACATCTTTCTAGACACACACCACTCCATAGCCCCCATCAGGAAACTAAGAATCATCACACATTATGCCCCCTGGCTAATGCAAGCCACCCAAACTTTCATACATAAGAGAGAGATTGTGTGGAAAAAAGGGAAAGATCCAAATTCTTCACCGATCTTCAAACCTATAGAGAGCTTTGAAGCTTAACCAAAAAAAAGGTAACCCTTGACAAACAAAACTTCTTCCATAAACCACTCAACAACCCCACTCCAACCCCCCAAATTTTTGGCACTCAGTTAATAAGCTTCTACATCCTAGGAGCCCATCATCCCCTAACCCTGCCCTAATAGCTCTGCCATCTCGGCTTTTCCCAGTTAGGGGTCGCCACAGTGGATCACCTTGTCCGCTCATGATTGGCAGTGGAGTTTTTCACTTCTACCTTCCTAAATATTTTCTTCATTGACACTATCCACAACCTTACCAAGAATGACAATATCACCCATCCCACATCCTCTACACCTACTCCATCACCAATCTTTTCTCTTAAACCCATCCCCACAACCTATATTAAATCTCTTCTGAGAAAACTTGAAACTTGCTCTCCATCAGTTGATAATCAGCCTCCCCAATTCTTAAAAAATTGTTGCCAACTCTATTGCTTTCCCCATCTCCATATTATTCAATAGATCCATTAAGGAAAACACTGTGCCTAACATATGGAAAAAATTCCACATCATTCCCCTGCATAAAGGTGGCAGTTCAACTGACCCCTCTAATGTCAGGCCAATTGCCATCTTATCTCCCCAGACTAAAATTCTAAAAAAATGCATTCACAAACAGCTTTTTGACCACCTTCTACAAGAACATCTTCTCACACCCACACTGCATGGTTTTTGCCCAAAATATAGTACTACTACTCCTCTGACATCCTTCATAGATGCTATTACAAATTCTCATGACAGCAATAAGTTAGTCTCCTTCTTGTTTCTTGATCTCTCCAAAACCTTCAATACCGTATCCCGTAGATTACTTCTATCAAACTAACTTCACTAAACCTCTCTAACTCTGCACTATCTTGGTTCTCCAGCTACCTCTCCGGTAGATTCCAGGCAGTGAAATGGGAATCCAACGTCTGTCCCTTCCTACCCATTCAAACAGGGTACCCCAAGGTTCTATCCTCTTTAACAGGGACCTTCATTGTTCTTGTCCACTCTATACCATTTTCCAATGTGCTGACAACTCTACAATCATCTCCTGCTCTGACAACATCACTCACCTCCATGCCCTCACCCAACAGTCCCTTCACGCAGAAGATTGCTTACCAACTCTTACTTAACCCAAAGAAATCCAAACTTCTCCTATTCCTCCCTGCAACTCTCCAACATCACAAAGCCACCTTTACTGTCTGCTCCATCAACAACACAAGCATCTCCACTGAACCTCATACTAAATTTCTAGGTGTTCTTATTGACGACCAATTAAAGTTTGATCTCCACAATCAGCAATGCATTAAAAAGAAACCTCAAAAGCTGGGCCTACTGTACAGGCATAAAAAATTCCTCACAGATGCTTCAAGACTCTCCCTTTCACAATCTTTCCTACTTTCTACACTTCTGCATGTAGCCCCCATGCTCACACATCTCCAGTCCAATCTTCTGTCCAAACTAGAACTCGTTTATAATAAAATTGCAAAATTTGCCTCCAACCAACCTTAGCATACCCACCACTGCATTGCTCTAAAAGGCCTACAGTGGCTGGAATTTCATCACCAAATTCTACTATCCCAGCTTCTCATGACACACTCAATCTTACATGAACCCTCCTCATGCCCCTCTCTCTCTACTCTAATCCAACCATACATTTCTGACTGTGCTCTCCGTAGCACCTACTGCAAGTTTATAAGCCTAACAAACATATTGGCAAACTCCACTACAGTTACTCCGCAGTTAATGCCTGAAATAAACTACCTTTAAGAGTCAGAGCTATCACTAACCCTAAGTCCTTTAAAACAACCCTGAAGGAAAGCATTTATAAATCTTGGTCTTGCTTATGTAATGATTCTGCTTAACAAAACTTCCATTCTTCTACAGTTTACTTCATCTATGATCCAACTTAATATACTTTCCCTCTTTACAGCTTTGCTGCCTAACTCTCTCCCATCTCTCTCATAGGTTCATAGTTCATAGGTTCTCCAGTCCAATCTTCTGTCCAAACTAGAACTTGTCTATAATAAAATTGCAAATTTTGCCTCCAACCGACCTTATCATACCCACCACTGCTTTTTTATACTATGCTTACAGTTTCTCTGCTGCTTCTTTATACTATGCTAACAGTTTCTGCTTGTACTCTCAGCTTCCTGAATGTTGTTGGTCACTGGCCTTTTACAGGGGAGTTTAACCCCTGTATATATTGTATGCCTTTAAATACTCTGCTTCTACTGTAGCTTTCGTTAGCCTGTGATCTCCTATGATAGTTTTCTTTTCTATTTATGTACAAAACTGACTGTACTCTTTTATGGTGCATTTATTGTACATTGTTTTGAATGTTATCTGCCTGCTTTCTCTGACATATTTGTACTTTGTATAATGCATTATTAATTTAGATACAACTTGCTCATTGTAATAATTTAGATACAACTTGCTCATTGTAATATTTTACCATTTACTTTTGTTTCTGGTTTCTACTGGATCTTTTCTTCTCAGGTCTGTGCTGAAAAAGGGCTATTGACAAGTCAGACTAACCCAGTTAACAAATGTCAAATAAATAAAAATAAATAAGTCTTACCGATTCCTTCAACCCCCCCCCTTTAGCTTGCATCATTGCTCCCCCCCCCTTTGCTGCCCTTGTACTTACCTTCTTTTACTTTGCCTCCTTCACCTCTTCTTCCCCACCCTTCTATTTTTTGTGTGCCTTTACTGTAATTGCTGTTTCTACATTGCTCTGCAGCTGCATTGACTTTTTACACATTCCCTGTCTGGCCTCTTCCTCACTGTCCATAATCCTCAGTTATTGCATTCCTGACCCATTTTCCATAGCCTGTTCGCTCTTTCATTTCAACTGATGACTCTGTGCTCATTTTGTGATCTTCTCCCCAGTTTGGGATAATCATGCCCCAAAAATCCCACACCACCATCATTCTTTTCATTCTAAACTACATAGCCACACACAGGTTTGACTACTGTTGGCAAATGATGTCTTTACCTGGACATCCCTTACCCCCTCCACCTTGGTTAGAACTACATCCAGAATTCTGTCATTTCTGATACAGTTCCACATCACCTGGATGAACTTCCGTTGTTCCAAGATGTGAGTAACTTCCTACTCTCTCTCCCTTTTTCTTTTACATGGATGGCAAACTATTCCATGCCACTCCTGGCAGATTCCCATTCCCAATGTGTATAACTTTGATCCTCATGGCTCACACCTTTATTCTATTCTCAAATATCTCATACTGTTCATTAACAAGTAAGGGGGTCAGTACACTGCATCTCCACCAGTACTGTCCCTTTCTCTCTCTTCAGTCACCAACACTGGTTGTTACCTCATTCAGTTCATCTGTAATGTTACTACTCCTGCTATCTGCAGCCTTACCTTCCAACATTTGTCCAATTTGTCTTCCTCACTATCCATGTAAGTTGCCAGTTTTCCCTCCTCTTGTTCTTTTCCTACAAGCCCTTATACACTGCTTTCTACTCACAGGTCTAATTCACCTTATTCTCTTAACCACCCCCTTCTGCTCTATTTTCTTGCCCTTTGACACAACCTTCCTTCTGTTCTAGATCCCTTCTGCTCTGCAGTCTAGTAATGAACACCAGTTTACTTTCCTTTCATTCTCTTTCCCTCCTACCTGGTTTTGTGCTTTTACTTCTTCACTTTGTCTTTGCCTTATCCATTGTATTGACTCTTGCATGTACGTTGCTGGGTCCTCCTCCCATTTATTCTTGTCATTGCTGATTTCTTTGCCATACTACCTTGACTCATTTCTTATCTCTTTCTAGGCTTCTTGTCTTATCTTTTTCTCTTTCAGTGTCCTATCTGCTGCTCACTTACCTGTACTTTCTGTGTAATAACTTGATTCTCAACACCTGAAAACATAATTAATCTGCCCTGATTTCACAAACTATTCACTGGAGTACATATGCAATCTAAACACAAGTACTTGCATGGGAATGAGCTTTAATGGAGTTAACACCACCCACAAATTAAAAAAAAAATACAGCAACATAAGCCCCTCCATGCCCACAAACCCCTTACTTATTTTTATTCCACTGCTGCTTCCAAATGTTGAAAGAGCACTGAATAAAAATTTTAAAAACGCATTGTGCAACATGCTTTGGTGTTAGAGCAAGGATTAAACCGTAAAATTTGAGCTTTCATCACTGTTACAGTGCATATTAGAAAAAACAAGAACATGGAAACTAAGCATCTGATATTGTAATTTTTTCATCTCATCCTCACATATAGGGGAGTCTGGATCTGATCCATCAGATCCAACTCGGCCTTTAGCAAGCTCATGGCAACCAAAAAGCTCTTGGATGCCTCCCCTTACCCACAATGCATCTCTCCCAATTACCTCAGATCTTGTTTGCTGTTTTGCAAAGAAGTGGTCCGATCAACAAACTGTTGGCATCAGGTTATATTTTTCTAAATATTTTCTCTAATATTCACTAATTTATTATTTTTCGTCTGTTATTTGCCTCTTTTCTGCATTATCTGGTAGTGTAGTTCACTTTTCTGTAAAGTAACTGAATTTTTTATTTAGGTTACTTCTCTTCTCCCCTTTTTCCCACCAGTAACAGTAACCATTTTTTATGGGTTACTCCCCTTTTTCCATTGAGGTATTTCTTCACTACTATTGCTAGTAGTCCTTGTCTTTCCCTTCGGTTTAAAAAAAAAAAAAAAAAAAAAAGAAAATCTTTCTGCTGTTTCCCTTTCCTGTGAGCGTGTGTCTGTTTGTTTTCTTTGAGAGATCTCTCAGCCCTCCTGTTTCCAGTATGGCTGAGAAATAAGTGAAACCGGTTGGTTTCAAAAAATGCTGTAAGTGTGGGCATAAAATCCCAGTTAGCGATGCACACTCTTTGTGTATACTGCCTTGGGCCCCTTCACGTACAGGAAGGTTGTGCTATATGCCACTTGTTTAATCACAGAGCTTTAGTTGAGCATAAGAACAAGCTCATTCTAAGGAGTATGTTGCTTTCAGCTTTTGGAGAGGCTATTTCTGGAATTACAGAGAAATCAAGATCGGCCTCCAAAACTAAGTCAGCTCATTCGAGCCCAGCTTCTTCTTTGTCCTTCATATCCTGGGACAAAGTTAAGAAGAGACCTTCTTTGGCACCGACTGATGTCTCGGAGCTGAAATCAAGAACTTTAAAATGTTCAAGTTCAGATGAGTATGGGATCCGATCGGAGACCTCTGCTCCGATCTGTACTCATTTGGATCCGATTTCTTCAGCTCTGATCCTATCTGGTAAGGATGGATGAGATCAATCGATGTCAGATCTGACATCCAGTCCTTCTAAGCAAATTTTGCAATTACCAAGAACTTGGTACTCTCCATCCTATGACCCAGTTCCATTGAGGGTACTGTCTTCCTTCTTGTTGAGGCCTAGATCTCCTTCTCTCATCGTTCTGTTCAGCTATTAGCCTAACTGAAGTAGATGTGGAATGGATGGTGCAGAAGATTTTATGGCCGCAGGGTATCACTATGTCTCCCTTGACCTCGACCCTTAAGGTTTTAGGACAGTCCAAACCATACACTCCCCCTCTTCCTCCTCCTTCGACTTCAGTGCAAGCTTTGGAGCTATCAGATCCGATACGCCTGGTGTCTTTGACTTCTGATCCAAAAATGTCCCTTTCTTTGGATCAGACTTTCGCTCGGATGTCATCAGTTTCTTTGGAGCTGGAGAGTTCTCGGAGCCATAGCGAACCTCGCATATCTCAGGTGCACTGGACTCCCAGGTCTTCAGAGCAGTCAGTGTGCCTCGGGGCTTCTATGAAGGTAAGTGTGGCTCTGACTTCAAACCCATGTGACCTGTCTTCTGGACTGGAGAGGACCCCATCTCGGAAACACCGTTTGTCAGAGCTGGAGTCCTCATTCATTCAGGAACAATCAACCTTTGGGGCCTTGGAGAGGTGTATAGCTGCCACTGCAACTAAGAAGTCACCTGCCCCCTCGGATCCATTATCCCAACAAGATAGCCTGCCTGCCTCTTCTCATCACCAGGTTCCACAGGGACTGTGGGACCATAGGCAGCAGGACACCCATCTGGGTACCCAGGACTCTTCTGATACCTCCCCAGATTACCCCACTGAGGAGGTCCCTAGGAAGAGATTATGCAAGAGGAAGCATTTGGATTTCATAAAGGAGTCAGCCACTGAGGACACTGACCTCGATGAGGGTGAAGGGATCCCCGAGGTCACTCCCTGAGGATGTTTCCTTTGAGGAGATTCTGAAACAGAGGGGTGGCTGGCAGTCCAGTAATCCTTTACCTGAGGAGTCAATGTACCTGGCTGCCTTTCGTTCTTGCCCATCCACCTCCTGGGTGACTCCAGTCACTGATTAGCTCATAGGTTTGATCTCACGGTGGGCGTGGGAGACCCCAGATTCCATTGAGCCTGTTCCTTGGAAACCAAATAAAATTATAACCACTCCCTTGGCTATGGCTTTCTGGGCAAAAGGGGTTGCAGTAGATGCCATGTTCGTGGCGACAGTGAACAAGAAGGATCTCTCTGAGTGGAGTTAATATTCCAAGACGATGGATAGCTGTGGGAAGCATGTCTTTTTGTCAGTGGACTTTGCCTTATGGTCACTGAATTGCCTTTCTCATTTTACCAGGCTGCAAATGGATCTGATCAAGGAACTTTCAGATATCCTCGAAGGAGCAGTAGCGGAGGGAGCTAAAGAGAAAGTAGCATCCCAGTTAGCCACACTACATTCAGTAGCCAACTCTTCCATGAGGCTCATAGCACATGCAGCCGAAGGAACAAGCAGAGCAGCAGTCTCCGGCTTCTCCAAGAGGAGGCATGCCTGGATGCGCCTTTGTGATTTTGTGGAACCTTTTAAGTCTTCATTTGTCAATGTGCCATTTTACTGTACATCTGTTTTAGTCCCAAAGTGAAGAATACGGTATCCAGGTGTAAGAAGGAGGGGTAAGACCCTATCTGCCATGGGCATACGTTTTTTGGCTCCTCAGAGACCTTATTCCAACGGTCAGAAAGGTAGTTCGAAAATGTGGTTCAGAAAATCTCAAGGGTCCTACCAATACACACGTGGTGATTTTTCCCCCAGAGGCAGAGGGGGAAACAATAAAGAAGTTGCCTTCGAGGCAGAGGAGATCCACAAAACCAAGATTCCCGGAAGCTTTTCTTTGGGAAGCCTTTCCATCGCTCCTAAAAGGAGGCCCGATTGTCCACCTCTGGAGGCAATTGGGGGTTGACTATCCCTGCACTGGAGAGCCTGCCAAAAGATAATTTCTGATATATGGGTGTAGAGGGTAATATCCATGGGTTACCAAATTCCGTTTACCCAAACCCCCCTCCGATCAAAAAAATCCTGGATGTTCCACCCAAAGGGATCAGGCAGTCATTCAAATTCAGAAACTGCTAAAAAAGAGTCATCTAAGAGGCCCACCCCCCGACCAGAGAAGGTTTGCAACTTACTCAAGGTTCTTTTTGATTTCAAAGAAAACAGGGGACTGGAGACTAATCTGGGATCTCAGCAGATTGAACAAGTCAGTTCCACATTGTAAGTTCTGAATGGTCATGGTGCAGTCCATACTTCTGTTCCTGGAACAGGATGATTGGATGTTCTGTATAGATCTTCAGGATGCATGCTACCACATAAAGATGGACAGACGCTGTAGAAGATACCTATGCTTTCAGCTGGGAGCCAGTCATTGCCAGTTCGGAGCATTGTCCTTTAATCTCACCACCGCCCCAGGGTGATCACCAAATGCATGGCAATGCTTGTGGCTCACCTGAGATGACAAGGATTCCGGTTGTTTACTTATTTATATGACTGCCTCTTATCCACCCCGACCAGGCATCTACTTGATCACGCAAGAGATGCTGTCCTTCATCTTTGTTCAGAATTAGACATTACTGAAAATCACCAAAAATCTCGTCTGAAACCCACTCAAACATTAGAATTGATAGGATCACTGTTGGATGCAAAGCAGATGATTGCCAAACTTCCTCCATCCAGGATTTTAACAATCAGAAGACAAACCTCAAAGTTAATCAGAAACAAGAAGGTGGCAGCACGTCATGTTCTACAAGCCTTAGGATGCCTGGCCACAGCAATTATATTAGTCCCACTCTCAAGGTATCACATGCAAATTCTGCAGTGGCTTCTGGCTTCTCAATGGTCAGTAATTCGTCAACCAATGTCTCATCAGATTCTCCTAACGAACATGTGCAAAAAAGATCTATCATGATGGATTCATTCAGAACAGGTGACTCAAGGTCAATCTTTTGTTCTCCCTCAGTCACAGGCTACGGTGACCACGGATGCTTTCTAGATGGGGGGAGCCATTATCTGGGGAAGAATGTCCAAGGTACCTGGTCTACAGATGAGGCCAAGCTCCACATAAACATCCTGGAGATGAGGGCATGGTGCTTGTAGCGTTGCAGGCATTTCAGACTGCTGTTCCTGTGGGGATGGTAGCGATTCAGTCAGACAACATGTTGGTGGTATGGTATATAAAGAAACAAGGAGGAACCAGATCATATCCGCTATGTCGAGAAGTGCTCATGGTGTGGCAATAGGTGATCTCAACCAACCGCTTTCTGATAGCAACGCATATTCTGAGAAGGTCCAGTGCCATAGTGGACAAGTTGAACAGAACCATCCTCATGGCTTACAAGCGGTCCCTTAACCAGAACTTAGTGGAAAACATTTTTTCGCACGTGTAATCAACCATGCTGTGATCTCTTTGTCTCTCCCCTGAACACAAATGCAGCAGCTACTTTGCCCTAATTCCCCCATCGGGGCAGTCCCCAAGGGACGCTTTAGTACACGATTGGCCTACCCAGACCGTTGTATGCCTTTCCCCCCATTCCGTTGATTCCCAAATTCCTTCAGAAAGCCAGCAGGTTGAAGAGTACAGTAATCCTCATTACCCTGTATTGGCCTCAACAAATCTGGTTTCCCTTCCTCTGACCTCATTATTTATTTATTTATTGACATTTGTTAACCAGGAAAGCCCGACTGGGACAGAAGACCATTTTCAGCGGAGGCCTTGGGAGAAAAGCTCCACAAACATTATGATTACACAATATTTTACAAGAATTTACAGTACAAACAGTACAATATAACAAAATGAGAAACAGACTATTAAGTTGTGAGAAGTTACAATATCAGAGAGAAAAACAGAGCAATTTACAAGATATATATATATATATATATATATATATATATATATATATATATACATACATATATATATATATATATATATATATGCACATATATATATGTGTGTGTGTGTGTGTGTGCGCGCGCGATCTAATGAAGAAGCCCTGGATTCTGGTTCTGGATCCCCTTCCGGACATACTGTTACACCCCACAGGAATGCTTCATCTCAACTTTCACAACCTTAAGCTGACAGCTTGATTCCTCCAGTTCTGTTGATTGCCAGTCAACCTATGCTCTCCTCCCTGGTCTGTCATATCCTAATATCTTCCCATAAATTATCTGCTCAAAAATTGTATAGGAGTAAACGGAAGTGGTTTGTGATCTGGGTGCAACAACACAATATAGATCCCATCACAGCTCCCATTCACTTCATTCTAGAATATTTGGCTCATCTTTTCAGTAACGGTACTGTTGCTTCTACTATTAAAGTTCAGTTCGCAGCCATTTAAAATTTTCACATAGGGATAGACAACCTATCATTTAATTTCCTTCAAACTTTGCAAAGCTTTCTTAAAAGGGATAATGTTGTTAAAACCCCCTCACAAAGATCATTCTCCTGCTTGGGATCTAAGTATGGTTCTACACCTCATTGTCCAGTCACCCTTTGAACTTGCAGCATCTTGTGCTATTAAGTTCCTTTCAAGGAAAACTCTCTTTTTGGTGGCTGTCACATCAGCTGAGTCGGATCTGGACCCAGCCTCCCGTGAAGAGAGAGGAAAAAATTGGCAGTGAAGATGAAACGTTATGGTGAGTACATAACTTCTTTTTCAAGCAACCATGCTAGAGCAAAATAAGAATCGAGCATTTCACAACAGTAATATAAAAATATAGTCCTCTAATTACATCTACTTATTTCATCCATTCCTGTGTTTCCTTTGTTGCCTCTTACCTTTTCCTGCCTCATCCTGTCTGCAGGCTTGCTGCTTATCCTCTTCCCTAGGAGCAATTTGACCTTTTTCACTTGATTTGTTAACCTATTTCCACTTCTAGAGCCCATACATTTCCCCCGATGCTGCTGCATCCTTTTCTAGATACTTATGGAGTCTGGGAAAGAATATACTCTAACCCTTCTTGAGTAGCATTGGTCTTACAGGTCTCAGCATGTAGTTATATTTCTAACAGAGACTCAGAAACTTTGGACAGATTTAGAAAGATGGTATTACACCTCTTCCATTACAGATATTTCTGATCGTCATCTATAGATAAGGGACTAGAAGAGCTTGCAGAATTCATTGATAGTTGAGAAAATATTATATAAGGCTTCCATACTGCCACTGTTCCTTTTATTATGCTCATACTTTACCTGTGCAGTAGCTGTTGGTATTTGTCTGCACCACATGGCATAGCCAAGGCTCTCCTCTTTCAAAGAATAGCTTCACCAGCCTGTTTTCTGTGTCCCTTTTAGGGAGGATTTCTACTTTAATAAGTAGAAATGTGGTACTCCACTGGATACAAGTCATTCCTGTGTGTGAGGCGGAGAATCACTTTGTAGCATAACAGCACTACAGTGCAGACAGATCAGTGAGGTATCTTACACCTTGCTAGGTACATATGTATAGCTACCTAATAATATATAGAATAGCTTAGTTACATTCTAAAAGATCGTTACAAGATTGTAATCTTTACTACCATTTTGGTTCTTGTATAACTGCAAGGCATTTCAAATTTACTTCTTACAACATTGTTTGTTTATGGAATAAACTCCCAATTCATAAACAGAACTTCATCTCTAGGAACTCTTTTAACATTTCACTAGATTCTTGGGTTGACCATTAGGTATATGCTACAAATATGGAGTCACTATTTTAACATGACCTCTGGCTTGAATACAGGTATATCTTGAACTATAAACTGTTATGATTTTATTATTATGGTGACTCTCCTTAAAGAAATTCACCAAAGATTTGACAAAAGTTGTTTGATGCTCCTATAATTAGTAAAGGATGAGGTGACAAGCTGTAGCTCCAGGCACAAAAATGTTACATTTAATGTCAGAAAATTCCAACCAAAAAGTGTGTGTGTGTGTGTGTGTGTATTTTCTTAGCTTTGTTGAACAGCACTAATATTGATGTTCATAATGTCAACATCATATGGTCGATATTATGAATGTCAGCATGCTACTGTACATGCGCCAAGCATAAATCTCGGCAAATGAAAAAACTTTATAACAAAATGCAAACGAAAACGTAATTTTTTGCAGGGGGGCAGACTCCCACACCCCCTGATAATTATATGTTCTAACTCCAAGATTGCAAAATTCTTGGGGGAAAAGGCAAATTCCCCAAACCTGAGAATTGTACAGTCTGCTACTTTTGTGTGTATGCTGCCAGTCTTAACACAAAATACACTTGAACAAATTCTGTTTTGTGATTTATTGTGATATTGCAGCTTCTTATTTTAATACTGCTGTAAGAAAACTGCTGCAATGACTTGAAATTCCGTGGCTGTGCTCATATTTGCAGAATTGCCGAAGTATTGGTATGAAGTCTATAAGCTCACTTTGTAAGAAGCAGTGTGTTTAGCACTTGCTGTAAAAGGAATGTTAGAGTAATTCTGATGCTAAGCTTGGCTTCTTGGTGCAGAAGATGGAGTCCTAAATGTGACCCCATCAACTGAAGTTCGACTGGGAGCCACAGTACTGGAGGAGCCAACAGGGAGTGAGAGGAAATAAGCTGTGTAACCTGCTTGCCTCTCCCAGGAGATGAGAAGGGTTGTGCACATTTGGAGGCACACTGAGTCAATGTGATTCCCTGATGGAGATCAGGAAAACCACCACTTTTGCTACTTAGGGATGGGAGGGCAGGGTTGCTTCAAGAGAACACCCCTTGCAGAAGTGAGGTGGGTCTCCACATTCAGACCATTGCACATCCCTTCCCAGAGTTTTGCCAGGTACATGTGGGAGTTAAGCTCCATCCCTTCCCAGAGCTTTGCCAGGTACATGTGGGAGTTAAGCTCCAAGGCAAAATAGCCAAACTTAAATGATTGCCACTTACATCCAAACCTTGCCTTAGTGTTGGGAATTAATGGGCCCTTTGGTTGGGGAGGACTAATGGTCAGTAGGCAGCAGAGATTTAAAAAAAAAAAAACTAAAAAAAAAATAATAATTGCACTGCTGTATAGTTACTAATGTATTAAGAAGTACTAGATATTACTACAAACTGGTTGCATTTATACATTTTTTTCATCTCTGTTTTAAAAAAGGTGTTTAATTTTGTACCCATTATTTAGCAGAGAAATGGTGTATCTGGAGTAGTGATGGAATGTATCCGACTGAAGAGAAATTGCATGATTCCTGTATATCTTTTGTCAATGCAGTCTCTGTATTTTTGATGTGATTTTATTCCATTGTGTTTTCAGTTATTATCGTCAGTGCTGTGGAATTCCTCAGGGGTCCATACTGTCTACGCTGCTGTGTAGCTTGTGCTATGGCGACATGGAAAACAAACTCTTCTGTGGAATACAGCAGGATGGGTATGACTCACTTTTATTCAAGCACATTTATATCACTGCTTTTGGCTGTATGTAGCATGAAAATAATGACTGTTGGTGGAGTATGGCGAATTGTGATTTTTGACCATTTGCATAGGCTTGGCTCACTGGAACTGTACAAATCTGATTCAGGGCAGCTCGTGACTTCTGAGCAAGGAGGACTGCCTAAAGCAATTGAATGGTTGGCTAACCAGAATTAGTACCACTGTATTCCTTTGACAAAGGTCAGAGATGTGTCTGCATGCTAACATTTTGTTTAAAATGATAGTTGTTCAGTATACCTCTCAACTGTCCATATTTTTGAGTCATATTTTTGGTCTGTATCTCATAAAATTTGTGGTTTTCTGGCAAAACTTTGAAGACTACAGTCAGTCAGTAGTGACAGACATTTGAGTTTCGAATTTCATAACCTTCAGCAAATGCATGCTAATGCAAAATCTGTTATTCTATTAACTTTCTAAGTTTATAAGGGCAATATTTAAAATCTATCCCTATTTTTGGGTCTTTGTCATCCCATTATTTTTGGCTTTGTCCAGATTTCTTATGCTGTGAAGTTGAGAGGTATGGCACTGCTCAGTGTGGTATTCATTTTATTTAGGAAACCACAAGATATGTGATCTGGTGTCATAGACAATGAGTTTTTATGTTTTACTTGTTGCAGAATGTATACCTTTAGATCTGAAGTAGTTTACTTCATTTGCTCTTCAACCTGTGGGTATTCGGATCCGGATTGTATCCGAGACAGCAGATTCACCAGCATCTGTTCCAAGCTCCTCCCCTTACCCATAATATCCCTCCATCTCCTTCCTTCCCTCAGATCTCGTTTGCCGTGGTTTAGCCTAACATTGTGGTCTCGGAGCTCCAGGCGTCATGATTTTCTATAGTGATTTTTTGGGTAAGTGTGTGTGTTGTTTCTTGTAGTGTTAGGTCAGGTTTTCCTCTTCCTTTACCTTCCCTACCTCACTTTTCCTTTACCTTCCCTACCTCATTGTTGCGTCGTGTTTAAAAAACAAAACAAAAAAACGCTTAGTTAGTGTGACAGTCTCTCCCCATCCTTCCCCCCACTTCATTAGTCTGTGTGTTTGTGGTTGGGTCGGTAAAGACCATTTGTACTTTCTTCCTTGGCATGGCTGAGCAGACTAAGCCTGTTTTTAGGAAATGCACAGAGTGTGGCTACAAGCTGTCCCCAGCTGATGGCCACACTGTGCATTGTGTGCTTAGGAGTCCCTCACCTTTTTACTGCCTGCTCGATTTGTGCGGGCTTTAATCCAAGGGCCTTCAAAGACAGCAAGGCCAAGTTAGTTATGAAGGGACTGCTTTCTACTTCGGGTGCGGCTGTCCCTGCGACTACTCCAGTCACAGCTGTCACTGCCTCTATTTCTTCATCCTCCTTCCAGGCCGGGACTCATCCTCCTGAACAGAGGTCTGTGGAAGGGGAACTATCTAAAAAGGACAGGGATAAGGTGAGGAAGAGATACCTGGACTGAGTGGGTCCATCGGCTCCTCCTCAAAAACTACAGGATATTTCTATGCCTAGCACTCCCCAGCTCCGATCGCCAAGATTTTCGCCGGAGGAGCCTAGACCTTCTTCAAGGGCCTCTGTGCACCTCCAGGCCGGCGTCAGTGGCATAATTGTTGCACTCTACCAAACGTTTAAGTGGAGATGGACAAAATGATGCGAAGATTCATTCGCACCCAGATCCAGATGGGAGTCTTGCCAGCTCCCTCTCCCTCTGGAGCGGGGAGCTCACTTCCCTTTTTCACCCCTATAACTCCTTCTCTGATCCAACCCCCAGTATAGGAGTTTTTGGATCCAAGAGGTCTCGGAGTCAGGGGGTCAGCGCCAATGTTACCTTGTATCTTGACGCCGGCCATTACCTTGAGCATGTCGAATCTGACTTGTTCGGACCCGAGCAGCTCTCGGAGCCTTAGTCTGGGCATAGGATCCGAGGTAGGGTTTCCATTGACTCCGACCATGTCAGGTCACGGCCCTGCCCTCGGCATCTCGGCGCATGCAGGCTCAGCACCAATTCCCCTGTTGGATCTGAGCTGCTTTCTTACTGGGGTTCCAGGAGGGTCACTCTCCTTCGGCATTTGATATGGTGGAAAGGGTTCTTTCAAGTTGGTCGAGGCCTCTGACTATTTCCTCGGATTCCACCCTGACTCCCTCTGCTCTGGATCTGGCTTCAGCCATCTCCTAGCTCCTCCATGGATCTTAGATCTGATTCTGGATCTCATCTCTCACCCATCTGGGGTTCTTCATCCAAACCTGGACAGTTTAAAGCTCACTGCTTGGCTGCTCCAGTTCCCTTGATAGCTAGGACTCACGATTTATCCGCTCTGGTCAAGACTATTCTGATGGCAGCTCACAAATCGTCTACCAGGAAGCTTTACCATAGTAAATGGAAACGTTTCTTCATCTGGGCTTCTCAAAGGGATCTGGACCCTTTCACAGCTCCGGACCCGGCGGTGTTGGAATTCTTGGCATATATATATATATATATATATATATATATATATATGTATATATATATTCATTCAGGGTGCTACCTCTTCTACTGTCAAAGTTCAACTGACTGCCATTTCCAACTTCCATATTGGGGAGAACATGGTTTCTTTAGTATCCTTTAGACTTTGTAAAACCTTTATTAAAGGTACCTTTCTTTTAAGACCCCCCGGTGAAGGATCCTACCCCTCCTTGGGACCTGAACAGGCTCTGGTTGCTCAACCCTTTGAACCGGCTGTGTCAGCAGACCTAAAATTTTTATCTTGGAAAATGGCCTTCCTAATTTTCAGAACAGGGGTGAATATAAATTACACTTGCTAGACGTACATAGACAACTAAGGTTTTACTTGCACAGAATTAAGGCCTTTCACAACTTCGATCAGTTATTTGTGTCTTACCCTAAACCTTTTCTGGGCAAACCAATCTCCAAGGTAACTTTGGCTCAATGGATCTCTCATTGTATCCTTCAGGTATACAAAGACAAAGGCATGTCACCTCTGGGTCAAGTAAAAGCACATTCTACCAGGTCCATGACTACCTCGGCAGCCTTTTGGTCCAGGGTGTTTCTGGATGATATTTGTTCTGCGGCTACTTGGTCCTCATCTCATACCTTTATTTATCACTATAAACTGGACATGATATCTGGAGGGAGAGCATCTTTTGGCTCTACTGTGCTCCGGAATATCCTTCCATAAGGGTCACACAGGTGTTTAGTAGCTGGGGATTCTGTTCCACAGGTTGAAGAGCAAATGAAGTAAACTACTTCAGATAAAGAAGTTATGTACTCACCATAACATTCCATCTGAGTAGTTGTACTGCACTTGTCTTCAACCATCCCTCCCTCCTTCCCCCTGACCTTATCATTGTTTTATTACACTGGTATGTAGGAGAGGGTGCCTCTCTGACTCTTCTGTTCATGCTTGTTAGGTTTTGTGAATAACCTGTTGTGGTGGTAAGGTCTCATTGGGTCGGGCTTAGGTTTATGGTGCAGCAAACTCGATCTGAGGGAAGAAAGGAGATGGAGGGGTGTTATGGGTAAGGGGAGGAGCTTGGAGCTCGGATCAGATGCTGGTGAAGCTGCCGTCTCAGGTCCGATCCGGATCCGAATACCCAAAGGGTGAAGACAAATGAAGTACAACTACTCAGATGGAACATTATGGTGAGTACATAACTTCTTTTTATAAAAGGGACACCTCATTTTGTTTCTCTACACCACTGACAGATGTCTGTTTACTGTGAAGTTTGCACATTTTTTTCCTCAAAATTCATTTGCTAACTTTATTTATTTATTTTATTTTATTTTACATTTGTTGACTGGGCTAGTCTAACTGGATACATGTCCATTTTCAGTAGAGGCCCAGGGAGAAAAGCTCCACTTTTAAACTAGATAAAATCAAGACAATACAAAGAAGATACATGCAGTATGTAAAGTAAATAAGAATTTCTTCATCAACTTAAGTTATACAGAACTAAAAATATACAGATTTTGAGTACTGGGTTTAATAAGGTAAAATACAGTATTATGACCAAGGGAAAGAGATAGATCATTCAGTATTAGTATAATGGGTATGAATGTGCCTTTGAAATTATATAAAAAGGTTATGAAAGGTGTATAACACAAGGAAGTAGGAGAAATTATGGAGTACAGGGAAGTAGGAGAAATTATGGAGGATAAGTACATGAGGAAGTAATTATAGTCATAGTGTAAGAAATAGGTTGGTTTATGTACGAGGTGGGAAGATAAGAGTTCACTGAGGAAGGAATATGTAGTAAGGAGCATGCTCAGTGATAGCATGATGGGAATAAGATACTAGGACGGGGAAGAGTGATGAAATTGCTAAATACTTCAAAGTGGATTAAGGAGGAGATATATAGAAAAGGTTATGGTGGGGAGGGGGGTTAGTCAGGGTTAGTACAAGGACAAAGCCATTGTGTTTTTAAGTGAATTTTTAGCTGATTTTTAAAGAGAGATAATGATGAAAGAGATGTAAGTTTAGTGGGAAGTTTGTTCCAAATCTTCCCCACAGAATAGAGAATCACCTGCCTTGTTGTGGGATTTCTGGGTGGTAACCAGTAGTTTATTTGCTGAGCGAAGGTTAGAAAGGTTTGTGTAGGAGGAGATGAGGCTACTGAGAATAGGAGTATTACTAGGCTGGTATAGTATTTTATGAGTAATGGAGAGTTGTTGAAATTTTAGCTGGTTATTTATTTCAAGCTATCCTAGAAGTTTTAGGTTTAGACAGTGATGTGTTCTAAATGAGGACCCAGTAGCAAACCTGGCAATATTGTTATAAGAAGTAGACAGTTTGTTTAGGTTGCTTTTGAAAAGATTAGTATAAACTGGGGAGGCATAGAAGAGAGTGGAGATCAGATGGGTCTGGGCAATAGTAGTTCTGGCTTCTGGCATAAGAAAAGGTTTTATCCTATATAAGGATCCAAGTTTTCTGTTTACAGTTTTGATGGTGGCATTAATATGAGCGTCAAAGTTGAGGTTGTGGTCAATTAATACACCTAAGAGTTTTGTAGTTGGGTCAGGAGCTATGATTGTACCATTGATGGAGGTAATAGAGAAGTCTAGTGGGGGGGGTGGATTTGTTAGTTGGAGTAAATAGTAATAGTCTGGGTTTTTTTTGGCGTTGAGATAATGTTGTTGGAACCAGTTTTCTACTTGGTTGAATGCTGATTGGGTGATGGCATGGAGTTCAGATAAGGTGGTTGCTTTACAAATCAAAGTGGAGTCATCTGCATATTTTATGCAGGTAGGTAGAGGTAGATTAGTAGAAAGGTCGTTAATGAATATGGAGAAGAGTAGAGGTCCCAGGATAGAGCCCTCTGGGACACCAAGGGTAATAGAGAGATGTTTGGATAGGTTATTATCCCAAAGGACAGCTTGCTGTCTATTGTGCATATAGGATTTGAACCACTGTAATGCCTGTGTGTCAAGTGAGAATGAGTTGAGTGTATTGAGTAGTAATTGATGGTTGACCATATCAAAAGCTTTAGAGAGATCAACGAACAGAGGAGAGCATATTATTGTTACGATGTTTATTTAACTTATGACTTCCAGGATGGCTGCACATTGAGTAACGGCTTAATTCTAGCTCTCCCAGTGTGAAAACAGAAACTAAGCAGAGAGGGCAAGGGGACTTGTGTTTCTGTGTAAATTTCAGTAACTAGTTAGTAAGTGCACTGCCCAGATGCTTGGAAAAAAAAGAAATACAGTGGACCTGAAGGAAAATCAGCTAGAAAATGTGAAGAAAAAACACTGACTGGGAAAAGTACTGCAGCTGTTAAGCAAAAAAGCAATGGAAGCTTCAGACATGACTTCCAGTAACCTAGAGGAAAGCATAAGACAACTGTGCGCACACCTGGTTAAAATAAACGAAACACTGAGTATATCAACTCAAACAGCAAAAGGCTGGGAAATGGAAGAAGCTTTTAACAGATATTCAGACGAGATGATAAAACTGCAAAAATCAGAGGTTAAAATGAAGAAAAGACTGGCTGAATATAATACTGTTCAAGAAGAGATGTGTCAAAAAATAATAGAATTAGAGGACAGAGGACATAAGGAAAATCTTAGATGTTCAGCTGTGCAGAGAAGCTGGAAGGAACAGACTGTATTGTCTTAATTTTATGAAAACACAAATAAGCAACAGGACTGGTATTCCACAGTAGGAGTTGTCAATTGAAAGGGCACAGTGTGTGTATGTTTCATACCTGCTAAGAGAAAGCAACCAAGACCTTTAATAATAAAGATACAGTCCTACCAACATTAGAAGATGATTCTGACAAAACCGTGGCAGAAGGGCAAAGTACTAAAAGTGGGAATCAGAGTGTTTGTGGAGAATGATTACTCATTGCACACCAGGTAGAAGACAAGTAAATTTATTCTACTATTCAGGGAATGTCAAGAAGCAGACATGATATTCAAAATGCTGTACTCCGCTATCTTTAAAATATTCTGTCCTGGAGTGACAAAGTCATTTTTTAATGAAGTACATGCTAAGGAGGAAATATAAGAGTTTGTCCAGCAAAAAGTGAGCTGTGAAACAGAAGAAAATTCTGCTTCTTGTTCTTCTGGTAATAAAGACCATAGAGATAATGTGCCAGTGAAACCTTTACCAGTGTTTCAACAGAAAATGCTGGAGAGAAGGAAGGGAGCATGAGAGTTGACTAGAAAAATCAAGAGTATGTTGCAAATGAAGCAGAGACCGAATTTGGCAGATGAAGAGGAATAAAATCAGTAACTTGAAAAATTATAAATATGGGATTACAAAACAATAATTATATTTGTGAAATATGACAGAACAAGAAAATCTGGAAATATTGGACTTTTTTGGACTTCGTTGGACCTATTAAAGTATATGTCCTACTTTGTCTTTAATGTTAGGAAAAATACTTAGGAGAGGGGAATATGAGGGAGAAAGTTAACTGTAAGTTAAACTATTTTTTTTCTTAATAGTACTATTTTTATAATATATGATGTTCTTTGCATGCTGTAAAGTAAAGTTTTCTCAGTTGTTTTTAAGTGTAATGGGGATACTGTTGTAAACAGGTGCTCCTGTTGTTTATTTATTTTTGTATTGTTTTTTTTTCTTTCTCCCTTTTCTCTTTCTCCTTGTTTAGTGTTAAGAAATGTAGGCAATGCAATGTAAAAAAAAAGTCTGGTTAAAGGATCATGATAAAAGAAAAATGAATGTGCTTTTTCTTATTCTTGCATGGGGATTGACATGATTAAGGTCCTTAGCTTGATCTAGTAACAAGCTTTAAGAAAAAGCAAGCAAATAAAAAAGAATATTGAATATTATAAGTTTTCTTCAGCCAATAAATGTACGTTTAGTAGCAATTCTGTATCTGGTCCTCCTGTATCCAGGGAGATAATCAGATAAAAAGAAGTTGGCTACAATCTGATGAAGAGAAATTGGATAGAAAAAAGAAATTGGCTAGGAGATAATGTTCTCTGAAAGCATTCAGGTATTTTCCCAGCTGAGAGAGCTATAAAGACAGCACTTAGTAAAAACACAGGCTGTGCCATGCTTCTTAGCATGGACAACGTTTGTTTTAGATAATTTCAAGTCTGTGAGTGTGGCTGTCAGTGTGGGACATTTGTTCCTATTAGGAGGATAAAACTTCAATATTTGAAGATGTGTGTAGTTTTATGTGCTAGTATTAAGTTAATAGGTTATGGCAGGGTATTGGGGGTATGTTTGTTTTTTTTGTTTGAGGAATTTCTATAAAACAAAATGTTTTGTATGACAGAGGCTCAAATGGATATGACACGAAACAGCTGTATAAAAGTTCAACTTGCCAAACAGTGTACGCATGTAACACAAAAGCTGGAAGTAGACATTTAACAAAAAGCTGTTGTACATAAAAGACGGGAGTAATAACTTTTTCATCCAGTGATGCTTTCTGTAATGTCTTTAAATGTCAATGGTCTCTCAGATGAATATACAAAAGAAAGAGTAGTGAACTATATTAAAATGTAGAGTGTAAATAGCCATGCTACAAGAGACACACTTGGGAAGGACTAAACATGTGAATTTGATAAAGAATGGTTTTCGGGATGGTTATTCAGCAGAATACCTAGGACAGTGGAAAAGAGGAGTAACTATATTAATTGCAAGAGGAGCGCCAGTGATAGAAGAGGATAAAAAAGATAATGGTAGATTTGTAGTACTAAGGGGCTATTGACAAGGGAGGAGGATTACATTGGCATGTATTTATATTCCTCCTAAAAGTGCTATAATGGAGCTTAAGAAAATTTTTGGAGAAATAATCAGCTTTCAGCAAGGAATATTACTTATAAGTGGGGACTGGAATTTGATTTGCAGTAATGAAGATATGTCTGGGGGTCCAGAGGAGAAGTATAACAAAGGAGGGTAGAGTTTTGAAAAAATGTATGAAGATGTATGGCATGGAAGATGTGAATTTAATACTAGGATTTCGGAGTAAATTTACATATTATTCCCCAAGATACAAAAACTGGGCTAGGCTAGACAGAATTTACATTTCATAGGAACATGTGCATTTAATTGAAAGTCTTGATACGTACCCAATAACTGTTAACTATTTTAGATTGTACACCAGTAATAACTAAAATAAAAACATAGGGTAATGAAATAAAAATGAGACACTGATGCTTTCCCACCTATCTGTTTAAAAGAGAGGAATTTAAGGAATGGGTAGTGGAAATTATTCGGGTGCTATTAGAGAAGATAAAAATGTCTTCTGAAAATATAACTAGGGAGTGAGATAAAATTAAAGTGGAGTTTAAAAATAGGGTGCAAATAAAAGAAAGGGAGATATGTTTAAGAAGTAATAAGAATTGTTTAGAGGGGCTGACAAAAGTATTGCAGAATAGGGGGAATCTCACAGAACAAGAAGATGAGTAACTGCAGGCTGCTAAACAGAAAAGGGATTACCTTGATAATATGCATGTGTTTAGAAAGATTGCTGTTAAGCAACTGTTTTTAGATTATAACTCTAGAGTACAAAAACTTTTAGCACAACGACTCAGGTAACAGAAAAGAGAAGGGTCTGTCGTCAAGCATAGGGAGCCTATAACAAGGAAAGTAATAAGAGATCCTGTAGAGGTATTAGAAATATTTCAGAAATTCTGCGAAAGTCTGTATAAAGCAGAAAAATATGGAGATCAAGGAAAGGTACAAATGGTCATCTTTATGGAAGAATTAAATATGCCAGGTTAGAGGTAGATAAGGCTCAGTTACTAACAATTAGGCTAGGAGGAGATGAGATAAAAATGGTGATGTATAACCAGTCAACCAGTCTACAGGAAAGTCCCCAGGAATAGTTGGCATTCCTGTTAAGTTTAGAAGCTCGGAGGGAAAAAACTGATAAAGATCTGTAAGGTTTTGTTTAACAGTATTTTAAGAGGAGGAGACATACCAACATCCTAGAAGAAAGCAGTGGTCGCTATAATACATAAAGAGGGTAAAGATCCATCAGATCCAGCTTCATTCAGGCCCATTTCAATCCTAAACCATGATTATAAAGTGTTTATCTATATAATGGTTAAAAGAATGACAAAGTTGATGTCAAAATTGATAGATATTGATTAATTTGGTTTTTGTGGAGGGGAGGCAAACATTTGAGAATAATAACAGAATATTGATGGTCCAGAGGTAAGCAGAATGTAAGAAAATACCACTGTTGTTGTTGGGTCTTGATGCAGAGAAAGCATTTGACAAAGTTGGGACTTTGAGTAGGGCAATGGAAGCATTTGAGTTTCCTGAAAAAATTATAAGGTTGATTAGGAGGATATATGAGGGATTGGAGGCAAACACTAAAGTGGGTGGGGTCTTCTCTGATAATTTCTGCTTGAACAGAGGAATCAGACCGGGTGTCATCTTTCCCTTTTGTTACTTGCATTATATTTAGAACCATTGGCAAAGAAAATAAGGGACACAGAAATTCAAGGATATAATTGGTATGGTAGTCAAGAATAGCAGGCTCTATTTACAGATGATGTAATTTTAAACCTGACAAAACCAGAAAGAGACATTCAAGTGCTGTGGAACATTTTAAGCCAATTTCAAATCTGTTCGGGATACGAAATGAATGAAGCTAAAACAAAGGCAATAGCAGTGAGGTATGTACCCACATATGAATTGGTTTAGCAATATCCATATTTATGGGGATATGAATTGGTTTAGCAATATCCATATTTATGGGGACATGATAAAATTAAGTATTTAGGAGTATGGATTAAAAATGATTGTGGTGTGGCAGCTAAGGATATGTGGGAAGAGACAAAACAAAAGATAACACAAAAACTGAGAAAATGGAAGCTCTGTTATATGACTATCTGTAGTAAGATACAAGCAGTTAAATGTTTTTAGTCCCATTAGTCTTATACACAGGTCAGGTGTATTTTTATCAACCAGAGGAGAAGTTGTGGATAGCAATTGATAAAGAGCTGAAGGACTTTATCTGTGAGGGATACATGGCAAGAGTCTAATGGGATAAGCTGATTCTTCCAGTAGAATGGGGCGGATTGGGATTACCCGATTTAAAGGGGTATTTCAGACTTACACAGTTAAGGTTCCTATACATAGCACAAGCAGAAAACTATAATTCAAATTGGAAAGGGATGATGATGAAAGTTGCAGGACTTTAAGGAGAATAGCAACAATCACACAGAATATTATATCTATAAAGTAGCAGAAAGTATCTTAAGAATTAAGCCAACATGGGAATGGAGAAAGGAGAGTCTACCAGTGAGAATAACTTAATTTGGGGATATTGACAGTAGGCAAGAGGCGGCTGGAATTTATTGGAGAAAACCGGCAAAGGAACCAAGGTACTGGGAGAAAATAACTAGAGAAGGAAAGATGATAGAATGTGAGGACACCAAGAATTTATTTGGACTGCAGGTTAGAGATTGTCTTCCCTATCAAGGATTGATATCAGAATATAGGCAGAGAAAAAATGGGGGGCATCCTAAAGAAAAGACCAGCACTGGTAGAGATTTCAGTAGAATCTAGAGCTCAAGCTGCCATTAAAAAAGGAATAATTAGTAGAGCATATAAAATATTGCATGATAACCATAAGAATCAATCAGAGATGGTTGGAAAGGATTGGGGAGAGAAAATGGATAAGCAATTCACAAAGAAACAATGGGAGAATATATATATGTCTCCCAGTTATGCAACAAAATCTAGAAGATTTAGGATTTTTGCTTGGAAATGTTTACATAGATATTTTTATTCCCCAAGTAGACAGCAAATGTTGGAGGTCTGACAGGGAAGAAAGAGGTAATTGGGAATATATTTTCTGGGAGTGAGGTGAGTTGGTGGACTTTAAAGATTCCACTGTCGGAGGTGCTGGGTGTGCAGATTGGTATGACGAGGGAGATGATTTTTCTGAGCTGTGATACAGAATCGGAATTGCCTAGACGTGGTAAGGCCTTGCTATGTCTAATTATGGTGGCTGCCAAAAAAGCAATTATTAGAAAATGGAAATCAAAATCTAAACCAACTATACTAGAAGTAGTGAATATTGTAACAGAGATAAAACAACTGGAATTGACATCTTTAGAAAAGGGTAGGAGCAAACTGCATCCTAAAAAAATGGGAATTGTAGGAACAGAACATACATGGGAGGAATGTGGTTTAAAAGAAGGCAGGACTTAAATGAGCTATGTAATGTTTGGCTGAAAATGATTGGGTAGATAAGTGATGTATAATGTTTGCAACTAGGATTGTGTAGGTCTGGTTTGTTTTTAACGAGTAATTTATGTAATGTTGCTTAGGTTGTATGATATATAGCAATATATGTGAAGTATAATGTTTGTAAACATGAACTTGTTAATATAGTTTGATTACTTTTATATAAATGTAAATTTGCCTGTGTCACAAGTGATAATTCAAAAAAGGTGTTTAACAAAAAAAAAGCTCGTAACAGAAGCTGCTTTTAAAAAGGGACATTTGTAGGGCATGTAATATTGAATGTTAACTGTATGAATCACTCAGGGGGGTTAGAAAAGATTGGGAAGAGAGAGACTGGAAAGGTGAGCTAAGTGTTTGTGTATTTATTTTTGTACCCCAAGCAAACTTCAGAGAATTTTACCTGGGGTAGAAAGGAAATGTTGGAGGCATGACAGAAACGAGAGAGGTAACTTTGTGGCTGATATTTCCTATGTTCTTTAGCTACTTCAGTATTATAATGTTTGCACAATCCCCAATGCATTAGTCTTGCCACATCATTATGCTTTTCAGTATACAGTCCTTCTGCCATTAGTATATCACATCTAGCAACAGTACAGTGAATATAAAAAGTATACACACCCCTAAAATACCAGGTTTTTGTGATATAAAAAAAGAGACCACAATAAATCATTTCAAAACTTTTTCCACCTTTAATGTGACCTATAACCTAGATAATTCAACTGAAAAACAAACAAATCTGTTAGGGAAAAAATATAAAAAATAAAAAAAGTACAATACGCTGGTTGCATAAGTGTGCACACCCTTAAACTAATACTTTGTTGAAGCACTTTTTGATTTAATTACAGCATTTAGTCTTCTTGGGTACACACCTGCCATCAATTAGAGAGACTCTGATTAACCCCAAACGAAGTTCAGCTGTCCTAGTAGGATTTTTCTGACATTTACTCAGTTGCATGCTACAGCAAAAGCCATGGTTCGCAGAGAGCTTACAAAGCATCAAAGGGATCTGATTGTTGAAAGGTATCAGTCAGTAGAAGGGTACAAAAAATTTCCACAGCATTGGATATACCATGAAACACAGTGAAGACAGTCATCAAAAGTGGAGAAAATATGGGACAACAGCGATGTTGCAAAGAACTGGAAGTCCCTCCAAAGTTGATGAAAAGATAAGATGAAAACTGGTCAGGGAGGCTGCCAAGAGACCTACAGCAACACTGAAGAAGTAGCAGGAATTTCTGGCAAGTACTGGTTGTGTATTACATGTGGCAACAATCTCTCGTATTCTCCATAAGTCTGTACTGTGCGGTAGGGTTGCAAGATAGAAGCTTTTTCTTACACAGAAAAACATTCAGGCCCGGCTAAAATTTGAAAAACAATGCATCAAGTCTCCCAAAAGCATGTGGGAAAATGTGTTATGGTCTGATGAGATCAAGGTTGAACTTTTTTGCCACAATTCCAAAAGGTATGTTTGGCGCAAAAACAGCACTTTGCATCACCAAAAAAACACCGTCCCCATGGTGAAGCATGGTGGTGGCAGTATCATGCTTTGGGGTTGCTTTTCTTCAGCTGGAACTGGGACTTTAGTTAAGGTGGAGGGAATTATGAAGAGTTCCACATACCAGTCACCTTTGGCCTAAAACCTTCAGGCATCTGCTAGAAAGATGAAGAGGAATTTCACCTTTAAACACGACAGTGACCCTAAGCATACATTCAGATCAACAAAAGAATGGCTTCACCAGAAGAAAATTAAAGTTTTGGAATGGCCCAGCCAGAGCCCAGACCTAAATCCAATAGAAAAGCTGTGGGGTGACCTGAAGAGAGCTGTGCACAAGAGATGCCCTCACAATCTGACAGATTTGGAGCACTTTTGCAAGGAAGAGTGGGCAAATATTGCCAAGGCAAGATGTGCCATGCTGATAGACTCCTACCCAAGAAGACTGAATGCTGTAATTAAATCAAAAGGTGCTTCAACAAAGTATTAGTTTGTGGGTGTGCACACTTATGCAACCAGCTTATTGTACATTTTGTATTTTTTATATTTTTTCCCCTAACAGATTTGTTTGTTTTTCAATTGAATTGTACAGGTTATAGGTCACATTAAAGGTGGGAAAAGTTTTGAAATGATTTATTGTGGTCTCATTTTTTATCACAAAAACATGGCATTTTAACAGGGGTGTGTTCACTTTTTATATCCACTGTATGTGCGACTGTTTCCAATTCTGGTTTACAAAACGTATGTTTGTCTATTTCTCCCACATGTTCAGTGGACTTTGTAAACCAATGTGTACATAGTCCATTATCTTGGGGTTCCAATATTAACTTTCTCTTTTATTTATTTATTTATTTGTTTGTTTTTTTGGTTTAAATTCACCTCTCTTTAACCATTCCTTTGTTCAATCCTGATCAACATGAGGTTGTTACAAGAGTTTTCTAAGCATGCAACTGTATTTATCCATTTTCCACATTTCTTGCCTTCTCATCTGATCCTCCACCTTATATTCTTTTGTTTTTTTGGCACATTCAGTTTCTGCCTGATTTTTTATCTACTGGTTTGATTTCCATTCACACTTGACGCCAATATGCTTCTGCTAAACCAAACAGGGAAGTCATCTTAGACTTATTCTCCTCATGTTTTAATTTTTTCACTACATTTAGGTCTTGTGAGGTAAGCAGATATATATGCAGTCCTAAGACTGCAGATCTATACATGTAATTTATTTCGGGGAGGTCCATACCTCCTTCAGAATGGGGAATATATCATCTTGGGATTTTTATAAATCATTCGATAAGCATCCTTCTTGTTTTCCTGTCCAACTGTTCCAACACCTTTTGGGGTCAGTCAGTCACTCCAAAACCATAAGTTAGGACAGGAAGAGCAAACTGGTTTATAGCCTGGACTTCATTCCTAGATGTCAACACTGTTTTCAGTATTAATTTTAGTCTCCTAAAATATTCCTTACCGAGGTTTATTCACATTTGTTCATGTTTTGGTTGATCCTTCATCAGTTCCCAAATATTTATACACTCTGTCTTACTCAATTTCATTTATATCACATTCTTGTCCCAAACTGCTGTTTCTTGGTGCTGCAGCTTTCCTGCTTTAAAGGTTGCTTTTGTACATTTATCAAGATCAAATGACATTCTTGTATCATATAAAAAAGTTTTGTTGTAGTTGTCTTTCAGTTCCTTATCTGATGAGCTATGCAGCTTTAAATCATCTATAAAAAGGAGATGAGAAGTCTTTACACTCGGGAGCCAAATTGTAGCCATGACCTAATCTGTTAAGTAGACAGCTTAATGCAGGCATGGGCAAACTACGGCCCGGGGGCCACATGCGGCCCATTAAACGTTTTGATTCGGCCCGCCAAACTTGAAAAAATTTAATAAATTAACCTTGTTAATGTTTTATTTCCCCTGCAATTCTGATGTTTCCTCACTAGATGGCGAACTCTAGATATATTGGCTTTGTTGAGGTGAAGGGTAGGCCTATTACTCCACGTTTGCACTTTACCCTTTGACCCACCGCCCCTCTATGAAGATGAGCGGACCCAAGAAAAGGAAAGTGGACAGAGAATGTCGAGTGTTCAATAAGGAGTGGACAACTAAATATTTTTTCATTGAACACCGATCATCTGCTGTTTGCCTGATATGCCAAGAAACTGTGGCGGTTTTTAAAGAGTATAATATTAGCCGTCACTTTGCCACAAAGCACGCTAATTATGCTAGCAAGCTCTCAACAAAAGAACGGGAAGCTGCTGCTGAGAAGGTGGCAGCTAATTTGAAGGCTCAGCAAAGTTTTTTCACCGTCAAACTGCCATTCAAGAGTCAAGTACCGAGGCCAGTTTTATGCTTTCATTCAAAATAGCAAAGGCCAGCAAACCACTGTCTGAGGCGAGTTTTTAAAAGAATGTATGGTAGAGACAGCAGGTATTTTGTGCCCGGAGACCAAAGACAAATTTGAGAAAATCAGTTTATCACGGCGGACAGTGACTCGCCGTGTGGAACTAATAGATGAAGATATCACCAGCAGATTAAACAAAAGGCGAAGTCATTCACTTTTTATTCTTTAGCACTGGATGAAAGCAACGATGTCAAAGACACTGCTCAGCTCCTCATTTTTATCCGAGGAATCAATGAAACTTTTGAAATAACGGAGGAGTTTTTGACAATGGAGTCTCTGAAAGGACAAACACGGGGAGAGGACTTGTTTGAACGGGCGTCTGCTGCCATCGAAAACATGAAGCTTCCCTGGAGTAAGCTTGTTAACGTCACCACAGATGGATCTCCGAATTTAATGGGAAAAAACGTTGGCCTGCTGAGGAGAATCCAGAATAAAGTGAAAGATGAAAACCCTGACCAGGATGTCATTTTCCTCTACTGCATCATCCACCAGGAATCTCTATGTAAATCGGTGTTACAGCTGAATCATGTTGTGAATCCTGTGGTGAAACTCGTCAACTTCATACGCACACGGGGACTTCAGCACCGTCAGTTCATTGCGTTCCTGGAAGAAACTGATGCGGATCACCAGGACCTGCTTTATCACTCCCGTGTCCGCTGGTTGAGTTTGGGCAAAGTGTTTCAACGAGTGTGGGAGCTCAAAGAGGAGATTGGTGTGTTTTTGGAGCGGCAGGGGAAGACTGATGAATTTCCTGAGCTGAGCAACAAGAGCTGGATGTGTGACTTTGCGTTTGCTACGGACGTATTTTCACACTTGAATGAGCTCAACGTGAAACTGCAGGGGAAGGAGCAGTTTGTGCATGACATGTACACAAACGTGAAAGCCTTCAAATCCAAGCTGGCTTTATTCTCCAGGCAGATTTTGAACAAGTCATTCACTCATTTTCCTAGACTAGCCACGCTGAAAGAGGCCGGAGCAAAATAAAGAAATACAGTGAGTCACTGGATGCACTGCACAGAGAATTCTGCCGTCGGTTTTTGGATTTCGACAAAATTGACAAGTCACTTCAATTGGTGGCCTTTCCTCTGTCACAAGACCCCGAAACAGCTCCAGAGGAGCTTCAGCTCGAACTGATCGACCTTCAGTCCGACCCTGCCTTAAAAGAGAAGTTCAGCTCTCTGAAACTAAATGACTTCTATGCTTCACTCAATGATGCCGCGTTTCCAAATCTAAGGCAAAAAGCGCAGATGATGTTGGCTTTGTTCGGCTCTACCTTCGTGTGTGAACAGACCTTCAGCATCATGAACATCAACAAAGCCAGCCACAGATCCAAGTTAACAGACCTACACCTCAGATCCATCCTGAGAATCGCCACAACAAAACTAACTCCAGACTTTGATGCGCTGGCTAAATAAGGAGACCAACAACACTGCTCCCATTAAAATGTGTGTGTCTCCGTGATACACACATTAAAATAAACAGTGCGCGCAGATCAAATATAACGCTTCACAGACTGACTTGCTGCAACTGTTTCGTCCTTGCACTGGTCGTTGTTGACTTTTGGCACCGGGGAAACAAATTGAATAAAAGGAACAGGACAAGTACATCTGCATCTCCTACCGTTTTTGAAAAAAAAGACAGTCAGGAGGAGAGTGATGGTGATATCCTGAAGGATAACAGAACTTTCAGTGCTTTAAAATAAAATGGTCATTTATTTGATTTTCAGTGTTTAAAGACTCATTTCGAAGTCAGAGATTTTATTGTAATGCTTTTCTTCATTTTCATTGGAAATTAAAGCACATGTTTTCTCCATATCCCAAGATGTGTATTTTTTCCCCCAATGAGGTGATGTTTTCAAAGCATGCCATCTATCTGCTCCTGTTCCGGCCCCTTTGTCAAATGTTAGAACTCAATGTGGCCCATGAATCAGAAAGTTTGCCCACCCCTGGCTTAATGGGTTAAAGGCAAGACAAAAGAGCAGTGGTGACAGAGTCACCCTGGAATATCTCCCTTTGAATTTTTATCCCTAGAATAATAATGTTCCCTTTATCATGGCTTAACTGCAAAGTGGTTTGCCACTGTTTCATGGTCTCTGTAATGTAATCAGTGTAGGGTGTATCTTATACATTTTTAGGCACTCTTTTATCCATGAATGTGGGATACTGTCAAATGCTTTTTTGTAGCCTATCCATGGCATACTTAGATTCTTCTCCTTTTTACAGTTTTCCATTATGACTTTATTTAACAACAGATGATCCTTTGTTCCATATGACTTTCTTTTGTTCTGTTGCCATGATTGAGTTTTCTTCTAAATGACTATAAGCTCTGTTGGCACTAATTCCATTGTATAGTTTATATGTCATCAGAAGGCAAGTTATTGGTCCATAGTTTATAGGATAGCTTGCAGGTTCGTTCTTAAGTAGGTGTATTGGTTTTCCTGTTGTTAACCAGGTTGGAGTCTATTTGGGGGTGCCCATATAAATAGTTCTTACTCATGGCTAAATCTTCATGTAAGGATGTTAACACTTTTAGCCAGAAGTTAGATACTGCATATGGGCACGGGCTTTTCCATTTAGGAGCCTTTCTTAACTTTGTTTAAATCTCTAAATTCTTCTGTCTATTTAGCATCTTTGTTATATTCCACAGGATCTTCGTAGATATTTCTCAAACATTTATCTATTTCTTCTTTTTTTGGTGGTGGGTTCAATCCCTTTTGTCTTGTTTCCCAATTCTCTACAAAACTTTTTTGGGTCATCAATAAATTGCTTATTTTGTACATTTCTTTTATATGTATCTCCATATCTTCTAAGTTTTTCTGTGTGTGTTGATATTTTTAGTTTATTATTTGCAATAATGCACAATAGATGGTGATCTGTACTGGTACTGTGGATTGCATTTATCACATCGACTTTTCTGAGGATATTTGTTGCTCTGTTCCCTCTTCTATACCCTTCTACCAGTGATACTTCTTGTCTTAATTGCTTTATAGTTTTCTCTGTCCGATGCTTGCATGATGGCATTTGATTTTGCCCCTTTCTTTCCTTTACTGCTCTGTATTTTTGTGGTAAGATTTTATCTGTTATTAATTTAGCTGCACAGTAATTTGTCCTGTTTACTTCTGTTATATCACATGAATCTCTATGTACAGTCCTAATTACTCTGCTCATTTGTTTTATCAAACTTAACTTTTTGGGTTTTATTGACTTTCTGTAGTCCGTTTCTTTTATTGATCTTAATATGTCTATCCAACTCTATTAAATCAAACAACTCTTGAATCATGTTCTTCTAAACTGAGGGCACATTCATTGTTATCCATTTCTATTAATGTATGTGTGCCTATGTCCTAAATAATCATGTGTTTAAAATAATTAAGAATTTCACATATCACATTTAGGAGATACTTGCTGGCCATATCACTCGATCTATGGTTTAGTTCTTTGCTGTATATATTTACAACCCTTCTGCAGTCAATCTGTCCTTGGGCAGCCTTTTCGTCTAGTAGCTACTTTGGAGTCTGCATATATTTATTTATATATTGTCATATGTTATTGTTTTTGTTTCTTGTCTTGCAGGTAGTGCTTGCTTAGTAAATAGTATCAGGGACTAGGCATGCTGTCCTCACTTGGAGTGTGACACCATGGGATGTACCATTTGAAAGTTGTCACTCTTCCAAGCATGGGAATAGGAGAGAAAAGCTGAGCTAGAGTATGCAGTTGAGGAAATCCCAAGTTTTCCCATTCCACAGCATTTACTCACAGATCAGGTAATATAGTGAGCATGATGGCTTTTTCCTTTGCATGTGCATAAACCCCGCATGTTTTATTTTATTTATTTATTCATTTTGCTTCTAGAAAAAGACCAGCCTCTGAGCAGTGCAGGAAGCTGCCGGCTTTTAAAATGCTTCTTATCGGGTATCTCAGACACATCCACTTGTATCACATAAATTGTCACCAGGCACCCATGTATTTCTTTTAGCAGGCTTGCCTGTTACCAGCCTGATTTGGAAATGTTGTGTACCTCCATTAGTTCTGCTTATTGTTTTGACTCTGCTTTGTGTGTTGTTAGAGATAGAAGAGCTGAGGTAAGAGTAGTATACCATATCCTTAAAGTTTCAGAGAGATTTTTGGTACGTACAGGTTTTCCACCCTCATATCACTTTATTTGTCATATCTATGCGGGCTTCCACTTTTAGATAAAGTTATGTCATTTTCAATTTAGCCTTGTTGAAATTAACCAAACAGTTGATCAACACTACTGTCTTTATACATCTTTCTGAAAAAGTAGTTCTGTCCTTGGGATGGTTTCCCAGAAGTTTGTTGGGTAGCATTTTCTCCTCTTGGTTGAATTTTTATTTATTTATTTATTTACATTTGTTTACCGGGTAGTTTTCAGTGGGGACCCAGGGAGAAAAGCTTCAAAGACAGATAAACAAATATTGAGTTAAATAGTTGTTCATGCAAAATCATTACATAAGTGTAAGTTTAACAAAACAGGGAAAATATTACATCATAGGAACAAAAATGTAATCCTTGTAAACCACAGGCAAATCATGATAACTGTGTGAAAAAAGAATAAGACCAGAAAACAGTGAGCATGCCTAATAGGAACATTTGTGCCCATGTAGAGGTAATATAGTGAATAACAATGAGAAAAAAATGAAGTACTGTAAGTAGTTTGAAACTATAGAGAGTGTGGTCATGGACTACTAAAGCCTAGAAGAATAGAGAAATCAGCTAATAAAGAAAAAAATAAAAAGAATGAAAAAAATGACTAAAAAATAATGGGTGTAGTCGAGGTGAGAGGAGTTATCCAGGGGTACATCAAAATGACAGAGCCACTTGCTTTTAAGGTAGTCTTTTATTTGTGTTTTAAAGGAGGAACAGCAGGCGGGGGGTTGTAAGCTTAGGGGTAGAGCATTCCAAGACTTGGCTATTTTGCATGGGTAGAGGGAATCACCATGGTAGTTACGTGATTGTGTTATTTTGAGCAGTGGTCTATCAGAAGATCTAAGGGATCTGCTGTTTACTTGTAGTTGGACTAGGTTTAAAATTGCGGGGCAGCTATTTGGGTTGTGTATGATTTTATAGGTGAGGATAAGTTGGTTTAGGGTTAACAGGTTGGGGAGTTCAAGCCAGTTAAGTTGTAGTAGAGCAGAACAATGGTGGTTGTTATGGGGTTGATCGGTAGCAAACTTAGCAATTTTGTTATAGCAAGTTTCTAGATTATGAAGATCAGTCTTGCGTAAGTTGTTGAAGATTTGAGAGCAGTAGAGAAGTATTGAGAGAAGCTGAGATCTAGATGTGGCTAGTCTGGCTTGGGGTGTTAGGTAGGGTTTAGCTCTGTAGAGAGCACCGAGTTTGGAGTAGACCTTTTTAATAAAATAGCACTGCATTGCTGTTCTTATGCATAATTAACTGCTGTGGGAATTTCTGTCAAATGTCTACTGATACACTCAGTACTCACATACACATACACACACACACACACACACACACGTATATATATATATATATATATATATATATATATATATATATATATAGTACTCACATACACACACACCTATATATATATATATATATATATATATATATATATATATATATGTATGTATGTATTTGTTTCTTTTATAATACTGATTCATTGATAGCCTGTTTATAAGGCACTGTCCCTACTCTCTGCACTGCTTCAGATTAGGCAAAAATCATAAGAATAGTAGTATAAGTCAGACATCCTGTTTCACAGAGGGGTTGGAGCATGTGCAGTAACAAAATAGACAAGCAGTGACTTGTTGCATAAAAAGCAGTGTGTGTGTGTGTGTGTGTGTGTGTGTGTGTGTGTGTGTGTGTGTGTGTGTGTGTGTGTGTGTGTGTGTGTGTGTGTGTGTGTGCGTGTGTCCCACTACTTGCATCCACAGACATTGTAAAAACAGGTAAATAATATAAAGAAATAGTAGTTTAATGTCTAACATTGATGGCTGATTTGGTCAGTAACAGCAGTTTCTTTTTTGGCCCAAAATGGCACCTTAATTGCATTATGTAATATGAGTTAATCAACTATCTTTGTTATGTCTTTAAATCTTTCTGCATACTATATTTGTTTTGCCTTGTAGCATAAATAAAATGTGGATAAAAGGAGGTTTCTGACTAGACCATTTAACCAGTTAAATTAAATAAATAAATACAAATAAAGATATGATATAATTGACGTTTCCTAATGATAATGTCCTTATTATATGTTCTAGTTTTCAACTTCTGCCTAAATGTAAGCCTTCTGGTAGCTCACATCACTTTCTTTCTTTTTTGTCTTTGTGTCCCTTTCCTTTTGTCCCTCCTTCAACTTCTTCTTTCCTTCCACTATATATTGTACCATTTTATTTGCCCTTGACTTGCCAGATATCTCTGCCTTCTTTGACATGCAGCTAGCTTTACTATGCCATTGAGATAACTGATGTAATTATTGTCATCAGGCTTTCATCTTATGTGGCCTACACTTTATATGACCTGGCCCTGCTGACATTGCAGCACCACTCTTGTAGGTTGGCTGTCTCACCCATAAAAAGGAACACCTGCAGTCATAATTTTGACTGCTTCCCCCTTGAGGGTATTTTTTGTCCCACCAATCACCCTTACAGGCATTCTTTTCATTTATACCAGCAGTTCCTTACATTATTTTCTTCTTTTCCATCTCCCTGTATAAGATCTTGTTCATCTACATTTTATTGCCTAGTCCCTGACTGTTCCTCTGTGCCAGCAATAAGTCCTACATCTCTTGCCATCATACAGTCATTATTCCTGTTTGCAGCACAATCTCACACTATTATTGTTCTGCCTTTCATGACTGTCTCTTCATTTGTTCCCTTCCAGCACACAATTTCATCAGTACCTTATCATTCAGTATCTCCCTTCTTGCAAATACACATCCCAGTCTGTCTTTACAGTAATTATCATTCACATCTCCATAATAACTGTGAAGCCAGTCTGCAAAGAGCATTGGTTTCCAGTAGGGGCTGTGAGAGCATCAAAAAGAGCTACCATCAGTATATGAAGTCCCTTGAACAAGCTCCCACTTTTAATGGGTGGGTCACACATATAGTCTTGATATTGTAGGAGGAACTGAATCTTGGTTGAATCCTAGATATCACTTACCAACCACATTGGAATAAAACTGCCATTTATGCCTAAGTTTCAGACCAAAAAAAGAGCATTTGCTGGGATTATTTTTCTCACTTCTAAATGCTCCAGTGTCACTTGCCTTTGTCTTTTCCCAGCAGACAGAAAAATTGTAGCTGGGTTCTTTGCAACTGCGCTGTAAGTAGTCACCATAAACTCAAAGTGGGTATTTTTTAAATGCCCCTCCCCTCTTCTATAATTATCAGTGAGTACATTGTTGAAACTGTTGCACCTCTTATACAAACCACAGTTTAATCATTGTGGTAGACTCTGATGTCCATTCATGTTCAAAACACAAGAACTACAGAGCAATTCGCGTCTGAAAAAGTATTATACCAAATATTTTTCCTTACTGAACCTAATTCTAAATCCTGAACTCAAATCTCACAGTCCTCCCAAATCACTCTTCTTAAGTCCCAGTAACTTGACTTCAGACAAGGGCACAGTACTCTGTAAGAACTGCACTCTGTCTTACTAACGTGGTTCTTGCTAGCATTCATCAGGGGAAAATCACTGGTGGAACTTGACCTGATATTTTCAGTCATCTCCATAATGAAAAAATCTTCTTCAGTTTTCTCATCCCCAAGCTATTTCATTATAGTGCTTAATAAAGTCATTCTCCTACTGGGACTTAAAATGTGGAATGGAGTTTAACTAAACATTAGATCCCCATCCACTTTTCAGCATTTATGTTTTATTTGTAGCATCCAGCCTCATGGAATATTCAAAAACACCTGTCAGTTTAAATATTTTTTCTGCTGCTGAAATTAGCTGCAAGCTCTAGCTCTATGACTAGAGACACTTTGTTGTTTGCCAATTGGAGAATTATGAAACCTTTAGTTTTGCTTTACCATTAGATTGTAATTATAGTATTACATTTTACTACTTCTGCTGTGTTATTTGTACATGTTACTGTTGTGTAAGATGGTCATAGCTTTAAATGGGCCCCTGTGCCCAGTTTACTTATAGTAACAGTTGAATGAATTAATAATTGAAAAATAATCAGACATACTTTGGTTAAGACATTAAATTGAGGGATAATGCCCTGACTATGGCCCAGGCAATCCAGGTTTGATTAGTGACAAAGATGTCTGGGGCACTGGCCTGGTAGGATGGGCATGCCCATCCTGGATGGTTTGGAGGGGCACATGCATAGGAAACACAAATGGTTCTTTTTCCTTGAGTGAGACTGGGGAAATAGCCTCAAAGGTACTACTGAAGGTGGGCAAAACATCCTGCTGGTGTCAGCCCTTTGTGGAAGTGAGGGGTATATCAGTACTGACATCCACTGAGTGGTCCACCTTCGAGGATGTACTGGGCTCATGTAGGAAAAGTAATAAAAAAAAACTCCCCAGCAGTAATATGATGCTGCTTTCAGATGTGGGTCAGGTATAGTCCAGTGAAGGCTAAGGTGGACTCAGCTTACCAGGAGAGGAACTGGTGGCAGCTGATGGTCAGTGGGGAGACAAAAAGGGGGGGGGGGGTAAAATGAATTGGAAATAAATATCCTCTTCAGTAGACTCAAAATCTCCCAGAATATTAGCTCACTTGTTGATGGATTTACTGTAAGTGAGCCTGCGTTAGTATTGAAAGCATTACCTAAATACCTAGTCATTCTTTACCAGACCACTACTATCCACCTTTACTGCAGCCCCCTTTTGCATATCAGACATCTGAGTTCACTATAATTTACTCTTTCCAGTCACATCTGAACACAGATCACTAAAAAAAAATCTAATATTGTCCCCTTCTTTAGCAAACCACTGGCCAGACTGCATATTTCTTTAAGAATGCAGCACCTTTCTTTGAATCTCATGCGTGATTATTAATAATATATCTCTAATCTGTGACATCATCCTCTGTCTGTGAAAACATTCATCTGTCATATCCATACCAATATCAACTAGGAGTTAAGATGGACACTGTGGAACAGATGTAGAAATGACATCAGCGCAGAAACCAAAGTAGCTCCAATTGCAGAGAAGGTCAAAGAGAACAGATTACTATGATTTAGATACATGCAGGAAAGCAGAAGGCAAGTTGGTGAAGATCTGGAAGAGATGAGAAGAAGACAAGTAGAAATGAGGATGTCCAGCAAAGAGATGGACAGATAGCATGAGAGAATTCCTGCAACAGTCAGGCATGACTGTCAAAGAAGGTAGGGTGTAGCACCGACAAAGGTGGCAACAGTTGATGCAACACCCCCATATAGAAAATGAAAAAAAAAAAAGGTATTTGCTGATGGTTAGTATCAACTTATTCAAATGTATCATCTTTCTAGCTCTGTACCTCATCTTGTTTTGCTGACTCAGACAGTATGTTCTCATTCAGGAATACATCAATTCCTGCTTGAGTGCAAGTATCTTCTGCATGTGACATGTCAGTAGACCCTTCTGTACTTGAAATGTCAGCTGGTTGTAAACATTTCAAGTTACAGTAGTTCTTATGTCCGCCTATAGCTTTACTAGTCCACTCTAAGATTTCAGCTTTATGTTGCACCCTCTTTTTTTTCTGTTCACAAATCTTATGGTTTGAGCTTTTTTATTCTGAAATTACTACATTGTTGCAACATTTGGGCCACTTAACCCCATTACTCACTTCAGAATTCTCCATCTTAACTTCATTTCCCTTTTCTGAGTTTTTGCATCATTTACGGTAAGTCTCTGTCACCTCATTGTTCTCTGTTTTTATTGATATTTTGATCAGTGATCAGTATCTCAATGTCATCTCTTGAAACATTTCAAACTTTCTAATACTTTAGGGTCATAGTTGTTCCTTCTCTTAACAGATTGACCCTTATCCTACAAAAAGTCACATCTCAGTTAAAAAAACAAAAAAAAAAACAAATGTAAGGCTACTCCAGTCCTCACAAGAGAAACCAACCAGGCAATGGACAGAGCATTTTGCTTACATCATTTGGCATTGCTTCTGTCTTTTATCAAAGTATGAATTGGATACTGTAGTACTTCAGACTTCCTAAAGACAATTTGCCATTTAATGGTCCATTCTTCCTAGAAGAAATGCCATTGTTTCTCATGTTCCAAATCATCAGCTCCTTCCCATTCCTGTTCAGGTCCATCTTCAGCCTTTAACACTTGTATACAAACTTCTTTATTTTCTACACTGTCTGCTCTCTTAAGAAAGTTTCAATACTTTGACCTCTTCCTTATTCCCTTCATTCTACTTATTCTAAGCTGAATTCCTTAATTTCCCTCCCTCCTTAAACACATCACTATGTAAGGCGTTCTACCCCACAGCCTTAGAATGTGAAACAGTATCTTGCCAACCATGCACACCCTTCCAAACATGTCTGCTTTTTGTTTAGTATTATGGCATCCTGTCTCCTGTCTTCCCTTTGCAATGATCAGTGTACTATTTCTTGACACTTTCAGCATGTTCTTTTGCTAATGTTTTGTTTCTGTACTACCTAGCTACCATCTTTTTGCTTGACTAGAATACTCTGTTTCTAAGACCTTAGGTTAGTTCATAATGGTAGCTTGCCTGCATGGTTTATGTTTGGGTACTCCTCTTTCCAAGTGTAGCAGTTTTTTTCCCTCCTGCCCAAAATGTTGCTTGTTTTGTATTGTCTCTACTACATTTTTCTTACGTAGCTCACTGCATCAATTTCCTTAACTCTGTTTCAGCCCTTCTTCATTTTTATAATCAGAACACACTAAATATATATTCTTTGCCTTTCTTTCCTTTTGCCATTTTTTTTTATTTCTTATAGAGTGATTGTTTTGTTTTTCTTCCTATAGTAACTGGATTGTGGCTGAAAGATGGTGTGATGCCCCTGCACTGGCCAAGTAATCAAGGAGCCTCAATCCTCACCACTGGCAGCAGTGGGGAGACGTACATACTGGGAAGTTGACAAGTACATACACAGTAAAGTGCAATTTCCCTTAACAGCACACAGAGACCGCAGTCAGTCTGGGGCAAGTTTCTCCCTCTTTCTCCAGATCCCCAGTAAGACTCCCCACTGGCACAGCTATATGGTTGAGATCTCAGCCGAGTGGCCAAACCAAGACCTCCAGCACCCTCTGTGTCCAACCAGTTATTCATGTCCCTGCTGAAGTACGCTGACACACACCCACACTTTGAGGTTTGATTTATACACACACACACACACACACACACACACACACACACGTACACACACCTGGGAAAGGCTGCCACAGGTTTACTAGCTATGCTCCCTTCTGCCCAGACTATAAGGTAGTTTCCACCACCAAAAACCACTACTTAACACCTACTTTAAGGCCCTTAGCAAAGGGTGTCCAATCTTACTGTGTAGTGTCACTATTAATCCAAATGGTAGTTTGACCAAGAGCCAGGCTGTTAGGAGTGGCCTATACAGTGTCACTGAATAGATATGCAAGTACTGTAAGAGCTTAAATATCTCTAAACAGACCAGCCACAATTGAAACGTTTAAATATATTTAATAATAAAAGAACAAGACAACACTAAATATGTGTTCATAGTGACATCAGAGTTCAAAATCACAGGAAATATTTAAAACAACATTGCAGGATAGTCTCAAATAAATACAGAAAACATCTAAACTATTCTTTACTATGTTCCTAACTGAATCTAAGAGAAATTACTGTACCCTAGTTAACTTACTTACAGCAAGGCAAATGCAGAGGTGGTGAGTGGATGTTGTCAGGCCAAAGACAAATACAAAATGCCTCCCTCTCTCTCTCTCTCTCTGTCTCTCTCTCAGAGAGTTCTTAAATATCTCAAATATGGCTACTGGGATACTTTCAGCATGACATCACTTTTTGTCACCTGACTTCAGTTCCCAGGCTCACAAACAACCCCCACTGATGCACCATATAGCATCTGCCTGTGAAAATACATAGCCTTCAGATGTTTGCAGCTGCTAGAAGACATAAAACAATAAAACACTTACAATACAATACAGAAGGCTCCCTAGTTCTAGACATCCTGTCTCCTTACTGTATAGAAACTAACTTTTATAGCGCAATTATAAAACAATTTAATTTCAACTATTTTCTTGAAGTTTTGCAAGTTAACCCTCTATGTTCTAGTTCCTACTGTTAAAACATATACATATACACAGGCACAATAGTTTGTATACATTTCTGTTCTTTCTCAGTAGGGTACACTGTGGACACATTCTTAAGCTCAGTGCTTTACACACGCACACTTCTGTACCAGCAGCTTGATATACAGACAACATACAGTTCTAATTGCATCGTGCGGATATTCACAGACGACATATAACTATTTACAAAATTCTAGATAGCTTTGCTGGCAGCATCTCCTTCTGTCACACTTCTATATAAATCATATTAATATTCACAGATGACATATAATTATTTACAAAATTACAGAAAGCTGAGTTGGCAGTATTTCCTTTTGTGACAGGGGGCTCTAGTGGTCTCAGGACAGCTACATTCTAAAATTAAATAAATAACAGATTGTACCAGCAGCTTGATATACAGACAACATACAGTTCTAATTGCATCTTGCTGATATTCACAAATGACATAACTATTTACAAAATTCCAGATAGCTGTGCTGGCAGTATCTCCTTCTCTCACACTTCTATATAAATCATATTAATATTCACCGATGACATATTTACAAAAGGAAATGCTGCCAGCCCAGCTTTCTGGAATTTTGTAAATAGTTATGTCATTTGTGAATATCAGCAAGATGCAATTAGAACTGCTGGGCTGGCAGCATTTCCTTTTGTGACAGGGGCTGTAGTCATCTCAGGACAGCTACATTCTAAAATTAAATAAATGACAAATTGTAGGATTTGATGGTTATATGATAAGATCAAAGGACCTTTTGCAATGCTTAACTTGAGGATCTTTCTAAGCTGGTTCAGCTAGTTAAATGCAGTGAGGTTTCTGTGCTCTTGTTTAACTGCTGAGAAAAATTTTGTATTTAATTGTTTGAAAGAGCAAATAAATGTTAGCCAGTGTGAATCCTTCTTTCCTTTTAAACACCTCTATTAATTTATCACCATGAAAAACTGAAAGGATGCCAGCCTAGCTAGATAGAATTTTGTACATAATTCTATGTCATTTGTAAATATTAATGCAATCCACAGGCTGGTTTTACAAATATAAAATAAAACTATATGTTATGATTAAACTATATGTTATACTGAGCTTCAAAAATGTAACCACAGTGCACTCTGTTGGAAGAAAGCTGATAAGTCAAGCATTGTATGACTGTTTGATCTCAAACTCGGAGACATGATATCTGGACCAGCAAATTCTTTCTGTTGTTTTGAGACCAGAGTTAATTGCTAGATTTTACATTTATAATTTATTTTATTGCAGTGGCTTCCTGCAGGTACACATTACAAAAAGAAATGTAAATTTTGAGTTTCTGTTAGTCTGGGAAGCTAAATCAGAACTGTTAAGAATGATGTAATCTAAAAATGAGTCAGCAGTTATGTATTAAGATAGAATCAGAGCATTTTTGTATTTGTCTTCAGAACTGACATCACCAGCACTCTGTCTTTGCTCTGTATGTATGTAAGTTATTTAGAACCTTGTTTCTCTTAGAAATAGATAGAAAACAGTAAGGTTAGACTAGCTGTTTTCTATATTTATGTCAGACTATTTTACAGTATTATTTTAAGCATTTTCCTGTGATGTCTGCACTCTTGACTAGCACTGTGTTGAACTGAGGAGATTTGTCTTGTGTTTTTATTATTTATTAAATATTTTTAAACCTTTCAACTGTGTCTGTTTTGTGTAGAGATAATTTAAGCTCTAGAGTACATTGCATGTATATAGTGCTACTGTACAAAGCCACTCCAATAAGCCTTGCTGTTCATCACACTTACTAACTGGATACTAATATTGCACAGTAAAATTGGACACCCTTTGGTAAGGGCGTTATTAGTAGCTGATATTAGTGGTTGGTGGCAGTGATGTCTACTTTATAGCCTGGGCAGAGAAGGGGGCATAGCTGAAGAACCTGTGCCAGCCTTCCCCAAGAGTGTCTGTGTATTTGTATGTAACTCCTATCTCAAAGTGTGTGTGTGTCAGCTACTTGGGCAGGGACATGAAGCACTGGTTGGACAGAGAGGGTGATGGAGGTTTTAGCTTGACCACTAGGCTGAGACCTGTACCCTATAGCTGTGCCAGTGGGGACTCGTATTGGGAGTCTGGAGAGAAAGAGAGAAACCAGCCTTGGACTGACTGTGATCTGTGTGTGCTCTTAAGGGAAATTGTACTTTACTGTGTGTGTATTTGTTATCCTTCCCAATGTGCATGCCCCTCACTGGTGGTAGTGGTGAGGCTCCTTGATTACTGACCCAGTGCACGGGCATCACAATCATTTAAAACATAGGCACACATACATTACTAGATAAAAAAATGCAAACCTATTAATATTTTTATTTGCATACATTATCATAGGTAGGTACTAGATTATTGGCCCAAAGGCCTAAGTAAGCCTAGCCAACAAGGTTTTCTGACTTACGCCACCCAAGAAAGTTAATTTCCTGTGCCGCTGTTGAGCAGAGCCACAGAAGTGATCCCGGAGTGTATTTCCTATTTCCCATTCACTCATCAAGATTTTTCTTGAAGAGTGCTAATGTGGAACTTTTCTTGACATAGATGGGTAGCTTGCTCCAGAGTATCAGAAGTCTCTGGAACAGGAATCTATCCCTCTAGCATGTCCTGTTTATTGTGATGACAAGGTTTAGGTTCCTAGAGCGTGTAGCTTAGAGGAATTGGGATTTCTTTAGGTGTAGCATGTCCAACAGCTCTGGGTTTAACATAGCTTTATATGTTAGGCAGAGATCTCCTCGGAGTAGGCGATATGTTACACAGTAAAGCTGGAGTTTTTTGAGACGGTCAGTGTAGGGCACCTGTTTGAGGCCATTAATCCTCTTTGGAGGTACTTCTACGGCCTTTCCAGCTGCTGCAGATGTCTTGTGAGATGCATTCCAAAAGGGGCATTGTACTCTATAATGGGTCTAATGAGTGCCGAGTAGAGGGGAACAATGACCTCTTTTTGTGATGAGGTGTGCCACATAGAAGGATTTCCTGACTATTGTGGCGATGTGATTATCAGAGGAGAGACTACTGTCCACCTGGGTCCCAAGGTCTCTTATCACACATTCGGCGTTAAGTAGACTGCTGTTTATGTGGTAGTTCGTGGGTACAGAGTTTTTACCAAAGGGGATGACGATGCACTTTTTGGCATTGAGCTTGAGGCCATGCCTTTGACACCAGGCATCTGTCTCAGTGAAGCCCTTCTGTAGGATGTCCACATCATTTGGGGACTCGACTATGGCTCCTAGTTTGCAGTCATCTGCAGACTTCGTTAGCCAGAGGCCTTCTGTGTTAGCCTGTACTTCAGAGAAGTAGATACCAAACAGGAGAGGTCCCAGGACTGAACCCTGTGGTACTCCACTTGTCACTGGTTTGAAGTCATATTTGGAGTCTGCAACTTTTACAGTGTGGGTTCTGTCAGTCCCAGAGGGGTGTTAGATTTAATGATAATAAAAAGGGTAGATCCAATATTAGAAAGAAAAGACCAAGATCTATACTAAAGAAAGCAACACAGGGTTTTAGTACCTCAGGGGAAGAATCATCTATGACTGACATGGAGGGAATTTATATAGTGACTCTCCTGACTCAGAAAAGGTACGAATTCAGGAGGGCCCTTTAGGAGACAAACCCGTAGGGGTGGACCTAAGCACAAAGGTGGCAGCCTTGGAAAATTTATTACAGTCAATGGTGAAGTAGGGACCCGATTTTATAATGTACATAATATTTCCTCTTATGTCTTATCAATAGATGAAAAAAGTTTACTTAATAAAGGTTTAGGGTTTGTTCCCAGTTTTTTGGTAGATGAACATATTTTTGTTTCAGATCTTTTTGCCTTCTGTAGAATTTTGAATCTAAAATTGTATTTTGGAACATCTAATAATTCTGAAAGAGTATCTGAATTTCCTTTTCACAAATCCACATTTATGCCACCAGTGAATAAACATGTGGGTATTTTTCAGGAAGCCGTCCTAAGGGATTTACATTTTAACTTTAGTTCTGGTAGGACCTTTAGATATAATCTTTTGAAAGGGGAACAACAGGCTTTGAAAAATCTATATTCCAATTCTGATATAATTATTCTTCCAGCAGATAAAGGTGGGGCTGTGGTCATAATGGATGCCAGTTATTACTGGAATGAGGGAAATGAACAATTGTCCAACCCTCAGAATTATATTAGGATGTCAACAGACCCCACACCTAAATTCAAGGTTGCGATCGATTCATTTTTGAATCAAGCAGTGGAAGAAGGAATTATTGATGTCAAGACAAAAGAACAACTCTTGGTTCAGGATCCAACCCGACAGTATCTGTATCTCTTGCCCAAAAGTCATAAAAATTTGAATAGACCCCCAGGAAGACCAATTGTTTCAGGACAGGGATCTTTAACTGAACCCATTTCTGCTTTTTTGATATACTATCTGAAGCCATTATTATCAGGGGTCAGGGCAAGAATTAGGGATACCACAGAGTTTTTACAAATTATTCACGACTCACAATTGGAACCTAATTGGCTTATGTGTACAATTGATGTTAAATCCTTATATACCAGTATTCCTCATTGGGTGGGATTACTTGCCTTAGAATACTGGTTAAATAAAGCTAATTTATATGCACCGGGATTTAACACTCTCCTTACATGTCTTGCAGAACATGTATTGACTAAGAACATCTTCTATTTCAAGGGGGAATGTTACTGGCAACAGCAAGGAACAGCTATGGGGGCCTCGTTTGTCCCAATTTATGCTGACCTAGATCAGATTATATATGATGTCATGCATAACATCTACCTCTCAGAGATGGATATATAGAGACGTTTCTTAGATGATTGTTGGTTGGTTTGGTGTGGGGGTGTGGACTATTTGTTAGAATTTTTGGAATATATCAATTGTAATTGGTAGGGGATTGAGTTTACTGTTAATTATCACAGTAAAGAGATTGATTTCCTGGATGTCAATATTTCGAGACAGGTGGATGGTATGCTTAAGACGTCACTATGCAGGAAATACCCACAATACAATAATGTATTATATGCAACCAGTTTACACCGCACACATGCCATCAACAATATTCCTAAATCACAGTTTATGAGAATTAGAAGAATATGTTCTGCAGACATGGAATTTCATAATGCTAGGCATGATCTTGAGGGCAGATTTATTAAAAGGGGATATGAGAAATCAACAGTACAAAAGGCCAGTGATTGGGCGGCCAATTGTGAGAGATCTAGCTTATTGAATTATAAAGCTAAAACCAAAAAGGATGGATCGGGAACCATGAAGTTGGTTACTACATTTGGCAGTAACACACATTTATTGCAGGATGTAGTCAACAAACATTGGAATATTCTTCGGGCCAATACAGATTTGGATCAATGTTTGTCTAACAGATGACAATTTTCTTTCAGAAGGGGAAGAACACTCACTTCCTATTTTGCACATTTTTTGGATTATGTGAACCAACAACTAACCATATTGGGGGATAGGCTTGTTGGGTCACATCCTTGTGGACATTGCAGTTTGTGTAAACATATGTTTAAAACTTCATCTTTTAGTAGTAAAAATACTGGTCAAATTTTTGATATATTATTTTTTGGGAATTGTAGTTCAGATTGGGTTGTTTATTTGGCTAGTTACCAGTGTTCTGCCTTTTATGTAGGGCAGACTTCTAGGCAACTAAGAAGTCATATTTCAGAACATTTGAGTGATTTACGTCTTTAAAAAAATGACCAATGCATTGTATAGACATTGTCAGTTACACATAACTGCTTCGATTAGATTTGTCATTATTGACCAAGTAAAAGGTAATAGATCTATGAAGCAAGGTTGGCATACTATACTAACTCAAAAGGAAAGAACATGGATTATTAAATTGGGTGCCCTATTTCATCCTGGACTAAATGACAAGTTATGAGGGTGTTTTCTTTTTTTATTAAGGACCCTGATTGGTAATTTCACAAATAAATATATGATATGAATGGAGGTTTGAATATAGCATCTGATATTATATTTAAAATGTTTATTCTGGATGATATTTGTATGTGTTTGGAGGCTGGAATGGATTAATGGGGGAAGTGATGTCACAATTGGGGATGCACATTGTGTATAAAAACTGCCCCTGCATTATGTATGTTTTATCACTGAAGAAGGTTTGTTACCGAAACTGGTCTGAAAAGAAAAAATAAAACTTTAATTGCCTCTGAGTGCTGGCTTTTTCTTTTTTGATTTATTTAAAAGTTTGGTTATGCCGTGCACCAGTCATACTTGCTAGCTTTTTTGGAGGTGGTTCTGCCAGTGAGCCAGTTGGCAACCCATCTTGTGACGTAGGGATTTATATCTAGTTTAGTGAGTTTAGCTATAATTCCAGAATGGGGGATGGTGTCAAAAGCCTTGTTGAGGTCAAGATAGGCTGTTTGAACCACCTTACCCTCATCTATGGCTTTGTTGACTGCCTCAAAGAAGTCAGTCAGGTTCAGAAGGCATGATCTGCCTTTCACAAACTCAAACTGAGTGGAGTCCAGAGTTTGGAGGCTACCAATGTCTTTGTTTATGAGTTCCATGATGATAAGTTCCATGGCCTTGCAGACCAGGCTTGTCAGGCTAATAGGGAGATAGTGCCCAGGATCAGTGATGGCTCCCCCTTTGTGGAGTAGGATAACTGTTGCTGTGCACCATTCAGTGGGCACGAAGCCTGATGTGAGGCTATGATTGAACATGGTGCTTAGGTGGGGAGCCAGTTTGTTCTGAAGTTCATGTAAAACGCAGCCTGGGATGTTGTCCGGTCCCATGGATGCTGTGTGTTTGGTTTTAGAGAGTGCAGCTTTTACCTGAATAGATGTGATTACAGGGACTCTGCATTCTTCCTGTATAGATATGGGCCCTTTAGGGGGTGAGAGGGAGGTAAAGTTAGCACTAAACCTATCTGCCAGGATGTTGGCAATATCAGTTGGTTCTGTAATATTCGTGCCGTTGTGCTGTATCTCAGAGCAGATCTGGGTGTTGCCATTGAGATTCGTGACATAGCTGTGGAATGCTTTGCCATTGCCCTTAGAATCAGTCTTGATTTTGTTTTCGTAGCTAGCTTTGGAGGATCTTATAAGGGATCTCACCTTCTTACCGAGGCTGACCAGGGACCTCCTCCACTCATGGGATTTTACTCTCTTTTGCAGCAGTTTCTTCCTTCTGTTGTAGAGTTTGTTTATGGCAGGGGACCACCAGATTGGCTTCCTTTTTTTGTAGGATAGCATCTTGGTTCTGTTTGGGATAGCATGCTCCATGCACTAGTGTAAGTGCTTATAGAGTGCATTTGTGGAGGATTCAGCAGTCATAACTGTATTGCCCATCTGCATGGGTGTCATGACGTTCGCCACTTCTGTCTTAACAAGCATGAAGTTGGCTTTGGAGAAATTTTTTACCATGGTTTCCTTAATGGTGGGTGGGTGCGGGATGCGGATATCTAGGGTGATTAGCTTATGGTCGGATCTGACCAACGAGGAGTTGATTTCAGGTGTGGAACACCGGTCCCTCATGTTGGTAATTACTAGGTCTAGGATATTGTTGCCCCTGGTGGGGGTGTGGATAAGTTGATCCAGGGCATTGGAATTTATGAATTCCAGAAAGCGTTGAGTGAAGGAGTTGGTACATGAGTAGTTTCCCAGTTAATGGTGGGGTAGTTTAAATCGCCCATTATTAGGGTGTTTGGTTGAACCCTAATATTTTCCAGTATATCAAGAAAAGAGGAGTGGGTATCCTGGGGCATGGTGGGGGATCTGTATCAAGTGGATTGCAGTTTTGCCCAGAGTTAGTTGTACTTGGATAACCTCGGATGCATTATGCTGCACAACTAGCCTGGAGGTGTGGATATCCTTAATGAATATGGACACACCTCTGCCTTTGATGTTCTGGTCCAGGTTAGATGGCCGAAAAGTGTGGTATGAGTTGTAGCCTGGTAATGCAGTAGTGTTCTCTAGAGCCTTGAACCAGGTCTCAGTCACTGCTCAGATATCGAAGTTCTCCATTTTAAGGAGTGCCTTGAGTGAGTGCATTTTGAGATTTAGACTTCTAGCATTACATAGCATTACCCTCAGTTTTTGTTTGCGTGTTCCTGTTACAGTGGTGAATTTGTCATTTGAATCTTGTCTAAAAAGGCACTGTAGGGGTGACGAGAGGCTTAGCCAGATCTGGAATCCCAGGGGCGACAGGTGCAGGCCATCTCTGGCAAAGCATCGTGGTCTGTCAACCGTGCCTTCCCAGGCAGTCAGATACTGGATCCCCTTAGAATGACACCAGAAGCTTAGCCAATTGTTAAAGTCAATTATTTTGTCCTTGTACTGCTGTATCATTCTGGGTGATGGCAGGTTGCTACTCTGGGCTAGGGTCATACTTGCCTGGGCTGCAAGACCGGAGAGCTCTTTCATGTCTCTTTTCATGTAGTCCAGGTAGGTACATTTCAGGTCGTTTACACTAACATAGACAATGACAAAGTCATATTTGTACTTGTTGTGGAGTGCCCTGCGAGCGTGGGTTATGTGGTGGATCCTGGCACCCGACAGGCAGCTGACAAGTAACCTTCTCCTTGTTTAGCCTGGTGAGTGGGACGTGTACCTGACTTTCGAGTCACCTATGACTAGTGTATTGGGTACGTTCGTTTGCCTTATGGGCTGTGGTTTATTGGCACACTGAGTCTGTGGGCTGTGTGTCATTTGGGTTGTGTTGGGGGGTGGAAGTTGCTTGCGTTTCTGCTTTGGAGGTCTCTGTTGCTTGAGCAGATTATTATTGTGAGCCTCTGTGAATGTTTTTGTGTTTCTGTGTGTGGATTTTGGTGGTGTAGGTTTAGTGGGACTATGTGATGAGTGTGGTGTGGTGCAAGTGTTTACCTTCTCCTCTTGACTGTCAAGTTCAGTCTTGGTTGGAGAGAGCTTTACCTCCAGTTTGGCTAGATAAGTGCATCTCTCACAGGTTGTGGTGTTGGGTGGTAGGGGGAGAAGGTTGTCTGTGTACATGAGGCAATTGCTACATTGCCTCAAGATGCCCAGATTCTTCAGATAGACAGGTGAGAACTCTTGGAGCTGACCCTTGGACATGCCTGAATAAGAAACTACTTTCCTCTAGACAATTGAGGAAAGTGAGTATAAGAGCTGTTTTTCTCTAAGCAAGTGAGGAAAGTAAGTACAAAAACTGTTTTCCTCTGGGTAAAGAGGAAGGTTGAGTGCTGTAGTAATTTGTAGCTTATTTAGTGCTAACAACAAGTTCTGAACAAGTGCTGAGCACGAATAAGCAAATTCAAGTGCTAAAACTAAGAATCTGTACCTGGATCTTGTGGTAGATAGTCTACCTAGTGCTTACCATTCCCATTGATAAGCTAGAATGCTTCCTTCCAACACAGAAAGGCTTGGGGGGCTGAGAAGCTTACAAACAGTCATGGATACAGAAAATCTGTATTTGGACTAGACTAGTTACAGGAAAGAGGGGAAACAAGCGCAAATGTGGGCTTTTATACCAGTAAGTTGAAAGAGATGGAAAAACTGCCATACGGCCAATAAACTACAATTTCTGGGCCAGAAACCACTCTTGTGGTAGATAGGCTACCTAGTGCTTACCACTCCCACTGATAAGCTGGAAGGCTTCCCTCCAACACAGAAAGGCTTGGGGGGCTCAGAAGCTTACAAACAGTCTTGGATACAGCAAATCTGTATCTGGACTAGACTAGTTATAGGAAAGGTGGGAAACAAGCGCAACCGCAGGCTTTTAAATCAGAAAGTTGAAAGAAATGGAAAAACTGCCAAACGGCCAATAAACTATGTTTTATTTTTATATAACTGCCATCAGTTCAGTGTTACATAAAATGCTGAATTCCTGCTCACCCTTAAACCTCAGTTCTCCTGAAAATTATTCTGAATGTTTTGTTCCCACAAATTCCATCTGTTTTTATGTAGTTTGCACTTTTCCTTTTCTAAAGATCCCTCTTCCAGTTCTTTTATTTCTCTTACATTGTTCAGTACTTCAACTACAGTCAGTTTAGACTAGATTTCCATTTTTCTAGTAAGTGCTTTTTTTGCAGCCACCAGAATTAAACTTAACAAGGGCTTACTATATCTAGGCAATTCAGATCTTGAGGAACACCTCAACAAAACTGTTTCTTTAGTTACAGACATTCTTTCCTTCAGTATTTCTGACAGAGTACTCTGTAGGGAATTTCAAAATCTGCCATCTCATTACACTCCCAAAAATATGTTCCCCATCACATTTGAAACATTTGCTACATGCCTGAAGAAAAATTATTTGAAATCTGTTTGGGGAATAAAACTGTTTATGCACGCATTTTCAAGCAAAAAGTCCTATCCCTTTTGGACTTTGTTGCATTATTGGGTGCCATACATATATTCTTCCATTGTTCCCTTGTAAACTGCTTTTCCAATCTCATCTGATTGATTCTTATAGCACATTATTTTATACTCCCTATTAATTATCCCTTTTTACACAACAGGTTCTATTCTAGGTTTAACCAAAAACTCTACCAGAGCAGGTCTTTCACTTAGGACTCCCCTATCCATTTCTTTTTACCTATTCTCTGATATCAGTCCCTTTAGGGAAGGTATAAGGACTTTATAATCATGTTTTAAAATTGAAATGGATATTTATGAAGCTGGGTCTGATGGGTCTATACCCTGTTGGGTAATACAGCCACAGCGGCTTTCTTCCAAGATGCTGGTGCTTCTCATCCTTTTAAAATACTGTTGAACAAAATATTGTAGATCTTTATCACTTTCTTCCTTCCTAATTTCCAAACTTCCACACGAACACCATCCATTCCTAGACACTTCCCTGCAGATTGATAATACATTATAAATTTTATCTCATCTGCTCCTGTCCTAACCATCAGCTGTAGACTCTCAACCTCCTCTAACCTTGGCATAATTTAGTCTTCCATAAACGTTTCCATTTGTGCTCTTTCTTGGCTTCCACATTCCTCTGCTTTATGCAGATGTTCATAAAGTAACCAAAATATGTCCCAACAACTCTGTAGGATCTGTGTTTAGTTTTCTTAGTATAGGCTCCCTCAGTTCGGCGACAACCCTTTCCACTTTCTGATGCCTAAGTCGTTGTGGGGTTCAGGCATCTAGCCAGCGTGACATTTCCCTCTGGTACATTTGGTTGGGGACACATGGATGAAATAACATTCAGCTCTAGAGAAATTTGCCTGTTGTGGTGTGTGTGAACCACTATCCCTTTCACAGTATGTAGAGAACATTACCAAAAATGCATACTGGAGCCTAAATGTGACTACACTAGTATGCAGGACATTTTCCATGCTGTAGCACACTTCTACATGTTGTAGTTATATAAGCATGTACTGCACACTGAGCACAGCATTCATTATTTCTTCTGTCCCCATGCACTTGGGTTATTAAAGCTGTGGGCAAGGCAGTGTGTGTATCTCTTTGCCTACAGGGATTTCACAAAAAGCCATATTTCTCTGCAGTTAAATGTCACTTCAGCCATTTATCCCCAACCAAATATACCGCAGGGAAATGTCTTGCTGCCTAAGTGCCTGAACCCGTTTTTGTGCTGTGGAAGAGTTGTAAAAAAAAAGGAAAGTTGCCTGACCGTGATCTTTCTAAGCTTATGCATGTTATCCAAATATTCCTTTATTTTCTCTTTAGCAACCTGCAGTTACTCCTCTTCTTGTTCTGAGAGATTCCCCTTATTTTGCAATACTTTAACCTTTGTCCTACTACTTCTTAATCATATCTCTTTCTCTTTTATTTCTACCCTATTTTTAAACTCTGTTTTCATCTCATTCACTAGCCATAACTCCTGAAGAAATTTCTGTCTTTCATACTAGCTCTCAAATAATTTCCACTGCCTATTCTTTAAACAGGTAGGTGGGAAACTACCATGCAGTGTCAACCTTTCTTAAAGTGTATTGGAAGCAAGTGTAAATAGCAAACCTTTGATGTTAGATATAACTTTCTTACCCTATGCAGAATAAAATTATGTAATTGTTGATGCAGAAAGTATATTGTTTTTGCATTTTATTTTGCTGATAAGGATGGCCCCTGGATTTTTGTCTCAGAGATGAAAATGCTTGCCATAACATCATGAAAGGTCAACCCACAGTGCCTCACTTCTAAAATGAATGTATAAACCACTGTATTTTCATGACATATGCATCAATTGTAGCTTCTTACTTCCCATAAAGTCAGTTTGTCAGCTAATTCTTGCAATGGGTACACCTCACAATTAAAATTAACAGTGATTATGTAGTAGTCAAACCATAATGTAAATAAGTATCTATCTCTTCCTGCAAATAGGCAAGTTGCTTCTTCTTACTCATAGTGCATTACAATATTATGAAAAACGATGTTGAGTTCCTACCATGACATCATTTTGTGGTTGAGGTTATTGAAAAAAGCTGATCATATAGTGAAAAAAAATCAAACAACACATTATTAGCTCACTTTTTTGCAAAATCATTTGCAACTCTAAGATGAGGACTATAATGGGAAATGAAAGTAGTAAATCAAAGATGCTTTCTAAAGTGACCATTACACTCTAAGCACAGCCCAAGTTACTAAAACAAGGCAAATGCAGTGTTAATAGATAGTTTAAAGCAGTCAAGTCAACCCGCTTGTTTAAGTTGAGAACCTGAAGAAAACCCTTTGGACACAGGAAGGATGTGTCGACGTTACTGGAGAACTGGACTTGAACCACAGTACTTGAAGTTATAAGGCAGAAATATGTAAGAGGGAAGAATGAGGGAAAGTAAGTGTCAGCTATCACCCACTTTCTTAAATATCTTGTTATTACAGGTAGGCAGTAGTGTTGATAAAGAGCATAAATCTCTTGATGAATGTATGTTGTATAGTATAGTTCATGGTATAATGATTTTGTACTGTAGAAAATAGCTAAATGTTACAGTGTGAAATGCATGTGAACTGTAGCATTAACAGATCCACTTTAGCCTTAAGATGAATTGATTTATGTTTTGGTTTTCTTTCCCACCAGTGTACTGTTACGATTGATTGATGACTTTCTACTGGTTACACCCCATTTGTGTCACGCAGAAACTTTTTTGAGGTATGGCAAACTACTCATAACAACTTGGAAATGCTATAAAAGTGCATAGTATTTTAAGTGTAATAATTTTCTCTCTTCTTTGTGGTTTTATGTCTGTTTTGTGTTATTATGGTTTAAAACAGAATACACGGTAACAAGCACATGAAAGTTAGTGTGGAATGAATGCAGGCGCTGATGTATACTTCAAATACCAGCAAATGGTTGCTCTTGGACAAGTATTTTGACAAACTGCCTTTTTCAGGGTTTGAGCCTAGATGATCATCATTTTAAAATTAATGAATTTGTCAACCAAGTAAATCCAGTGCGCACAGCTGCCTGTCTTCAAGCATGACACAAGAGTGCTACCTTATTAAAGTGGTTTGTTTAGAAGCACATAGTTTACAAGCGGAAAGAAGGAATCAAACTCATGACTGAAGGATGAAGCTAATTAGTAACTTGCAGCCTTATCCTTCTGAACCAAGCTGACAGGCAACATTATTTTATTTAATTATGTGTATATTTTATTTTATTTCATTTATTGAACAGATAAGTGAGCTAGATATCAAAATGGTATCTTTTCACATTCTAGTTAAAGTAAATAAAAGAAAGACAGAAAATACTGTCACATACAGTACATAGTATAGAAGATGCTAGTAAGTGTGTGAGATTGTTAAAAAGTTACAGATATACAGTTATTAATCCATGTACAGAGCAGTCTTCCTCTTTATATATGTTTGTGTGTGTGTGCATATATATTTGTTCGAACTTTCAGATGTTCGAAACTCATATGGCCGACACCATATGAACGAACGTTTGAAAGGCGGACAAATGATAGCAGACATCCCGCTACAGTGCAGGACTGGGAGATTCCCCTTTCCTGCACTGTGATCTCGGAGTGAGAATATTTAAGTAGTAGGGGGTGTGGGGGTGCAGGGGGGCTTGCCCCCCTGCATAACACAGTTTTACTGTGTTTACAGGTAGGTAAATGGTGCTATTTCAGGATGTTGGTCTTTCGGAATGTCAATCATATGGTGTCGGCCATATGAAAGTCGGCATTCTGAACGGTCGACATTCTGAAGTGGACCTGTATATATCTACATATGTATACATATACATATATATATATCTACATATGTATACATATATAAATACATGTGTATGTGTATGTATACACGTATGTGTAATTTATATATATATATATATATATATATATATATATATATATATATATATATACACACACACACACACACACACACACACACACATGTACATATGTATAAATACGTGTATATGTATGTGTAAAACATATATATATATATATATATATGTACATATATTGTGTGTGTCTTCTTCTTCTTCTTCTTTCGGCTTTTTCCCGGTTAGGGGTCGCCACAGCGGATCACCTTGTCCGCACATTGAATGGCAGTGGAGTTTTACGGTGTCGAGTTGCCAGCCCGGCGCCCAACCTTCCACAGAAGGCACACTCACATGCACACCTAGGGCCAATTTAGAGTGTCCAATCCACCTGCAGCATGTCTTTGGGATGTGGGAGGAAACCGGAGCACCCGGAGGAAACCCACGCGACCACAGGGAGGACATGCAGACTCCACACAGAAGGCACCCCAGCCGAGGATCGAACCGGAGAACCTCTTGCTGTGAGGCAGCAATGCTAACCACTGCACCACCGTGGCCGCCCATATATTGTATGTGTAATATATATATATATATATATATATATATATATATATGTATGTATATATATATATATATATATATATATATATATATATGTATATATATATATATATATATATATATATATATATATATATACGTTTATATATATATATATATATATATATATATATATATATATATATATATATATATATATACATATGTATATACATATATATATATATATATATATATATATATATATATATATTTAAGCACTTTGACATGTTCTTTACACAGAGCCAGGGAGTGTTACTCAAATAGCAGATTACAGATCAAGTCTACCATGATCCCGCTTTTTGTCAGTGCCCTCAGAAGCTGGATTTTCTTTACAGGGCATGTACTGGTAGCTTTGCATATTAGATGATTCCTTAGACTTTTTTTTAAATATGTTTATTAAATTATCAGTTAAGACACAGGCAAGCACAGATTAACAGAAAAGAAAACAAACCATATTAACATTTTTCAATTTACATGCAGTATACATCACATATCTTTTCTTTCTTTATAATTATCATCAGTCCAACATTATGTAACTTGTTGAATTTGTACCTTCCCTTTAACTTTACTCCTCCTGTACATTATTCTGCATGTATTGTTCCCAGAATTTCCATTTATTTCTATGTAATTTGCTCCTTTCCTTTGCAGAGATCCATCTCCCAGTTCTTTTATCTCTTTTATAACATTCAGCACTTTAAATACAGTTAGTTTAGATGTTGTGTTCCATTTTCTAGTATTTGTTTTTTAGCAGCTAACAAAAGTAAATTGAATAAGGTCTTAACTTACTATGTCTAGGCAATTCAGATATTGTGTCCCAGCTCAAAAAAAATCATATTCTGAGTTACAGCCATTTGCTCACTCAAGATTTCTGACAGAGTATTCGGTAGGGAATCTGCTACTGATTACACTCCCAAAACACACTTCCCCCTTACCTTTTTCCCCACAGTCATGCCCCCAGTATTTGCTACATATCTGAGGAAAAATTATTTGGCATTTGCTTGGGTTATAGCAATATGTATGCAAACACTTCCAAGCAAAATTCATAAACGTTCTGGACTTTATTGTATATTTGCCTATTTTCTCTGCCCCCTATATGCAGTCATCTGTATCAGAAAAATCTCCTTTCTCCATTCTCATGTTGGATTAGTTCTTAGAATACTTTCTGCTACTTTATGAGTATAATATTCTGTTGGCCGTTATTATTCTCCTTAAAGATCTGCATCCCAAATCCCACACTCTATTTATTTCTTGGACTTTTCCCCTGCTTTTATCATCATCCCTTTCCACTTTGAATTATAATCTTCTGCTTGTGTTATGTATATGAGCCTTAACTGTGTTGCTGTAAAATATCCTTTCAAATCAGTTAATCCTAAATCACATTGTTCTACTGGGATGAATGACTCATCCCACTTAACTCTTGCCTTTTTCCACTCCCAGATAATTTTTTTCAACTCTTCATTAATTAGTGTCAGCAACTTCTTATCTGGTTGATACAAATATGGCTGAACTGTATATAATATTAAAGGGACAAAACATATTTCAACTGCTTGTAACTTCCTATCCATATCTGTAAAAAAGAGCTTCTAATTTCTACATTTTTGTATTACATTTTTAGTCTTTTTCTTCATAGTCTTAGCTGCCATAACAGAAGCCATTTCAGTCAATACTCCTAAATACTTCACCTTATTATTTTCCCATAAATGTGGGTGTTGCTGAACCGATGTGTGTGTGCGTACATGGCTATAGTCTTTAATTTATCTTCATTAATTTTATATCCAGAAAAGACTTGAAACTGTCTCACAATGTTCCACAGCACTCAGATGTCCTTTTCCTGGGTTTTTCAGGTACAAATTAATATCATCTACAAATAAAGTTAATTTTTCTTCATTACCATACCAATTATCCTTGCATTTCTGAATTCTTTATTTTCTTTGCCTTTGGCTATAAATATAAATCAAATAACAAAGGGGAAAGAGGATACCCATGCCCGGTTCCTCTGTCCAAACACAACTTAGCAGAGAGGAACCCTCTGAATTTAATTCTGGTCTCTGATCCTTCATATATCTTCTTAATTATCTTTATTATAGTATCAAGGGAATGCAAATGCTTCCATTGCCCTACTCTTAAAATCCCATCTTACTCTGTCAAATGATTTCTGTGCATCAAGACCCACCAGCAACAGCAGTATTTTCTTGTATTCTGCTCCCCTCTGGATCATCATTGTTCTGTTAATAAATAAAAAATCAGATCCACGTAGGGTAAATGCTCCTGGTAAACAGCCAGAGAAAATAATACTAAAGATAATAACCAGGAGCAAAGCAATGAAGGGCAAAAGTACCTCTGTTGCAAATCGCATAAATCCAAGGATAGGCAAAAACAGTCCAAAATTCTCCAATAGAATCAGTTTATTTGCGTGCACATAAAGAATAACATGGTTAGCGCTTTCAGCTTCATCAGACCAATGACATACACCTATTGAGACATTTAAATACAACAAAAGGCGGGAACAAACATTCAATCATAATGAAACTTTTAAAGACATACTACAAATTTCTATAATATTAAAACCATAAGAATAAATCAACTAGATAGGCCATAGCATTGATTATAATCATGTAAACCATAGCATTGATTTAAGATAATATTTAAAAACATTTTCTAAGATTCAAAATAAAACTTCTAGTACTAAAAACATATATATACCAGCATATCTAGATGGCACACACCAATACCTCAAGGACTTGCTGGATTATAAAACATATGATGTCATACACTAAAACTGCATAGTATTAACATTTACAATCACATATAATAGTGTAAAAAATATATAATATAAAATTGCCTGCATTCATTTCCTCAGTCTTTTCATTTTTAGAAACGGTCTAATGGGTACTTTCCCATTAAGACCTGGTGGAACATCAGATCTAAATTTAATAATCCAAGTACTTTCTTTGGACTCGGTAAGATTACTAATGTCTCCACCTCTGTGCGTGTCATACAATCTTTCTAGAATCCTAAATCTAAAACTATGTGTCAAACCCATCTCACTTACATGTTTCGCCAAGGCATTATGTGGACTACCTATCCTGATATGATAAACGTGTTCCCGCATTCTATCCCTCAAACACCTATTCGTTTTTCCAATATAGAATGCGGGGCACATAACACAAGTGGCCAAATAGACCACATTGGTGGACATGCAGTCTCCACCAGCCCTGATTATAATCAATGCTATGGCCTATCTAGTTGATTTATTCTTATGGTTTTAATATTATAGAAATTTGTAGTATGTCTTTAAAAGTTTTGGACTGTTTTTGCCTATCCTTGGATTTATGCGATTTGCAACAGAGGTACTTTTGCCCTTCATTGCTTTGCTCCTGGTTATTATCTTTAGTATTGTTCTGTTAATATTGTCAAATGTTTGCCTTCCCATCTGCAATACCATACTGATCCACATCTATCAATCTGGCAACACCTTTGCCATTCTTTTAGCTAGTGTAGACATAAACAATTTATAATCATAGCTGAAAATTGAAATGTGTCTGTATGAAGCTGGGACTGATGGGTTTTTACCACCTTAGGTAATACAGTCACCACAGCTTTCTTCCAAGATGCTAGTGCCTCCCCTTCTTCTAAAATACAGTTAAACAAAATCTTCCAGGTCTTTGTCACTTTCTTCTTGCCTAACTTCCATGGGAATACTCTTTTTGTTTTCTACCCTGTTTTTAAACTCTATTTTCATTTTATCCCACTCACTAACTATAAATTCTGAAGAAATTTCTATCTCCCCTAATAATTCTTGAATAATTTCAATTACCCATTCCTTAAATTCCTCTCATTTTAACAGGTAGGTGGAAAGCACCAGTGTCTCATTTTTACTTTATTACCCTGCATTTTATCTTAGTTTTTGTTGGTGCGTGATCTGAAATGGTTATTAGATATGTGTTGAAACTTTCAATTAAATACACATGTTCCTGTGAAATGTAATTTGTCTAGTCTAGTCCAGTACCTTGAGGAATAAGATATAACATTCTCTCTGAGTTCTTATTACTGAATTCACATCTTCCATACCAAATATTTTTGTTGTTTTCTTTTCTAGGTACCCAGATACATCCTCACTGTTGCAAATCAAGTTCCAGTGCCCACTTATAAGAAATATTCCCTGCTGAATGCTGATTATTACACAATATTCCTTGCTGAAAGTTGATTATTTCTCCCAAAATTTTATTAAGCTCCATAATAGCAGTTTTAGATGGAATATAAATGCATGCCAGAGTAATCCTTCTTCCTTACCCATAGCCCCTTACTACCACAAATCTACCATTATTTTATTTTCCCCCTTCTGTCAAATTAGATCTCCTCTAGAAATTAGTATAAGTGCTCCCCTTTTTATTTGATCCTAACTTTCTGCTGAATATCCACCCTGAAGTCCTTTATTTATGAAATTCACATGGGCACTTCTTTCCAAATTTGGCTACTATAACATTTCTATTTGCTGTGTGCATTTCTTAGTATAATTAAATACTCTTACCTTTTTGCCTATACCTGTGAGGCCACTCACATTCCAAAATAATATAGATAATGTAGCCACTGTGATAATACATTATTTTATACCCACTTATTATCTATGTTAGATTTTTAAATGTCTATTTCCAGCTTTTGTGTTGCATGCACCCACTAATGTTTGGCAGATTGATTCTTTATAGAGTTTTTTCATCCCCTTTTGAATAGGTCACATTTTACAATACTTTTTGTTTTAATGTAAACCCTCAAAAAACAAAACAGAAGCAGAGTCCCAGAGCACCCCCTTAACATATTAACTTAAAACAAACACAAAACTATGTACATCTTCAAACAATGAAGTTTAACCCTCCCTTATAGGAACAGTAGTCCCAAATTGACAGCTTCTCCCACAGGCATCAACTACATTATACACCTTTCCAGTAAATGCATTGAGATATTTAGGTACCAGGAAAACAGCTATGTCTTTTTCATATCCATTAATTTCAAATTTTATTTTTTTACTAAGCTGCTTGCCCTTGTGCATTTAATGTTATGTTTCTCTCTGCAAACAGTGCAAAGAGCTCTCAAGATTTATTGTCTGGATTGTGACTAAATATGAGATCTGTGCAGCCTGCACTATTTATCTGCCAAGCATGGAACACATTTGATTTACAAGAAATTAAAATTCTGATTGGTCATTTTTTCTTGCTCATTTTATACGCACACTTAATTTCATAAAAATATGTTTGGCAGCAAAACGGAGCAGCTGTAGATTGTTCTTTTATTCATCACCAGTAAGTTAATTAACTTTTCCTTTGCTTATTGTGGAAGTCAGAAAATGAGAGACCAAATGTCTATGCTAAGTAGTAGTTCTCGTTAAAGAAGAACTTTTTTGCATTATATTTCTGAAGAGATACTAAAGAGGAAGCCAAGGAAGTGCTCTTTTTTACTGCCTTTTGGAATGGAAATCGCAGTGGAAGTTTGAAATTGGGTATCCTTGGTTAAACTGCACCGTGATTTAGAGTACGACTGCATTAATAAATGAATGGCTTCCTGTAGCACCCTAGCACTGCACTGATGTCATATGAGAGGCAAGTGAAATGTATAGCAGTTGATGCATGAAAAGGAAGTGTTACTCTTCGATTCTCAATATGCAGTGCCAGGTCACAAGTGCCATTCACTGAAACACTCCCCCCACACCCCCTGGTATATAAATATACCAACTCTGAGATCACAATTACATTGAAGTGAATGGGAATTTTTCTCTTCAGCAATCTCCTTGCAAACGATTCGATGTTGTGAAGAAACAATGTTTTCGTCTCAGCCATATGGGGTTCGATGTTATGGCTGTTTGATGACCTGAAGGGAACCTGTGTGTGTGTGTGTGTGTGTGTGTGTGTGTGTGTGTGTGTGTGTGTGTGTGTGTGTGTGTGTATATGTGTGTGTGTGTGTGTGTATATGTGTGTGTGTGTGTGTGTGTGTGTGTATATATATATATATATATATATATATATATATATATATAATATGTATATTTATATCTGTGTGTGTGTTTATATATATATATATATATATATATATATATATATATATTTCTCACTCACCCATCCCTATAAGCTGCCATGCTTCACAGGGTTTGACTTCATCTTTTCCTTATAAGTAGACATTGTATTTTCTAGAGCTAGCCCACTAACCTAAAGTAATTTATTCTTGTGCAATAATTCTGAAAATGTACATTTTTATCTCCAATTATCTTTTAAGGTTGCACTTAAATTAAATGTGCTTTTAAAATGAGCAAGAAAAACTGAACACTAATGAGTCGTATGAAAATAATGATATTGTCTCCTATTTTTGACACGGCATTTACCAAGTTTTATATAAATACATATTGTGAATCTTTTTGCTTTTTTAAGCAAAGGACCTTATCTGAATAATTCATTCCAAGGGCTGTAGTTTTTAAAAGGTCCGCTGTAGTCTTTTTTGGTCTCTGGTCTCCAATGGAGATTAAACCACAAGAATGTGGGCCCCACCACAGAGAAGCTAGCCACCAAAGTCACATCAGTCCTTTCTTTCCCATGCCAGCTCTAGCACAAGCCTGATCCCCTAATTGAACTTGGGCAGCTAGAACCGTAGTCAAGACTGTGTCCGTGTATGCCACTGGAGTTGACATTTGTGCATAATATTGCCACAAGTGCCACAGTAAATATTATTGTGAAAGTATTAGAAAGTCTGGTAATATAACTGGAAAAAAGTTGGTGGTCAGGTAATGCTAAATGTATGCTTTAGCACTTAAAATTTGAATTCACAGAGGCTAACATATTTTACTGGCTCCCTACTGTAATGTTGGCATTCATAATGCCAAGTGCTGACAAACCGAAAAAAAAGAGACTAAAAATCCCGGAAAAGAGAGAATCTAGAAACATCGCTCTTTTCCTTTAAACTTCTTTTTGGGGGGAGGGGGCAATCACCCGGCCCCTGACCTTATGTATACCAAGTCTGACATTGCTCTACCGTGGAGAAAAGGGAACATTCTGTGAAATGACCATCTTGGACTTGATACATGTAAGTCCGTTATTTGGCCGTTCAGTCTTCCTGTTTTGGGACTCACTCTAACAGGTCCCAACATTTCAAATGGTTACTATTGTACCAGGCTGTACTTTAAAATATTACCCGAAGGTCAACAAACTTCTACCAAATGCAGGATCATTTGTAGCTTGCAAATATAGCTATCCTCCCATCTGTGTGTCATTTCCTGCAGGTGCACAGTCATACAATGATGTATTCTTCTTTATTTTATGAACTTAGAAATCAAGTGGCCATAAAGTATTTAGCTGACCCTCTTGGGAAAATTTTTGTGAGCATATCACACAATAAACACAATATTAGTAGTACCATTCAGAAACATTGCTGTAGTGACAATTATTACTACTGCAGTACTAATTTATGCTTTGTAGTATCACTGTAATGTCACTGTTAAGTGGATTTCTGCTCTGTGCAGAAAATACTTAAGCAAAGTTGAATGCCTTTGTTGCCATCTTTTGATAATACAAGCTGTCTCTACCAATTTTTGTCTCTCTACCAAATTATGTCATAATATCTTCTGCTGTTTCAGTGAGTAAGCCAAGAATGAATCATGTAGTCAAAAGTAGGCTTTTGTGAAATACAGATACATTTATTTCCTTTATAATGAAAGGAAGTGTACTAAATTTTGTCATGATGTAGACAAAAAGTAAACTCCACTCCGTTTATCGGACTTAACAGTTTAGATATCTCTGTTGCACCTTTTTTCAACAAGGAAGACAGACATGATGACATGAGAATTCATACTTTGTCTTTGAGGACTTGTAGTGTTGCAGGCTTGACTTTGGATGAATTATGTGCTGTGATTTGTTATAAAGGTTTTTTTAAAGCCTCACTATTACAATCTTTAAGAAGTCAACGAGTTGTTTGTATTCTTGCCTTCCCTCCCTCCTCTTAATTTCATCTTGTTTGATATTCTCAGAAACTCTGGTTATTTTTACCATTTTTGCATGGAATGGGTTTTGCTTCTTTTCCCTTTTTCTTCCTCTGGAACATTCCATGAAGTTCTTTGGTGTTGATGGGCATGAGGTAGTAGTAAGGTCATATTTGTCTTTATGACCTAGGAGATGTTGTTGACTCGAACACAAGCATATCTATTTAGGCACTGCTTGGGTATCTGCATTGAAGTGCGCCAGCTTTTTGGATGAAATTCCAGTTTATTGCAGTCTTAACTGATACATGTTGGATATCTGTATTTCACTTGAGTTTTTATATAGCTGTTCTTTTTTTCTATTGTAGAACTCTTGCATCTGGGATCCCAGAGTATGGCTGCTCCATAAGCCTTCACAAAACTGTAGTGAACTTTCCTGTTGTTGAAGAAATCCTGGGTTGTTTCACTGCCAAGCAATTGCCATCTCACTGTCTTTTCCCATGGTGTGGTTTGTTATTGGACACAAAGACACTTGAAGTATATTGTGACTATTCCAGGTAGGAGCCTCCAGCAAATGTATTTAGTCACGTTGATGTACATTTGGGCATATGAAGTATGTATATCCCACGCTGTGTCAAAATATATTTAAAAGTACATCATAAGCAACATATTTGTATTTCTTTTTTAACTGTCTTGCATAAAACAGCTCTTTCTTGTTTTTAGTCTAAAGTTAAATTTCTTAATATTTGCTTGCATTTGCAAAAAAAAAAATGCAGTATTTGTAACAAAGCTATGGTGGTGTGCAGCCAGGGCTGATGCAGTCATGAATTAAGATTATGAATATAATTCTCTTCATTACAGTCAAAGTGCATCAGCTTTACATAGGGGTTACTGTTGCTAGTTGTGCTTATAGTATCCTCCACCACAAAAAAATGCATTGTTAGCACACAGGATATAATGTTCATAGGTGAGTACTAGGCTAACTGCCCTTGCAAGGCATTGTACGCCTAGCCAATTATCCCTTGTGAGATTCAAACCCTGCACCTTATGTTTGTAAGGCAAACACCTTAACCATTATGCCACCCTCCCAACCCTGTGTTTTCATTAGAACACAAAAACAGCAGCTAAGTCATAAAAAATAGGAAAGTGAACAAGTAGAACAAAAAAGTATACACAAGAATAACATGACTTTAGCATTAATAATCTATTAACAATTTTGTCTCATGAGCAGTGGAGAGACTTCATCAGAATAATATCAGAGTCATAGTCATTCATTTAAATATCATTAAAAATCATATGATTTAAAACAAGCAACAGTTTTCACACATTTCAAATCCAAAAGCAAATATATGCAGAATTTTTTAATGTATTGAATGGTAAAAAGAGTTCAGCATATGTGAAGTGCATTTAAGTAAAAACACATTGAAATATCAACTGGCGACTCTTAATTTATGCACAAATTGTATAATTACAAACATAACCCAGATATTGAGTGACATTTAATAATGAGCTGCCAGTTCAACCCCTTCTCACAAGTTGAGTAAGTTACAGCATTCTGTTTGGTGTAACATAGTCCACTTCAACAATTGAATTTTCTGAAAGACCAGCTACTTTACATGTATTATAAGTGGCAATATAAACAGCAGATGTTAAATTAAAAGAATTGTTAAATTAAAATAATTGTTTAGCTCAAAGAGAGTTGTTAATCTGTCTAAATATTAAACTTGGACCTACATTAATAAACTGACACTGTGGGCAGAAACCAAAGAGGAATGTCCCAGTTCATTTTTATGACAAAATTGTGCCAGTCAAGTATTCTTTCTTCAAAAATAATTTAAAATCATGGCCTTTCTTGTTTCTAAACATTGGTGCACTGCCTACAACTCTGAACAAGTCAGTATTTCCCCCTTTAAATTTTCTTTTTAGCTTTGATAGTATATGTAATGTTATTTGCATTGTCAGTATAAGACAGTGCTAGATTCAGCAATTTGGTCATGGCACTTTCTTTAATGTATTACCTTAAGAAGATTGTGATATTACTGATTTTTAGGAAATATAGACATATAATGTTATAGCAAAAGATGATATTGTATGTGGAATTAATGATCTATTTCTGCGGCCTCTGTGGTCAGTAGATCAAACGCAGGACCCACATCTGCATTCGCTTTACTGTTTGGGGTAAAAGCACAATGTGAGGCATTGTTGGAAGTACCAGAGCTTCAACCACACAGGATAAAAAGAGAAGAAGTGACCTATGTCACTTTGTTGAAAATTGCAGATACATCGAGTGGGCTGCACAGAGATTAGTCAAAAGACCCTTGTGCACTGCAGGTTCAGGACCACTTTCACGGGAAGAAGATAAAGAAAACAGAGGCCAGACATCAGTGAAAACATCTTTCTCCTGCATTTGTCCAACAGGCAGTTTTCATCTCTAGTGAGTATTGAGTTCTGTCTTGGCTCATAAGGGATTAAATTCATCAGAAGAGTGTGGGACATGCAGTCCTGGCAGTCTGCTTGTGGATGATGCATTCTAGGGTATCCATACTGCCTCTTACAGGAAACCTGAACCCACTAAACTAGCTTATGTGAAGTGACAGCTTTGGCTTTAGCTATCAGGATAGTTGAGTTTTCTCAGGAGACCTCTAAGGTAATGCACACCTAACCTATTCTAGATGTGGAGACTTGTTTGGCCCCTCCTGCATTTACTGAACCTATGGGAAAGACCTAGTAATCAGTGCATACACCCACTGAAGGCTTTGGTTTTAGCTATCAGGATTTTTGGATTTTCTCTATGGTTATACAGGTCTAACTTGCTCTAGATGTGGAGACTCGTATGGTTCCTTCTGCACCTACTGAATCCAAAGAGAAGGCTTAGACATCAGTGTTACCTGCACATTTGATATGTGATGGGAGTTTTCTTTTCAGATGCGGGAATAAAAATTTAAGAAACACAGGCTAGTTCCTTTGCAGGTCCCCACACAGGTCTGTGGCATCCTGGCATGACCCTCAGCATGTGCTCTTCCTGTGAATAGTGTATATTCACCAGTACCTGGTGCTTACTGGTAGCACATTTATCATCTTGTGTACAGAGCCCAGACCACTCCCTGCTAGAGCTAGGGTTAGAGAAGGACTCCTCCTTGCTTTGTTTTTTGTGAAGAGGACTTGATGAATATTAATTCTGTTTTTGAGTTGAATACATAGAATGAGGAACCCCCTGTAGCCACCCATCAGATGACCACCATCTTTGCAGATGATCAAGATTATGAAGTCTACCATTGACTGCCCTTTAGCCCCCCCCCTTCCATTGCAGAAGTGTCTCAACTTATATCCAAGCAAGACATATGAAGACTGATTGGTCCAATCCCTCCATAGAGTCTGTTCTGCATTTTTTGCAGTACTAAAACATCTGAATATCATTCCTTGTGCTTCCAAGAAGTACAGTGTTCGGTGCAACCCCACCCCCACCCCCCATCTGTGTAGATTGAAGTCTTGAATGCATTTTCCAGTATTTTCCTATTTTCCAATTTTCCTTTGTTCGTTAGCCTTTAGAGCAGCTGGAACATGTCTCTGCTAAATGACACAGCTGAAGCTGTTTTTTTAAGAATGTCCTGAGCCAGACTGTTCTGGAACCTCCAATGGAGGTATCTTCCTTTTTAGATAGGTCTTCAAGGACCTGGGAGAGAACCTCTAGGAGAGGAAGCAGGTGTTGACCATTACAGAGTGTCTCTGTGATGCCCTTCCCATCAGCCCGGTTCTTTTTGTCCAAGCCACCATAGTTTTCTGCGAAGCAGAAACAATCTCCTTGTAGAATAGTAAGTGTTCCAAGCATCAGGGAGTGTTGCCTTCCCAGTTGGTTTTGGTTAACCGTTCTGGAGTGATAACTTCATCAGCTGCAGTTTTGACTCTCTTGCAGTGCTCACCAGGGAAGGCATGTTGTCTAAGTTTGTCCTTATTTGGGGAGCTGTCACTGCAGACCATTGAGTTTTAGATGTGGTCACAGTCTTCCATTCAAAGACCAGGAGTTCTTATAACAGACACAAACTGTATTCTGCAAAAGAGCAATAGAGAGAGAGAGAGATTCTTCTCTTACATTTTCCTTTTTCTGAAAAATTTAAGGACGTCCATTCCATCCTGAACCTCAGTGACCTCACTGAGCACATTATTAATATCAGATTCCAGATGGTGGCTGTTGTCCAGAGGATTATACCCCTGCTGCTGTAGGGCTCATGTTTAACATTGCATGTGTATATATCAGATGCATTTTGGCACATCGTTGTCCAAGATTTACATTAAAGCTGATATCATTCTGGTTAAGCATCATTTTTTTGGAACATGGTGAACATCTCTTATAGTCAAAATATTTATCAAGGTGCTCCCCAGCCTGGTTGACTTGCTTCTGATGGCCATCTTAAACATGGTTGGCTTGAGCTTTCCTGTCTTTGCAAGCCCAATTTGCATCAAGTGGAAGAACTTGTCTTTTTTTTTTTACTTGGAGGATTACCTTCATTGGGGTGAAATCTGACTGACACTTTTTTACTGTAAGTCAATCCTGACTATGGAGAAGGACCAGAAAAATATGACTTTGGCAACCTGAGTTTGAACACAATGGAGGGCCCAGTCTTGGATGCAACTCATGGGCTCTGTAGTATCCATTATCTGCATAATTCTGTTCATTATCCTGAGAATATGGTTATTGGTTAGGTATCGGTGGCTACAAACTCATCATGACTTGTTAGACTTTACTTTTTATGTCAGATTGTCGTCACCAGTCACTAGATTGGTTTAGTAGCCCCACAAACCTAAATGTGGGCCTTCCCTTATTGCAGAACTTACCACATGTTTTGATATGAGAATATTGTTTAGAATATGGGGATCCTGATTCTTCAGGAACAGGATGTCCATATAAACCGACTTAGAAGAATGGCCAGTACATTTATCCTAAAAGCTTTAGTAGGGGAGTTGAGACCAGAGTTCCTGCTTCTTTTGTTAGACAACTCAAACCATTATGTGGTACATGAAAAACAGAGTGGTATAAACTTGTTCCCCAGTACAGAGAGGTGCAATGGGTGCCAGAGTGAGCTATAGACCAGGGCATCACCTTGCTAGTCATTCATATCTTGGGAGAAGAGATTGCTGTGGCAGACTGCCTCAGTTACAGCACCAGCCTTCCTGTGGAACTGAGGGTTTGATAATCCTGTCTCATCAAGATCTTCCTGAAATGGGGCACCTGGAAATCACCCTATTTACCACATAGGAGAATACAATCCTCTTCCTATTCTGTTTGTTGCAGCTTGACAGTAGGTACTCATGGTAGATGCATTCTCTGTTCTTTGGCAGAGAAGATTTCTGTGTCTTTTCAACCTTCCTTCTGGTTCCACTCCTCATTATAATATTCTGACAAGAATGGCCAAAGCTTAGCTTTACTGCCCATAATGGCTAAGAAGTCAGCCATTTAAGACTCTCACTTCCCTGGCATTACAGGAAGCTATCCAACTACAGATTCAGAAAGTTTGTCTTGAGTGGGAAGGCATTCATCTCTGCCTCAGGGCCTGGCTTCTCCTTTAGAACCCTTTGCACCCAGCATTCCTTTTAATAGAAGTTTTAAAGGAGATGAATGTTGTCAGAAGTTCTTCCACTCCTCAGACAGTCTCTTCTAAGTGGACGAGGTTCGTCATTTGCACAGAACGGTATCCTGTATATACGTCTTCATCAGCCTGTAAGTGATGATTTCTGTCAATCACCTTATTTTTGAGTGTTTATTTTTCCATGGTCAGGATACATATTTCAAGTATCTCTCCACAATACAGCCTTCAAGCAGAATTGTGATCTGGCACCATCTAGTTAATTCCTTATAGTGATTCTGAATCTTCATTTACCTATGTGTATGCAATTTGTTCACTGGAACTTGAAGTTCATGACTGATGGGTATTCCTGTTCTTATTTCAAACAGGCTGATTCAATGTTTCTGAAATTATACTGTTTGAAACCTTCTTAGAGGCCATTACTTTTGCTCAGGGGATCTCCAAGCTGCTGATCTATGGCAGTAATTCTCCTGCTCAGAGGATCTCCAAGTTGCTGATCATTGGCAGTAGTGAACTCTATTTTGTCTTTCATAAGGATTAGGGTGCCTCTTAGAAAGAACTCACATTTCTTTCTCTAAATGGTTCCTGACCTGACCTTAAGCTGGTCCAGTTCACCTCCCTATTTTTTCTTTGAGTGCAGAAATCATAGTAGGAAGGGGGGGGGGGGGGCTTTACACCTTGGATGTGCACAACCTGATTACTTTTTAACCTAGAGATGGTTCATGAAAAATCATTTGCTTTCTTTGTATGAGGTACAGTAGGGCTGGCAGCTGCTAAGCAAATCTTTCCAAGTGGATTGTTAACCACATTATGTGGAAAACTATTTTTTGGAGAATGCTGTCAAAGACCACTTCATTAGATCTGTGTCATTGCTGCTTCTATTGCTTGCTTTGAAAAAGTTCCATTTGCAGGCATTTGTACTGTCCAGTCAGTTGCGAGTTCAAACCTTCACCAAGTATTATTTCTTGGATTGTATTTCCAGGAACTTCTGTGCCACATCAGTGCTTCGGGACTTGACTGTTTGCCTTTTTGCTTATTTCTGGCACCCGGCTCTCAGGAAGTTTTAAATGTTTACTGCTTTTAGATTCTTTCCAGCAGTTCAGTGTAAGATGCCTTTTAATACATATAAAACAGATGTATAATTGCAACATCACCTGACCTGCAGGGAACTCTTCTGCAATGCATTCTCATTACCATAGTACAATCCCTGTAAGTCTGGATAGCCTCTCCTTCCTGCTACTGTAAAATGATTTTCATATAATTTGGGCAAGTACCCAATTGTTATGAATGTCTGTGCATTTTGTCTTTTTCGTCTTACAGTTTGTGCTCACTCAGTGGACTGGGGTTAAATTGAGTGACACAGGCATTTAAAGTGCCCTTCTCAACTGTTATGAGGCATCACTCCAAAGTTCTGTTTGTGATTCAAGCATTTGCCCCCACATGTTCAGAAGAGAAAACAATTCATAAATCCTGTGAGCTGTTGATATTAGAAGAGATTGCAACTCTATCAGCAGAAGGTTGATCCATCACTGGTTGATGTGGTAATTGCATATCTGTTGTTCATGTTTTTATTCCTTACAGAACTTCATTCTGTGCTATTTTATTGTTTATGCGGCTGCACTTTTACAGTATATTCTGACTTTAAAATTAATCCATTGTCTTGTTATTTTGGTATTAATATTTTGACACTTAATGATGTGGTAATTATCTGATCACTATTTGCAAATAATTTCTCAGTTTTTAGGGAAGAAATAAGATGTGTGCTAGATATGCTGTTTGAAGTACATTTAGATGGTTACAGATGTAGATATCTGTACTATTTGATGGAACTCTATTTCAAAATACAGTATGTAATGTAGTCAGTTTCGCCTTTATTCTCAGTTGTGCGTCAGATCCGATGTGTCTGATCCTTCTTGGCCAATATTCCAGCTCGAGGCCTCCAGCAAAGCTTGTGGGGTACATTTTTACCCACAATTCCTCTCCCTGATTACCTCAGATCTCATATGCCATGCAGCGAAGAGGTTCAGTCAGTCATAGCTCTGGGCTAAGTACAAATTTTTTGATAGTTATTTTCTAATATATTTCTTATATTTTCATATATATTTCCCTTTATACTTTTATCTCCCTTTAGCACGTCCTTGTCTCTCACTTTTAAACTTTAAACCTTTTTCTGTGTGAGAAAATACCTTAAGTATGTTTAAGTTAGACAACTTAAATTGTCTTGAGTGATTGTGTACTTTTCTGTCTTCATATATTTTTTTCTTGATAATGTCTCAAAAGGACAGCAAGGCATTAAGCTTTAAAAAGTGCGAGAAGTGCAGTAAAAAAATGCCCCTTAGCTATTCTCACACTTTGTGCTTATATTGCTTAGGGGCTATACACTTACAAGAGTCTTGTTCTAGCTGCCATAATTGTAACCACCGGGCTGTGATGGAATATAAGAACAAATTAATATTAAAAGGCCTTTTGAAAATGCCTTTCTCTGAGGCTATATCTATAGACAAATCACCAAAGAGACCTTCATCGGAGCCGAGATCCTCATCGGAGCTGAAGCAGAAAGCTCCAAAATTGATGGAGCCAAAAGCTCCATCGATCCAACATCCACTCCTGGCTCCAGTATTTCCTTGGAGCAGGGATCTCCACAGGCTCCAACAACATCCTCGGCGCAGAAACACAGGAGCCGATCTCCTTCAGTGGAAAAAATTTCTTCTAGACACCCTTCTCAGATTTTGGCCCCTTCAGGATCGCCTTCCCTATCCACTAGGTCCACCAGGAGTCTGTCAGATGAAGACGTGAACAGGGCCATGGAGAGACTTTTAAAGACACCTGCCTTGGCCAGAATTCTTGTGGATTCGAGCCCAAAGGAATCGGTTCTGACAAAAACCCTTTCTTCAGCTGTAGTTCCTCCTCCGATCCATCCTCGTGCTTCGAGACGGAGGATTCTGACATCCAGGTTGTGTCGGTGTTGGCACCGGGACTCCTAACCTCCCCAGTTCCGACATCAGCCCCAAATGTTTTCCTGCCTTAGGAGTATGAAACCTCTATGAGCCAATACTCCCCTGTTGGGTCCGCGGAGTCTTTTCAGTTTTTTTCTGAGCCAATTTTGTCCTTCGGGGCCTTGGCATGGGTGAGTTCCTACCTCTGCTTCAGAGCTGCCCTTTTTGGCCCTGGAGAGACCTTCGGCACTGACAACTTGTGTGTCAGATCCGGGGACCTCTTCGTGGGGGAGGGTCTGCCTTCAAGGTAATGAGGAGGGCCTTGACTTCTTCACAGTTTGAGACTCAATCTTCATCAGTTCTTCCTCCCTCTTTACGTCAGGTGCCTTTATCTTCTCACACACCCTCTCCACAGGTCCGCAGAGATGCTAGGATTCAGGACATACCTCAGGGTACTGCCCCCCCCTTCTGAAACCTCTACAGAGTATCCCACTGAAGTGGTCCCTTGGAAGAGGACATGTAAGAGGAAACATCTAGACTCCCCAGAGGAGTCCATCACATCTGATACTGACCTCAATGAGGCAGAAGGGTCCCCACGATCACCTCCTGAAGATGTCTCCTTTGGAGACATCCTAGAACTATTGAAACAATGAGGTGATTGGCAGTCCTCCCCTCCCCCCTTCTGCTGAAGACTCAGTATTCCTGAAGACCTTTGCGCCTCGCCTTTCAACTTCTTGGGTTAACTCCATCTTTTGATAAGCTTATTGACCTTGTCTCTCAAAAGGCTTGGGAGACCCCAGATACCATAGATGCTACTCCCAGGAGGCCAGATAAATACATCACTGCCCCCCAAAGACAAAAAATTCCTTACAAAAGGTGAAGGAGCTGATGCCATGGTCGTGGCAGCGGCCACCAGAAAGGAACTCTTTGAAACGAGTACCTATATCCATCCTCCTAATAAAGACTCCAGGACTATGGATAGATATGGGAAGCATGTCTTTGCATCAGCGACCTTTGCCTTATGGTCCCTGAATTACCTAACTCACTTTACAAGACTTCAGAGGGACCTGATTGGAGTTATCAGACTCCATTCAAGGAGCTGTAGCTGATGCAGTGGCAGAGAAAGTCAGTGCTCAGCTTGCTACTTTAAATTCAGTAGTCAACACTTCCATGATGCTGGTTTCTTACGCAGCAGATGGAACGAGTAGGGCAGCAGGCTCAGGTATCTCTCTCCATAGACAGGCTTGGATGTGCCTTTGCAGTTTCATGGAGCCCTTCAAGTCTTCGTTCATTAACACCCCCTTTGATGGCTCATCCCTCTTTGGGCCAAAAGTGAAGGAAATACTCACCAGGTGTGAACAAGAAGGTAGGACCTTGTCTGCCATTGGAGTACATTTCTCCACTCCTACTAGACTCTTTCCCAAGGGCCAAAAAGGTAGTTGAAAAATGTGGTTCAGAAAATCACAGAGATCTTATCAGGACACACAAGGTGAAAGTTCCCCTAGGGGCAGAGGATGAACAACAATGGGAAATGTCGCTTTCGCAGCGGGGGGAGGTCTGCAAAACCAAGGCTCCAGGGAACCTTTCTTTGGGAGACCTTTCCAACACTCCTGAAGGAGTACCCAATTGTTCCCCTCTGGAGGCAGTTGGGGGACGATTATCCCTGCACTGAGAAACCTGTCAAAACATAACAAATGGGTACAGGACATAATATCCAGAGGATATATTATCTCTTTCTCCCTTCTTATCCCTAAAACAGAGTTGTTCCAGATGTTCTACCCAGTCAAAAGGAACAAGCAACTATAGAAATTCAAAAGTTGCTAAACAAAAGATTCACCTAAGAAGTCCCTTCAGACCAATAAGGATCCGGAACCTACTCAAGATTCATTTTAGTTCCAAAGAAAACAGGGGACTGGAGACCCATTCTGGATCTCAGCAACCTAAACAAATCAATAAAGAAGATAAGGTTCCGGGTGGTAACACTGCAGTCTATATTTCCCTTCCTGGGAAAAGACAACAGGATGTTCTCTTTAGATCTCAAAGACTCGTACTACCACATCGAAATGGACAGATGGTCCAGGAGGTTCTTACTCTTCCAGCTGGCAGCCGGTCACTTCCAATTCCGAGCTCTGCCCTTTGATCTCACTACATACAACCCCCAGAGTGTTCACCATATGTATGGCAATAGTGCCGGCTCACCTGAGATGCGGGGGAATCCATGTATTACCATACCTGGACGACTGGCTCATATCTTCCCTGACCAGGCATCACTTACTCCAGTCGAGAGATCATGTTCTTCAACTCTGCTCCTCTCTGGGCATTAATATAAATTACAAGAAATCTGTGCTACAACCATCGCAATCCTTAAGATTCATAGGAGCAGAAATAGATACTACCACTCAGATAGCAAAACTCTCTCGAGACAGAGTACAAGATCTCTGTCATCTCGTCAGGACATTCATAAAAAAGTCTAAAGCCACTGCAAAACTGATTTTGCAAGTGCTAGGGAAAATGGCTGCTTCTATCATTGTAGTTCCTCTAGCTCACCTCCATATGAGGGTACTCCAATGGATGCTGTTTGCTCAGTGGTTGATCTTGGAACTTCCTATGTCCCACAAGATAACTATAACAGAATCCTGCAACAAAGATCTACAATGGTGGCTCCACTCACAATCAGTTCTACAAGGCCGCTCCTTTATTCTCCCACTACATCTAGCCGTGGTGACCACAGACGCTTCCCAGATTGGGGGGGGGGGGGCATTTTCTGGGGAAGATAGTTCAAGGCATCTGGCAAGACCATGAGGCTCACCTGCTTATAAATGTCCTAGAGATGAGAGTGGTGCTTTTAGTGTTGCAAGCATTTCAGGACTCTCTTCCCACAGGGACAATGGCAGTTCAGAACAACAACATGTTGGTAGTATGGTACAACAACAAACAAGGGGGAACCAAGTCTTACGCACTTTGTCGAGAAGCTCTCAGGGTCTGGCATTGGGCGACAGCCTCCAACTGCTTTCTAATAGCAATGCACATCCTGGGGAGATCCAGCATGATTGTGGACAAATTAAGCAGGGCCATCTTATTGCCACACAATGGTCCCTCAGTCAGTAGATAGTGGATGTGATATTCTGCAAATGGGGCCAGTCTTGCTGCAACCTCATTGCATCACCCGACAATGCCAAATGCAGCAACTACTTCGCCCTTAATTCCCTAATGGGGAGTCACCAAGGGATGCACTTGTTCATGAATGGCCCACGGGACTCCTACAGAAAGCAAGTTTATTGGAGACAACCATTATCCTAATTGCTCCCTACTGGCCTTGTCAAATCTGGTTTCCCTTTCTTCAGCCTTATCTCTGGGAAGAACCCTGGATTCTGGACCTGGTTCCAGACCTTCTGACACACCCGTCTGTGATGGTTCATCCCAACCTAGACAATTTGAGATTAACAGTTTGGCTGCTTCAGTTCCCTTAATTGCCAAGTTTCCGTCCCTGTCCTCTCCAGTCAAGCATATAATTTTATCGTCTCATAAATTGACCACTCGTAAACTTTATAGAAGCAAGTGGAAGAAATTTGTAATATGGGCTAACAGTAAAAACATAGATCCCTTTACAGCATCAGTACTTATTATTCTTCAATTTTTGACAGATATCTTCAGTGATGGAGCAGAAGCAACTTCAGTAAAAGTTCATCTAGCTGCAGTCTCTAATTTTAATATAGGTGATAATGACCACCCAATCATGGCTCATAGACTTTGCAAAGCCTTTTTGAAAGTCGCTGTCATGTTAAGGCCTCCTCTTAAACATCCAATACCTCCTTGGGATCTAAATTTCATTTTAACAAACATTATACGTCCTCCATTTGAACCTTCTGCCACATGTGATATGAAGTATATCTCATGGAAAACCCTTTTCTTGGTGGCAATTACTTCTGCTAGAAGGGTATCTGAATTACAAGCTTTGTCCATAAACTCCCCATATCTAACCTTTCACAAAGATAAGGTGTCGTTGCGCACCAGTCCATCTTTCCTACCCAAAATACCCTGAACCAGTCTAAAGGACGGCTTGCACCTGTCATCCCTGGGCTTCCGGATATTGGCCAAGGCTCTTGCCACCCCCATAGTGCCTTTTTTAGGCAAGGCTCAAAAGACAAACCCACCTCCCTAGAAAACACAAGTGAAAAAAAAACTAAGGGTAATGCTGCTCAATGCCAGAAGTCTAAACCTCAAGATGCACGCTCTCAAAGCCCTCCTCAGTATGGAGAACATCGATGTCTGTGCAGTGACTGAAACCTGGTTCAAGGCTCCTGAGAGCACCCCAGCACTACCAGGTTATACCTCATATCATGCTTTCCGGCCCCAAAACTTGGACCGAACCACAAAAGGAGGGGGAGTATCCATATTCATCAAAGATACCCACACCTCCAGGTTAGTGGCAACGCACGAAGCATCGGAGACCATCCAGGTGCAACTATAACCATAGGCAAAACTGCCCTACAGTTTGTAGCATGCTACAGACCACCTTCTCAAACTCAGGAACCCCACTCAGCCTCCCTGAAGACACTGGAGAGTATGAATGTCTCTCCAAATACCATCATATTGGGAGACTTCAACTACCCAAGCATAGACTGGGAACATTACTCAAGCCCCAACACCCTAGCCCAAAGGTTCCTAGAATTCATAAACTCAAATGCGATGGAACAACTAGTCACCACTCCCACAAGAGGAGATAATATACTAGACCTGATCATCACAAACATGGGGACAAAATGCTCCACACCGGAAGTATACCCCTCATTGGTGAGATCAGACCATAAATTAATCTCACTGGAAATCTGCATCCCACCCCCACCCCTTGCACAGAAGACCACAGTGAAGAATTTCTCAAAGGCCGACTTCACACTTCTTAAGACTGAAGTGGTATCTTTCAAGGCCCCTGGGCCAGTGGAAACCACAACCCACACTGCTGAATCCTTTATAAATGCCTTCTATGGACACCTTCAAGAATGCATGGATCATGCAATCCCTAATAAAACCAAGACCCATTCCCACAAAGGCAGGCGTCCTGTCTGGTGGACCCCAGCCATTAACAAACTTTACAACAGGAGGAGGAAGCTACTACATGACAGAGCAAAATCCCCAAAAGGGAAGGCATCTCTGATCAGTACTAGCAAAAAACTTCGATCATTCATAAAATCATCCAAGGCCAACTTTGAGAGAAAAATCGCAAAAGACACAAAAGACAATCACAAGGCCTTTTTTAGCTATGTTAGAAACCTGGGTGGAAACTCCCAGATATGCTCAGAGTTAGTCCAAAATGACACAAAATACACTGAACCCACAGATATTGCCAACATTCTGGCAGACAGGTTCAGTGCAAATTTCTCCGACCCCTCCCCCCCAAAAAGAGAAATATCTATCCCAGCAGAGTGTAGCCTCCCTGACATCTCAGATGCCCAGGTGAGAGCCGCCCTCTCCAAAGCTAAAAACACAGCATCAATGGGACCGGACGGTGTCCCGGGCTGCGTGCTACATGAACTCCAAGAGGAACTAAACCCGCACATAAGGCTGTTGTTTAATCTTAGCCTTACTACAGGATACATACCCAAAGAGTGACGTACAGCAACAGTGGTCCCACTCCACAAAGTAGGTGCTTCTACGGACCCTGGAAATTACCACCCCATAAGCTTGATGAGCCTGGTCTGCAAAGCTATGGAAAGGATCATTATGGAACTCATAAACAAAGACATTGGGGACCTACAGACATTGGATCCTACCCAATTCGGCTTTGTCAAAGGCAGATCCTGCCTTTTGAACCTTGTTGACTTTTTTGAAACTGTCACTAAGGCCATTGATGAGGGTAAGGCAGTTCACACAGCCTACCTTGACCTTGCAAAAGCCTTTGACACAATACCCCACTCGGGCATCATTGACAAACTCACCAGCTTAAATGTAAACCCATATGTCACAAGATGAGTTGCAAACTGGCTCAAGGACAGAACCCACAAGGTCAGAATTGCTGGAGCCATGTCAGACTCTAAGCCCAGTCACAAGCGGTGTCCCACAGGGCTCAGTCCTGGGACCCCTCTTGTTCGGCATTTATTTTTCTGAGGTGCAAGCAAACATAGGAGGATTGTGGCTGACAAAGTTCGCAGATGACTGCAAACTGGGCGCCATAATTGATACTCCAGCGGACACAAGCATCCTTCAGAAAGGCCTCATAGAAACGGATAATTGGTGCCAGAGCCATGGCCTTAAACTGAATGCCAAAAAATGTATAGTCATACCCTTTGGGAAAAACAAGGTGCCCACAAATTACCACATAGGTGGTAATCCATTAAGTACGGAAGAGGTAATCAGGGACCTAGGGACCCAAGTCGACAGTAACCTCTCATTTGACACTCACATTGCCAAGGTGGTTAGGAAGACCTTCTATATTGCCCACCTTATCATGAAGGGATTCACATCTAGATCAAGAGAGGTCATTGTGTCCCTGTACTCTTCTCTTTATCAGGCCCATGATTGAGTACAATGCCCCATTTGGGATGTATCTTACCCGACACCTGCAGCAGTTAGAAAGACTCCAAAAGTTCCTCACCAAGAGGATAAAGGGTCTCAAACATATGTCATATGCTGCCCGGCTGAAGAAACTCCAGCTCTATTCAGTCGTATACCGCCTACTCAGAGGTGATCTATGCCTGACGTACAAGGCCATGTCCAATCCGGAATTAATGGACATGCTCCACCTCAGAAAATCCAAATCCATCAGAGCCACAAGAGCAAGAGATTTGAACCTCAACACAGAAATAAATAGAACGTGCTGGAGGGACAAATTCATAACCCAGAGGCTCCCTACACTCTGGAACAGAATCCCAGTCCATGTTAGGCAGAGCCCCTCACTAACTCTCTTCAAGAGAAATCTTGACGAGTGGATGGGAGATCGTAGGTTTACCCCGGGGGTCATCTCTGTGTCACTACTAGACAGAGGCACAGTAGACTAAACCCTAAATGGGCGTAGTATTCTCATCCCAAGGGGTGGCGAAAGCCACACACACTCTGGCTAGGCTTATAAATGCCCTAGGGCAGATAGCCTAGTATGAACCTATGAACCTATTGACCTTCCGATTTTCTTCCCCAATTTTCAAAATAAAGGAGAATATTCTTTGCACTTACTTGTGTAGGAATTCAGGAAGTCAGACCAACTTTTTGTTTCATTCTCAGATACAAAGAAAGGCTACCCAGTTTCTAAGGTCAAGTTATCCAAATAGCTAACATCTTATATATCCTATATTTACAATTGTAATAACAAGACCCTTCCAAATGGTACTAAAGCTCACTCTACTAGGCCTGTTGCCACCTCTGCAGCTTTCCATGCTAGACTACCTCTGCATAATATATGTGCAGCAGCTACTTGGGCCAGCCCTCATACTTCCATCACTCATTACAAAGTAGACTTGGCCTCCAGGAATAGAGCAGCTTTTAGTTCTATGGTCTTGAGGAATACTCTCCCTTGAGCCATCCAAGAGGTTTTTGCTAGGGATGCGATCCCACAAGTGAGAATAAAGGCGAGATTGACAACATCACATAAAGAAGTTATGTTCTTACCATAATGTTCCATGTGTGTTGTCCATCTCATCCTTTATTCTCACAACCATCCCTCCTCCCCCTACCTAGACTCCTGGTACACTAGTGGTAAAGAGGATATAGGCTCAGAAAATATCTCTTTTCACTCCTTTCCATTTCAGGGGAGAAGATGCATACACTTATAAACATAAATATATATATATATATATATATATATATATATATATATATATATATATACTTTAATACACTTTCAACTAGTTACCATGTAACTCTTATTTATGCATCTTGGAGGGGGGGCAAACAGGTTCTGAGGTAATCAGGGAGAGGGATTATGGGTAAAAATGTAGCCCATGAGCTTTGCTGTAGGCCTTGAGCTGGAATATTGGCCGAGATGGATGCGACACACTGGGTCCGACCCACACGTGAGAATAAAGGACGAGATGGACAACACACATGGAATGTTATGGTAAGAACATAACTTCTTTTTATTCTTCACAACCACTGAAATTAAGCTTGTTAATTTTGTTAATCTGCTGTTAACAAGTTTAAGGTTTCTGGTATAATACATTACAGAAAACCCCAAGATTTATTCAACAACTTTTAGCACAATTTCACGCAGTTTTAACACAGTTTAAAACCTGTGTACAGTTTCAGGTCATGGGAAGCCTCTCCCCCCATATTCAACAGGCATAAGGTAGAAAACTAAACTGATGGAATGCTAGTTCATTGCAGCAATTATTCATTGTTTATTGATGGTTGGAAATACTTCAAATAAAATTTGTTCCTGCAGACTTAGCGGAAAAGGTTATTGTAAAACTTCTCCAAGGGCAGAGGAAACACTGTAATTAGTACCCCTCCTTATTTTAATTTTCAGAATACCTGTGTTATCGTTGAATCCCTTAGTAGATTTTAAAACCAAGAGTGTGGATCAGCTATACCAGCACTTTTTAACTAATTATTGAATGTGCCCCCATTGTAAGCTAAACTTTATTAGTGTGCTTACAAGACAAAGTACAGCAAAATAAAACCATAAAAATAATCAGGAGAGACATTGACACTCAGTTAAAAATAAAGTTTAGAAACAGTAATAAAAGTTGTTATTAAGAGAGGTCATATGCTAGGTAAAGCAGGTACATTTTAAAGAACCTGTTAAAGTTGGATGACATAGCAAGTTCCTTCCAAAGGTGCAGTGGCTGATTGGAAAAGGAGTTGAAACCAGAGAAATCCATTTGCATCCTAGCAAGCTCAAACTGCAGGGAGGCAGACCATAGAGGTCTAATTTGAAGGTATCGAGACAGTACTCCATTTATAGGAGGGGTGACCAGGGTCAGGTATGGCTAAGTATACTAAGAGCAGCTCTTTAAAGGTGATCAGAGTCTAGACCGATAGATAGTGTAGACTCTGCAAACCAGACTGATATATTGATATTGAAATTTTCCTGTCAGTAGTCATAGGATGACAGCAAGCTACTAGGCTATTGGCCCTGAGGCTCTTACAAGACTAGCCAAGAATTTAGCCCATGTTCCAACAAGTCAGCACCTTATGCCACTATCCAGCAGGGACATAGGTGGAATCCCAGGGGTGTATTTTCTGTTCCCCATCCAGTTATCCAGGTTGTGCTTAAAAAGATTTAATGAGGTACTCTGCTTTACATGGAGAGGGAGTCTATTCCACAAAAGGGGAAGTCTCTGGGACACAAATCTGTCCTGCCAACAAGTCCTATTGATGTCACAGACCAGGTTGAGGTCTCGCATGTGGGTTACTCGAGTGAAGCGTGACTTGCGGATATGCAACAGTCCCATCAGGGCGGGGTCTGAGATTGCTTTGTATGCCAGACAGAGGTCACCTCTGAGGAGTGTGTAGGAGACTGAGTAGAGGGACAAGAGACAGGGCATTTTGCCTATCTGTCTAGGGTAGATGTTTGAGGCCCAGGATTCTCCAGGTGAGGAATCCCTGTAGTCTCTCCAGCTGCTGCATGTGCTTTGTGAGGTACATACCGAAAGGGGCATTGTAGTCAATAATCGGTTGTATAAGGAAGAATACAGTGATGTTATGACCACCTTGTCCCTGGATGAGATACGCTTAGTAATGAGGTGGGCCATGTAGAAAGTTTTCCATGCAATGGAGGCAATATGGTGGTCAAAAGTTAGTTTGTTATCAACCTGGGTTCCCAAGTCCCTCACAACTGATTGCTTGTGTAGTGCCTTATTATAAGTGTGATAATTTGTGGGGAAGTCATTCTCCCCAAAAGGGATGATGATGCATTTTTAGGCATTCAGTTTGAGGCCATGTTTCTGGCACCAGTCATTTGTTTGGTTGAGATCCTCTTGGAGGATGTCCACATCACTAGAAGAATTGATGACAGCACCCAGCTTGCAGTCATCTGCAAACTTGGACAGCCATAGCCCACTAGATTTGGCCTTAACCTCTGAGAAGTATACTCCAACAGCAGAGGCCCCAAGACCGATCCCTGTCAGTCAGAAGAGCTCTGTACCAGCTGAAGGAGGTCATGCTCTAAGTTAGAAAGCCTTAAGTGAAGAAAGCTGCAGTTATCAAGTTGTGATGAAATCAAAGCATCAGTAGTCATAGTGAGACCATACTCTAAAACAAGTACATATCTTGCCTCCCTTATTTACTTCTTTCAGGACTGAGAGTGAAATTGGTCTTGTGTGATCATTGGTCTACTGTAGTTAACAAATTTAAATTAAAAATAAATTAAAATAAAAGAGTTTTTAGTGGAAATAGGTGCTTTATCCAAGTTACATTATTTAGATTAGGATGATATCTTGACTGCTGCTGACAGCTGACCATTGAATGTCAATGTGTCATCAGGAGTAACTCTGATATTTATTGCATTATTGAAAAAGTCAAACTTTTCCCCACTTTTACATAAGTTATACAGAAGTTCAGGACCAGACAAATGGAAAATGACATGTATTGCCATCACCACTGCATTTCTTGTTTACCTTTCAGCAATTAGTGCATATCCAAGCTGGTATGAATTTCAGATCATTGTTGAAAACATTTTCGGTAATGACCACATAAAACAGTGGGCCTAAAATGGAAGTTTGCAGAACCCCAAAAGTTAAAAGGTAGGAAGATGAAGAATTAAACCTAAACACTAGCTCTATGTCCTTTCAATCAGGTGCAATGCAGACCATTTTAGGAAAGCATTACAAATTCCGCATTATCATCATCAACTCCCTTTTCCCCATTATCCACATGGGGTCAGGGTGGTATGTCAGCTGTTGTCATCTCTTTCTCTGCCACAATTCCTTGCCACTCTCCTACCTTCTTCAGCAGTCATGCTTGACTGTTGAAGGTCTGCTCTTGCACAGTACATCCACTTCTTTGCTGGATGCCCTTGTTTCTTCTTGCCTTCTTCCTGCCTATCCCAAAAAGTCTTCAAAAATTGCTTTCTGGTTTTTTTGCACATGTGCCCTAACCACAGTAATCTGTTCTCTTTGATCTTCTCTGGAATTGGAGCTGCTCTTGCTTCTGCTGTGATGTCATTATTTCTTTGTCTGTCCTACAGTGTGAATCCTACCACCCATCTCAGGCACCTTAACTCCATCACGTCTAGTTTCCTCAACTGCTCTGCCTTTACTGCCCATGTTTCTGTACCATACGGTAGTACTGGTCTCATCAGTGTTTTGTACACCTTATCTTTCAGCTTCTTTGGCATTCTTCTCTAATACACTACCCCTGAAACTATACATTTGGCTACAGCCCCTCTGACATCTTCCTTCAGACTTCCCTTCTCCTCAGCCACCCCTACCAGATGCTTGAAGCTGTTAACCTGTTCCACTCTTTTCTCTTCTATTTCAGTTCTCAGCTTCTTCTGATTTCTCTCATTTGCTTTTACAACTACATTATCTGTACACAGTTTTATCACACGTGCCTTCACTTTTGCATTCATAGGTTCATAGGTAAGTACTAGGCTAGTTGCCTTTGCAGGCCATTTTAAGCCTAGCCAATTTCCCATTTTTGTACTTGAGATAGCCTGTTCCATTTAGTTATAGATGGGCCTTACCCATCCCAAGGTCGATAATTATATATTACCCATAATAAGAATAACTTGGGATCATACCATAAATAATTTGAAGGGAACCATGCATGGGATAAATCATTTAGAAGTTGCCTCTGTCCCGGGGTAAATTTTCTGTTTCCTATCCATAGATAATAAGTTGAGCTTCAATATGTGCAGGGATGAACTGTGTTTTACATGGATGGCGAGTCTGTTCCACAGCAGTGGTATCCTCTGCGAGATATAACTCTCCCTCCAAACTGTTCCGTTGATGTTGCAGAAGACGTTTAGATCCCTAGACCTAGTATTTCTGATGCCATTTGACTTGCTCATATGCAGTAAATCTATCAGTAATGGGTCGGAGAATGTCTTGTCTGCCAGACACGGGTCACCTCTTAGCAGTCCGTAGGATACCGAGTACAGTGACAGGGCTTTGAGTTGGTCCATGTAAGACATGTTGTTCAGAGCTTGTATCCTTTTAGAAAGGTATCTCTGTGGGCGTCCCGTTTGCTGTATCTGGCTAGATGCATGCCAAAGGGAGCATTATATTCAATTGTTGACCTTATAAGGGCTGAGTAAAGCCCTTCAACTATTTTTTGCTGAAGTTCTTGCTCAGTGTCTGCACGTAATGCAACATCATTTACATACAGCAACTTCATTAATTTGTCCCCACCGACCTGTTTGCTAATGTAGTCCATCACCAGTATATACAGCAGTAGGGTGTTCAGAGCTGAATCGTAATGCACTTCCACTCCAACTGGGAACCCCTCTGTGAGACCAAATACAGTCAATGATTAATTAATTGGGTCCTTGTACATAGCCTGCACTAAATTCTATCATAGTTTCTGGGACTTCAAACCACAGCAGAACTGCCAAAATCAGCTTATTTGGGTATTTGTCATATGCTTTCTGCATCTCTAGCTTTTTCTCAACTGTCTCACTGCAACATAGGGTTGGTTGTGCTGCATCCTGATCTAAATCTGAACTGCTCATCTCCCATCTTACTTTTTACTGCGCTGCTTATTTGTTTATCAATCACCCTCTTTTGTGCAGTGTGATAGGAGTTTGATACCTCTGCACTGCCTACAATTGTAGATGCCTCCTTTGTACTTGTACATTGGTACTAGTCTGCTTATCCTCCATTCATCTAGGATATGCCTTTCTCTCTCTACTACTATGAGTACCCTTAGCAGCAATTTCTACCCTGTCTCACCCAACATCTGGATCTTATTTGCTGTGACCTCATTTGAACCTGCTGCTTTCTCTGATTTCATTTTCTTTAGTGATGATCTTACTTCTGTTAGGGTGGCCTCATCCTCTTCTTTCATTGTAGGCTGTGTCTGGGTTAGAACATTTTCTGTGGGGGTTTCTTCATTCAGAAGCTGCTGGAAGTACTCCTTTCATCTGCCTTTGATTTCCTGTGGACTGGCGAGCAGGTTGTTGCTGGCATCCCTTATGATGGTTGTATGACCATCTTCTTTATCTTTCTGTCTTTACTTTTCAGCCTGTTTGAGTTTCTTTGTACCATCTACCAAGTCACTTCCTGGAAGCTGGTAGAGCGCCTCTGTTATCATAGTCTTCTCTACTGCAAATCCTGTCCTAGCCTCTTTGTTAGCAAGCCAGTAGTCCTTCTTTGCCTGGTCTGTGTTTTCTCTCTCCAACTTTTCCCTGTACTCCTCCTTTCTTTTGATTACTACCTGGACTTCTGCAGTCCACAACCAGCTTTCCTTATGTACCTTATTTCCATGCCTGGCTTGACCACATACCTGTTCTAAAGTACTCACACATGCTGTTTTGAAGTGCTGCCATTCTTCTTCAAGTCCACCTATTTCCTCTTATTTGTGAGGTGCTAGAACCCTGAGTAATTCCTCAAACTCTTGTGTTTTTTCTCCGGTCAACTTTGAAGTCTTCAGCCTAGTCTCTGTTGGCCTGAGAGCTTTCTCTGACCACTTCTTGCAGCTGATTGTGGCAACCAGCATTTTATGCTGTGGACCAACTGTTTCACTGGGATGACTTTGCAATTGCTATTTCTACCCTAGTGCCCTATCCTTACTAGGAGGAAGTCTGCACGAGTTGTACGTTGGCCACTCTTGCATGTGATCCTCTGACTGTTTCTCTTGTCTTGCTGAATCATGTGTTAGCCACCATCAAGACATTTGTAGATAGAAGTCTAGAATGGTCTCTCCTCCTTCATTCCTGTTGCCACACCCATGTGGACCCAGGCAGTTCTTTGTCCTGTTCTGTCTGTCCTGATATATGCATTGAGGTCCTCCATTATCAACACCAACTCATGTTGTCCTGCTTTATCTAGTAAATCTTGAAACTACTGCCTGAATGCACTCTTTTCCTCACTGTCATAACCCTGCTGTGGGGCATAGGCTGAGAGTATGAATAATGATCTATCCTTTAGCATAATGGTTATGGTCTTCACCTTCCATGCACAAGGTACAAGGTTTGATCCTGACATCCATCCATTCCTTGTGTGTCGTGGGGCTCCTCCCACCTCTCACTTTCCAAAAACATGCTTAGTTTTTCACGTCAAACTTGCCTAAGAACCATGTGTTGGCAGCACAAATTGTAGCTGATGCCTATAAGGGGGAAGTGTTATATAGACTGAATGATTTTGGCATCAACTGTGGTGCGTAGTATTTTCAAGACGGGAGAACACAGATCACGGACTATGCACCATGTCAAAGCTCGCCATTCATTGGAGTAAAAAGTGGCTTTAGGTGTGTCTTGTTGACTAATGTCATCAAAATTGGGCATGAGTATTTGACAGTAATAAGTATGTTGAGGACCTGACCTACTCTGAACTAAGCCACAGACCAATGCTAATAGTGGGAGGGTTGTATGTGCCCCTGTTGGCCAGTGTGTGCCCACCATAAAGGTCAGCAGCCCTGGGTCAGTGAGTTACTGGCCTTCTGGTGTCCACCCAGCTTAAGTTACTTAAAATACCTCAACTGAGCAAAGGTAGGAAGTAAAATAAGTCAACCTGCCAAACATGAACTGACAATTGCCATGCTCGTTGTAGATTCACTGCCAGGATGCAGATTGGAAGTGGATGACATTATAATAAGGAGGATGCTGGACATCCTATACATCTAGGAGACAAGATGGAAGGGCACTGCAGCAAAGCCATTTGGCTTGGGATCCATGATGCCTCAGAAGGTAGTGATGGATTTTAAAGAGCCCAAGTGAAGAAGCTGGATTGGACCCACTCACAGATCATCAAACGTTGCAGATAAAAAACTCAATTGAAATGTGCCAGGTAGTGGTAGATGTTATCAGAATTAGTGAAAAATTCACTGTAAGGACAGGGCACTATTCACTAGAAATCCTAAGTAAATCCAAAAACATTGATTTTTCTTCTGTGAGCTGTTCCTCACTGCACTTGCCAGTCATCAAGCTTCACCCTATTTCCCATGCCCATTCATTACTCTGTCCTGGGTATTCTCCAGTGAGGGTGAGAACTGGCAAGATAATGTTGTCTTACAGGTAGCCTGTGTAGAGCTTTGCACCCTGCCAGCACCTCAGCAATGAGGGAGTATTTAAGTCTATTTCCTCTATGATCAGCAAGGTGTGAATGGCCATCACAGTAGAGACCACAATGCCTTCCCCACTGTGGGTGTATATGCTGTCTTGCATTTGTGATGAGAGCTAGCACCAAAGCTAGTTTCGGAATGCCAGCCCCTAAGACTACTGCTTGCAGCACCAATTTTGCCATGACAGAATGTTGTGTTGGACAGTCCTAGACTGCCCACCCCCAAGATGGTAACCATCTTCCCTTGTCAGCTTCACCAAGCGTCCAGGCTGCTAATTGATGTTGGGTCACCTGAGCTTCATCCATGTTTGCAACTTGAGCTGTCGTTAGCAACACTAATATTTTGTCATATTGCCATTCATTACTTCAGTGAGGGTAGCCTCAGTTCTATATATGTTACAAAGGATCTACTTTTCTTCATCGAAATTACACTTGTTCAAAAAAGAAAAGCAGATCTCCGCATCAGCGAAAGTGCAATTCAACGAAATTGCACTTTCGCTGAATTATAATGACCGTATCACTATCCCAAACAAAAAACACACAAAAATAATCTTTTGCAGGGGGGGGCAAGCCCCCCTGCACCCCCCATGTGGGGGCTACACCACCAACACACACCCTACTTTAATATTCTCACTCTGAGATCGCACTACAATATATTCCCTTATCCCCACTGTACCACGATCTCAGCACTAGTTTGCTTAGTTGTACATCAACACTAAACGTTGATGTACAACTAGGATTACATGCAAACTGCATGTTTTTATAGCTACTTTTTTTTTCTTATTTTTATCTTCACACAAAAGTGCATTTTTGACAAATTGCACTTTTGCGGAAGTGCACTCGTGAATTTACATTTCGTTGAAATGTAAATTCGTTGTAGTGACTGGATCCTGTTACAAAATCCAGACTGTAACAGATCATGAAGTCTTTCCTCCTTTAAAGTAGAATCAAGTTGTGTAGACACAATTAACCATAACAATAAACAGTAGGATAGAAACAGAGCAATAAATATCAAAATCATCAAGGATAAACTTCTCCAAGATTAGGTTCACTAGTGCCTCTTTAAAGATTATGGAAAGGCTGTACTAATCAAAGAAGATGAGATGATCTGTTGAATAAGTGGATCCAGCACATCAAAGCAGTGGCCAAGCAATATAGCCTGTTACCACCACCAAGAGCATGACTGGGTGCTCGGTTACAACAGAGGGCATTCCAGGCAAGAACAAAACCCTTTTACTTTAGATATTCAAGTTCTCTGCTTGATAAAGAGCATAATGACTCATTTCCAAAAGACTAGTGCTGTTCCATTTACACTCAAGCCTGTATCTCATTCTTCTAAGCCCATAAAGCAATGAATGCATCAATAAATGGCTTACAAATACTTGCTAGGACATGGCATGTTGAGTGGATTTGAGAGCCGTAATAGAGTCAGCAAAGCACTCATCTAAATCACCTACACTGAATGCCAAGGAGTGATAAAGTGATTAGAACCTTAAGGCTGTAACAATCATATTTAAAAGTATAAGATAAGGGAATCATAAGTGGGAGAGGGTCACTGTGAGTCAAGTGAGTTCGTGAACTGATCATAAAATTGGTTCCACTGTCAAGCCAACACACATTTAGGTGAAACACTATCTCCAAGGTACATCTTATGGGCTGTAGTAATAACTGCTTGAGTTGTGTCAAATCCTTTTATAATGAAAACGAATTTACAAAATAGGGTAACAGATTTCTTATGAGGAAAGTCAATTAAAACTAACCAGTTAGGGAACCCCAGCACTCAGCTATCTTGGCACAGCTGAGAAGTTGTTAGATGAGAAGGAACCCAATCTCTGCTCCATGTAGAGTATAAAAAATGGTCTTGTAAGCAGTACATCAATGAAATTGGTCAGAATCAGAAAATCTCTTGATACACATGAATTAACCAAACTGTAATTAAATAAACTTGACATGGCAAATTCTGAGTAATGTATACTTCTCTCAAGTAGGTAGCAAACTACTGCCAGCTTGTTTCTCTGTCACAGATCAGTATATGTAAGTAGATAAAAATGGAAGCTGAACTAGTAAATTATTTCCTTTTTATTTACTTTTTATCATTGATTGATGTGTGCATTGATCAGTGAAGACGACGAAAATACGTGAATATTAATTGCATAAAGTGAAGAGATATGAACCCTTTCTTTTTTAAGATGGATCGCATGATCAGATTCATACTCTATGGGCATACACTGCATAATGCAGTGTGCTTTTCATATTCATGTGTTTGAATTTATTTAGGTGTAATTATAGAATTTTAGAGCATTGTATGAAAATTGGTAGGAGTCATAGGTGTATAAAGGATGTTTGGGAATTGTGCACCCCCCCCCCCCTCTCATGGACAGCACAGATCATGTTATGCTTTCTCAGTACAAAAATATCATAAAATGATAAGCTTTAGCAAAAAAAGAAATAAAAAAATTAGCCAGTCAGTTTGATAAATTATCAAAATATAGAACTTATTAAAATAAAGCCGTGGTAATTATATAAGTTTTTTTTTTTTTTATTTTAAATCTAGCACATTTTGTTACACAAAACAAATATAATGTACTGGCATACATAGTATATGCCTGATTACACCCTCAATGTGAATAAACAGCTGCATGCTTGATTTAGCTACTTATGCAATCCAAAGCAGCAATAGTATGCATAAGAATTGCAGATTCTGGAGGGTGTGACTTAAAGGTCTGTGTTAATTGATTTTATAACTAAGGTCTAGAACCTCAGTAGTACTTGCCTTCTAGAAGAGGTATGGGTTGCCATAACAGTAGGATCTTAGTTATGCTCTGAACTTTGTCTAACAGTGCAGATTTAGTTTGTGATGTTCTTCTTGTTTTACTGTTGCAGTCCTGACATAGGGGATTTCCTGCTTCGGAAGCCCTTGCTCGGCCCAACTACCAGAGTAAAAACTTTCCTTCTCCAAAGCTGGTAGATGCTGTACCCTGATGTCAGTATGTTTGAGTATAAAGGGAGCCAGCTGAAGCCATGACATCAGTCTTTCTTGCTGTCAGAGCCCAAAGCAGTGATGACTGCGTCAAAAAGCTAAATACTCCATTGGGGAATTCTTTTTTTTTCATGTCAGGTAAAGTTAACTGTCTCCACTGTGGAAAACAAATCCCACACAGAGACTTTCATACTCTGCATGTCGCATGCTTAGGCCCAAACCATGACGTTCTTGATTGCCTTCTGTGCTCCTGTTTCAATACCAGAAATATAAGGTGTAGGGCCGAAATTCTGTCTAAGCACCTTAGTCAGCAATCCATGTCCTAATGGGCGATGGCATCCGTCTGTCTTCCTGAGATTGCACTCCCTAAGCGAAGGAAGGAAAAAAGACCCAAAATTAGGGCCTTGTACAACACCGGTTCTCCATCTGCCAGTCCTCAAAGGGTTATGATTGCAGAGGAAGGTGAGGTGCTTTCGCAGCCTCCTTCTGTGAGTGAGGTGGTGGCACATGCCTCTGTCAAGACCAGTGCGGAGTCCGACATGCTGTCGGGTCCCTGAACTTCAGCGCAGGCTTTGGCTTACTGTTCGTTGGTTGGGTCCAGAACCACTCTGCAGACTTCGGCTTCCAGAGAATATTCCATAACTGATGATGCTCCCAAAGGGTGTCCACCTGCTAACTTTTTTACTTTTTGAGAGACTGGCATCAGAGTAGCAGACATACACAGGCTCAAGGTGAAAGCTACACCCAAGAAGAACTTGTCCTCAGGACCTGTGTCTAGGCCTACCTGCTCCCGTCCCACTGGTTACTGACAGGACTTAGTTGGGCTGGCCAAGGACCTTAATTCTCTGCTCAGAGACAGGCAGTTTCCCCCTGAATTTTCTCCAGGAAAAAGGAAGAGAGATCCTACTCCGGAACCCCTTTCAGAACCCCCCTGATTCAGAAAAATGCTGTGATCAAGAGGACTCTGTCCTGGAAGATGAACCCCTCCTTTCCCCCTTTGAGGATTCAGACTCAAAAGAGGCTTTACCTTCTGCTTCACCCACTGAGGACATTACCTTTGGGGAAACTCTACATGCCATGAGAGAATTTTTCCAGTGGCGGGTACAGGAATACCCCCATTCAAAAAAGAGTGCCAGGGAATTCCTTGATCTCTCACAGCATAAACCTTTGGCTAGCCCTCAAGTTTTGGAAGTGGTAGAGGATGTTTTAATTGAATTATCTCTCAACCTAGACTCAGTTCCACCAGCCCCTGGAAGACCAGACAGGTTTTACAGGGTACTAGACTCACATAAATTCCTTTTCAAGAACCCCACTGCTTTGTAATGTGGGAGGAAACCAGAGCACCTGGAGGAAACCCACACAAATGCAGGGAAGACATGCAGATTCCACACAGGAGGCACTCCAGACGAGAAGCATACCAGCGAACCTCTTGCTGTGAGGTGACAACGCTACTACTGCACCACTGTGCCATCCAGCAAGTTTGGAAAGAAGGTTTACACTTCCTCTATCTTGGCCAAGAGGGCCCTCAGCTGCCAATTCCATATGATTAAATAACAACAAAGTATCTTGGAAAATATGGGGAAAACAATATCCTCCCTGTAGGACAATAATGCCTCCAAGGAACTGTTAGATCTCTGCCATTACAGTGCCCAGTTAACTAGGCACTTCGTACACTGTGGGTATGATACACTGGAGGCATCTTCCCGAGCTGCTGTCTCTGATTCTGTTATCAGAAGGCATGCTTGGCTTAGAGAGCAGACTTTACCAGAACAGGTCAAATCTAAACTACTAGATGCACCCCTGGATAAAGACTCCTTCTTTGGACGTAATTCTGAGCCTGTCTTAAAAAAAGATGGAGGATAAAGCTAAATCCATGTAGACTGTTAAGGACTTCCTCCACGTCCAGCCATCCAGATTTAGTAGGACTTTTCCCAGTGGTCTTTCCGTCACAATCTGAGCTAAGTCAGAAAAAAACCCAACAAGAAAGGCCTCACAGACAGCAGTAACAATCTCAAAGGGCAAGGCAGTGATCATCTGGAACACCCAGGCTAGGGAGTTCTAGACCACAGGGCCCTAGCAGTAATTAACAATGACTCAGCCCCCTCCCTATCCCGAGCCCTAAGAAAAGTAGGAGGAAGACTTTCCCTATTCAAGGAGAACTTGTCCCTTATTACCTCCAAGTCGGTGTTGGAAGTTATCTTAAATGGCTACAGGCTCACTTAAAAAGAACCGTTACGATTCTCTGGTCTCCGCGATGTACCTTAAAACCAAATAGCAGAGGCCATTTCTCAGATCCTAAATCTGTGCTCCCAGGGCTCTGTGGAACCAGTACCAAAACCACAGGTAGGAAAAGGGTTTTACTCCAGGCTATTCTTGTTCCCCAGGAACAAAGGTTCTTGATGCCCTATCCATGATCTGTCCATCCTCAATCAATCTCTCTTAGTTCCCAAATTTAGAATGCTTACCCTTCAAAAACTGCTCCCCATGATCACCCCTCAGGCTCTATTGGTTACTCTGGACCTAAAAGATGCCTACCCATACATTCCTAAAGAAGAATTCTGCAGAAGTTTTCTATGCTTCAGAGCAGGTACAAATCACTTTCAGTTATCTGTTCTTCCCTTTGGCTTGTCTGCTGCTCCCAGGGACTTTGCAAAATGTCTGGCCCCTGATATCACCTTCTGCAGAATGAGAGGTATCCAAATTTATCTTTACCTGTACAACTGCCTCAAACAAGCCACAAGTCAGTCAAAGCTCCTCAAGGATCTGACTTTCACCCAGAGTGTACTCTCTTCCCTAAGGTTCACCATAAACCACAACAAATCCAACACAAAATGTACCAGCAAGCTAGTTTTCATGGGGGCTCTGCTGGATTCCTCCCTCCAAAAGGCATTCCTCCCTATAGCCCAGTACTTTTAGGCCATTATGCAGAGACACTGTATTTCAGCCAGGGAATTCCTCAGAGCACTGGGCTACATGGCATCTTGCATACTAATGATACCTCTGGCCAAGCTTCACAGGCGGAAACTTCAGTGGTTCCTCATGAATATCTGGTGCCAGCATTCACAGCCATTGGAGACAGAAATTCAGCTAATTCCCTGCCTCAGGAAGGAACTGGCATGGTGGGCACAAGCTTGTACACAGAACCAGGGCCTCCCCTTCAGATTCATCCCTCAGAACCAAACCTTAACCACAGATGCATCAGACACAGCCTGGAGAGCTTATTTCCAGCACCTCCTATCTCAGGGAAAATGGCAAAAACAGTTCAGGCACAAACACATAAACTGGAAGGAACTGATGATAGTACAGAAGGCTTGGTGGCCTTCCAAGCTCACTGGAAGCAAGGGGTACTACTTATCAAAATGGACAACACAACAGTCATGTGGTACCTTAACAAACAAGGGGGCACCCACTCCTACCCTCTTTTATTTGGGAATGAACTGTAAACCTGGGAGACAGCAGATGCTATAGAGTTGCACCTGATGACTCATACCTTCCTGGGGCTCAGAATACTTTAGCAGACTGCCTCAGCAGACCCTTGATGGATACCCACAAATGGCAGTTGCATCGGGAAACCTTTCTCAGCATTGCTCAGAAATGAGGATCTCCTCAAATAGACCTCTTTGCCACTGACAAAAATGCTCAGCTAAAAAGATTCCATTCCAGGAACAAGCTTTACACAGCCTGGAGGACAGATACCTTCTCATTTCCCTGGAACTATCTTTTTCTCTAAGCATTCCCTCCCCTGCCTCTCCTTCCAAGAGTCCTCCTAGAAATCTGAGAAGAAGGACAGAGGGTCATCCTAATAGCTCCAGACTGGCCCAGACAACATTGGCATCTTCTACTAATGTCTTTGACCATAGAAATACCTTGGCAGCTACCCCAGAGAGTAGATCTGCTGACTCAGGCAAAGGGGAAACTCCTGCATCCCAGCCTGCAGACCCTCAGTCTGGATAATTCAATAAACTTCCACCCTGAGCTCCCCAGAGTAGCCAAGAGCTTAATATACACAGAGTCTTGAAGACCCAGAACTAGAACAAGCTGCTCTGCGAAGTGGAAACAATTCTGTTTGGTGTCAGGAGAAAGCCCTTAACCCTTCAGCCATCTTAGGCTACCTGGCTGGACAAAGGCCTATCCTTCTCATCCATTAAGATACACACATCTGCCATTTCGGTCCACATTTCTAATCTTCCTCCTATCTTCTCCCACCCCCTAATGAAGCAATTCCTTAGGGGAGAGCTTCACATTAGACCTCCCAGGAGGCAGTCCTCCCCTCCTTTGTTCTAGAAAATTTGACGTCACCCCCCCCCCCCCCGAACCAGTTATTTCCACTGAAATAACATTCTTCACTTGGAAGACTGCCCTCTTAGTGGCCATCACCTCAGCTAGAAGGGTCTCTGAGCTACAAGCTCTCATGGCAGTGGAACCATTTCTTATATTCCACCCTGACAGAGTATCACTCAAGACTAACCCTTCATTTATGCCCAAGATGGGCACAGACACTTCCCTGAATCAGGCCATACACTTGCCTACTTTCTTCCCCAAGTCAGAAAACTAGGGAGAAAGAATCCTTCATGCATTAGATGTGCACAGGCAACTTCGCCACTACCTTGACTGAACTAAAGCTGTTAGAACAACAGAACAACTGATGTTATGTAGTCCTATCTCGCCATTATTCTTCACCTGTGGGTTCGGAGCCGACAGTCGGCTCCGAGTCGGCCTATATACTAGCTCGAAAGACTTTGATTGGCTGGCTAAGATGGTATCCCACAATACCATGCTACACATCCCCAGATCTCGTTTGCCGCTTGTAGAGCTTGGACGTGGTCTCGACTTGGCTTGGCTAAGTACCTTTTGAAAACTATTTTTCTTGGGAAATCTCTTGAGAAATTATTTGATATTGTTTAATGTTTGATTAGATTTTGTGTGAGAGCGATTGTTGGCATTTCTGGTTCTCTTGTGTGTGCTTGTGCATTTTTTGTGGTATCTCTTCCCTCGGGCTAGGCCCATTTGAGTTAGAGGACCTAGTCCTCCCTTTGTGATTGTTTGTTGGACTTTTGTGGTATTCTCTTGTGTGGAGACCATTTTTAATTAGAGTTCTCTTTATCGTTGTGTCTAGTCAGTGACTGTCTGTTATAGTAGGTGCTCGCTTCTCGCCTTTTTCTTCTCGGTTATGAGAAAGTTGGAGTTCTGTGCTTAGTTCTGTCATGTCTAAAGAGCAAAAAGAGCATAAGCCTTCTGGCTTTAAAAAGTGTTCGAAATGTGCATATAAAATGTCTATTACAGACGGATATTCCGTCTGTGTTTATTGTCTTGGAGCCATCCACCTTCAGGAGTCTTGCAGTTTTTGTCACTCCTTTAGTCCTCGGGTGCTCCAAGAAAGGAAAAACAAGTTGATAATACAGGGTCTATTGAAACCATCCTTCGAGGAAAAGTTAGCTTCGACTCCCAGCTCCGAGTCGAAGTCTAAGGCTTCTAAGTCCAAAAAGAGATCGCCGGCTCCATCTTTGGTCTCGGAGCCGCCCTCTAAGATTTTGGTTGTGGAATTTGCTTCCTCAGCTCCACCGATCTTGGAGCCGCAGGAAGTCACTGTTTTGACTGAATTTTCGACCGCTCCGATAATTTTGGAACCAATTCGGAGCCGGTCTCCAAGTTTAAGACAAGTCTCTCCAGATAAGAGGTCTGCTTCTCCATCGGTTTCCTCCAAATCCTCCAGGCTTTCAGATCTGGATGTGGATAGGGTGGTGCAGCAGCTCCTGGAATCGCCAGTGTTGGCTAAACTCTTCTTGGCTCCGACCCAGTCGGTTCCAGAGCCAGCCCTGTTAGTCGTACCTGCTATTCTCCTCTGAGCGCATTGTTGTCTTTGGAGCTGGTGATCTCCGCTCCGGGGGATGTTCCTGTGTCGGCTCCGATACCCCAACTGGGATTCTCGGTACGACATCGGCTCCAACCCTGTCGGCTCCGTCCACAGGGTCCGGGACTCGAGTCTCTTCAGTCGGCACAGAGGGGGATGACTCGGAGCACAGGTCGGTGCCGAGCCTTCCTCTGGGCGCGTCAGCAGGGGGGACTCCAGCCCTGGTCATGGCCTTAGAGGGCAGTCGGTCCTCAGACTCGGGGCCCCGCCTTCGAGGCAATGCGGAGTGCGCTGGCTGGTTCAGCTACCTCCCTCGGATCGGTTCTCCTGTCCCCTACTGCACTGGCGAGAGCTTCTGACACTCCTCTATCATTGGACAGCAGGGCCCAAAGGCCTAAGACCACCCCTATGAGCGGTCCCCTTCTTTCTGAGGAGCCCTCAGACTCTGTGCCTGAGGAACCTCCCAGAAAGAAATCTTGTAAGAGGAAGCATATAGACTCCCAATACGATTCCCTCACTTCAGATACTGACCTCGAGGAGTCGGAGGGGTCCCCCAGGTCTTCCTCTGAGGATGTTTCATTCTCCAAAATACTGGAGATTTTGAAACAAAGAGGAGACTGGCCTTCCAAAACCCCCTCCGAGGAGGAGTCAGTATTCCTTAAGGCCTTTGGCACCCAGCCTTCCACCTCCTGGGTATCTCCACCCTTCGATGAGCTCCTAGACTTAATTTGTCGAAGGGTGTGGGAGACCCCTGACTCAGTGGAGTCTGTTCCTCAACGGCCGAACAAATTCTTGTCTGCCCCCCAAGGGAAGGAATTTCTGACAAAAGGAACCCCGGTAGATGCTATGGTGGTGGTGGCCGCCACACAGAAGGAAGTTGCGGAATCTTCCTCTATGGTTCATCCCCTGAACAAGGAGTCCAGGATGATGGACCGCTACGGGAAGCGTACCTTTTCTTCAGCGACCTTTACCCTGCGGTCACTGAATTACTTGACTCATTTCACGCGGCTCCAAAGAGATCTCCTTAAGGAGGTAGGAGATACTCTCGGGGGTAATGTTCCTGAGACGGTGGCTCAAACAGTCAACGCTCAGCTTTCCACCCTTAATTCTATTGCAAACTCGTCCATGCGACTAATCTCGTACGCGGCCAAGGGAGCTAGCAGGGCGGCCAGTTCAGGAGTGGCCCTTAGGAGGCAGGCCTGGCTACGCCTGTGTCACTTTGCGGAGGCCTTTAAGTCTTCCTTTACTGATGCCCCTTTCAACGGTTCCTCCTTGTTTCGGGCCAAAGTAAAAGACACATTCACCAGGTGTGAACAAGAGGGTAAGACCTTGTCTGCCGTGGGAGTCCGTTTTTCCCTACCATCGAGACCTTATCCCAAGGCTCAGCAGGGGGGGGGAGATGTGGTTCAGAAAATCACAGAGGTCGTTTTCTGACACACAAGGTGAGACCCCCCCCCCTCGAGGCAGAGGTCATACTCTGGAAGACACCACCCCAGAGGCAGAGGGGGCCCCCCGCAACTCGGAGGACCGGGATTCTTTCCGCGGTTCCCCATACTCTCACTCTTGAGGGTATGCCCGGCTGTGCTTCTCCGGAGCCAGTCGGGGGTCGGATTTCCCATTATCCGGAAGCCTGGGCAAGAATAACCCAGGACAGATGGGTTTTAGGGATAATCGCCGGAGGTTACACCATTCCATTTCACTCCTTTCCCCCTACCCCCAAAAGGATCCCAGACCCACCACCTGGTCAAAGGGACCAAGCAGCATCAGAGGTCTCTCAGCTGCTAGAAAAAGGAGTCATCCAACTAGTCCCCCCAGACCAGATCGGATTAGGGACCTACTCAAGATTCTTTTTGGTGCCGACAAGCACGGGGGACCTGAGACCCATTCTGGATCTCAGCCGACTAAACCATTATGTTCGCAAGTCCAAGTTCCGAATGGTCACACTACAATCAATTCTCCCGTTGTTGGCAAAGGAAGTATGGATGTGCTCCATCGACCTGAAGGATGCCTATTACCACATAAAAGTGGACAAAGCATCCCGGTGTCATCTACGCTTCCGGCTGGGAGCCAGACACTTTGAGTTTCGAGCCCTGCCCTTTGGTCTCACCACAGCCCCCAGGGTGTTCACCAAATGCATGGCAGTGGTGACGGCTCACTTAAGGCGTCTAGGATTCCAGGTGTTTCCTTACCTGGACGACTGGCTCCGAGCCGCCCCCACCAAGCATCTACTTTGTCAAAACAGAAACTATACCATCAGCATTTGCCATCAGCTAGGCATCACAATAAACTGGAAAAAATCTGCCTTGCTACCCTCACAGCATGTCTTATTTATAGGAACAGAGTTAGATACTATTCGGATGAGAGCGTTTCTGCCCATGGAAAGGATCATGAGGTTACAAAGGCAGGTTCAGAAGATGATACCTTTGACACGTGTAAAGGCAGGGCTAGTGCTGCAGCTACTAGGTACGATGGCATCCACTATCATGACGGTTCCTTTAGCGAGGCTGCACATGCGACTATTACAGTGGCTCCTGTTCACTCAGTGGTCTTTTCAGCATTTGCCTCTATCTCATCCCATCTTGATCGCAAACATATGCAGACAGGATCTGAGTTGGTGGCTGTGCACCGACAAACTAGTTGTAGGGAAACCGTTCTCTTCACCCGACCCGGTAGCCACAGTGACCACGGACGCCTCCCGGATAGGGTGGGGGGGCATTATCTCGGCAGGTTGGTCCAAGGTGCATGGCAGGAACACAAGATGAATTTGCACATAAATGTCCTGGAGATGAGGGCAGTGCTCCTAGTGTTGCAGGCACTACAACATGTTCTCCCGACCGGGACGATTGCGATACACTCGGACAACATGTCCGTAGTGTGGTATCTCAACAAACAAGAACCCAATCATATCCACTATGCAGGGAGGCTATGAGAGTGTGGAATTGGGCGATAGCTTCCCACAGGACCTTGATAGCAACGCATATTCCGGGGAAAACCAATGAGATTGCAGACAAGTTAAGCAGGGTTATCCTTCTGCCCTACAAGTGGTCCCTGAACTGCCAGGTGGCAGACAGCATATTCAACAAATGGGGTCAGCCTTTCTGCGACCTATTTGCCAGCACTCTCAGTGTGAAATGCCACGCATTCTTCTCACTGATACCTCCATTGGGGGGATATCCAAGGGATGCTCTTGCATACATTTGGCCCTCGGGTCTGCTATATGCTTTCCCTCCATTTCCCCTCATCTCGAAGGTGATTCAGAAAGCACTATCTCTGGGAAGCAAATTGATTCTGATCGCTCCATACTGGCCTCGACAGGTATGGTTCCCCTTTCTCCAACAGTTTGCAGTGGAGCCTCCCTGGACTCTGGACTCTCGTCCGGACTTACTGACACATATGTCGGGACAGCTCCACCCCTCCCTCGAGACCCTCCGGCTGACTGCCTGGCTACTCCACTTCCGACCATAGTCAGGTATCACAATTTTTCTCCAAATGTAGTACATATCCTTTCATCCTCTCACAAACCAGCCACTAGGAAGATCTATTCCAGTAAGTGGAAAAGGTTCTCGATATAGGCACAGTCTAAAGATATTGACCCCTACACGGCTCCCATCAACACTGTGCTAGAATTCCTGTCTCATCTATTCTACCAAGGGTCAGCCCCAGCCACCATAAAAGTTCAACTAGCGGCCATCTCTAATTATCATGTGGCTCATGAACCCAGCTTAATGTCACACAGACTGTGTAAATCCTTCATGAAAGGCACACTACTCCTTCGTCCCCCTGTAGTTCAACCGGTTATGCCTTGGGACCTTAATTTTGTCCTGCAGGCTCTCTCTTGCACCCTTTGTGCCTGCTGCTTCTTGCGATTTGAAATTTCTGACATGGAAATCGGCTTTTCTAATAGCCATTACTTCTGCCAGGAGGATTTCAGAGTTTCAGGCCTTGTCAGCTAAGCCCCCTTACCTGGTTTTTCATAAAGACAGGGTTTCCCTCAGGCTGAACCCAACTTTTCTTCCCAAAGTAGTGTCACTGTCTAATATTAATCAATCCATCGAACTGCCAGTATTCTTTCCCAATTTCTCTGACAAGGCAGAGTATCAGTTTCATACGTTGACATTCATAGGAAACTATGCTTTTATTTACACAGGACTAAAGAATGGAGGAAATTAGATCAACTTTTCATTTCATTCTCAGACAACCGCTTAGGGTCAGAGGTGTTCAAAGTATCCATTTCTAGATGGCTATCGGGTTGCATCTCCTTTATTTACCAGACAAGAGGTAGAAACATACCCTTTCCAGTCAGAGCACATTCTACAAGAGCAGTGTCAACGTCTACAGCATTTCAGGCCAGACTATCCTTGGATGATATATGCGCAGCTGCAACATGGGCTTCTCCCCACACCTTTGTGTCCCATTACAAATTGGATGTGGTATCCAGGGGCAGGTCTTCCTTTGGCTCCACTGTGCTTAGGAGTATCTTTCATTGAGCCACCCGGGATATAGGTGCTAGGGACCTGTCCCACAGGTGAAGAATAATGGCAAGATAGGACTACATAACATCAATTAGTTATGTACTTGCCATAACGCTAGATGTATGTAGTCCATCTCGCCATATATTCTTCATTACCCACCCACCGTCCCCCTGCCTGGAGAATTTGGAGGATCTCTTTTGATAACCCTGGTATTAGTCCCTTTAGACAACTTGTTGGACCTTATCTTCTTGGCTGTGGATCTGTGTGTGTGTGCATTGCACAAATGGCTTTTGTTAGCAGCAAACTAGATCAGGGGATGTGGAGCACGGTATTGTGGGATACCATCTTAGCCAGCCAGTCAAAGACTTTCGAGCTAGTATATAGGCCGAGTCGGAGCTGACTGTCGACTCCGAACCCACAGGTGAAGAATATATGGCGAGATGGACTACATACATCTAGCGTTATGGTAAGTACATAACTAATTGTTGTCTCCTTTGCCTTGGGAAAGGTAAACCAGTCTCCAAACAGACTATCTCCAAGTGAATCTCCCATTGCATTTCCTTTTGTTACACTTATCATGGCAAAAAGCCCCCTGGATCTGCCCACATTCTACTAGGGCCACATCTACCTCCACAACTTTCATAAAGGGAGTATCTACCAAAGACATTTTGGAAGCAGCTACATGGTCATCTGCGCATATCGTTACCAAACACTACCACCTGTCAACCTTCTCCAGACCCAGAGCAGGGTTTTCCACTGTCATTTTGTAGGGCATCCTCTCCTCTCCTTAATACTCCTTCCACGCTCTTCACACCTTTAGGAATTGTCCCATAAGTTAGGACTGCAACACAGAAACGCAGATAACATAGTACAGTTGTGTACACTTTCCATAAATGTAGATGTTCAAGTGTTTTCACTGTTGCAGTCTCCTTTTCCTCCTTCCACCCCCCTTTATTCTCCTTATAATAACAGCTTACTTCCCTGTCCTCTGCTGCCACAGGACCCTATTCAGAGGGACCCTTCTGATACCATTTCCTCTTATTTTACCCCTCACTTAAGGGTCACCTATGGGGCTCCTACCTTCTGGGGACAAGAAAAACTGATGTCATGGTGTTGGCTGGCTCCCTCTATACATAGATGTCAGGGTAGAGCATCCGCCAGCCTTAAAAGGAGGGAATTTTTTACTTTGGTAGTTAATCCGACCGAGGGCTTCTGAAGCAGGAAATCCCATAAGTCAGGACTGCAACAGTGAATACACTCGAACATCTACATTTATGGTAAGTGTACACAACTGTGTTTTTTTCTAACAAAGAAGCATTCCTGATGTTTATTAGGCATTAAAGAGAGAGGGGGTCTTGGACCTCCCTGAACACAAACCTTTAGCTTTCCTTCCCATTTTGGATGTGGTAGAGGATGTCTTTTTAAGATGCCTCCATGAACCCTGACTCACTTCTCCCTGCCCTTAGGAAACCAGACATATTTTATATGGTGCAAGACACCCATAAATATCTGTTTAAAAATCCTTCGGCTGATCCAGAAGTTGTTACTCCAGGGCTTAAAGGGGCTAGGGCCAGTCACTCCAAGAATCCCCTACGGATGAGGAGCGTAGGGCCCTAGACAGTTGCAGAAAAAAGGTATACACCTCCACTACCATGTCTTTGAGGGCCCTCCACTGTCAGTTCCATATGATCAAATATCAGCAAGCCATTCTGGATCAACTCAAGCAAAACATTTCAACCATGGGGGATAAAACATTTCAACCATGGGGGATAAAAATCTTTCTAAGGAACCTGTGGACTTGTCACTCCACTTCTCAGGTGGCTAAACACTCTTTGCATTGTGGCTATGATGTCATGGAGGCATCCTTCAGAGCAGCTGTCACTGGTTCAGTAATTAGGAGCCATGCATGGCTTAGGGAACAATCTCTCCCTAACCATGTAAAGGCTAAACCTTTGGACGCTCCTCTTGACAAAGACAGACTTTCTGGACCGAAAGCTGAGCCAGTACTCAAAAAGATGGAAGACAAGTCAAAGTCCATGCAAACAGTTAAGGACTTCCTGCAAGTACTACAACCATCTAGGTTCAACAGAAACTTTCTAGACAAGCATTGGTCAGCCTAGGAGTAAACAGAGAAGGCCTCAAAAGGACAGAGTTTTCAGACAAAGGCATCATCAACAGAGATCAAGGCAATGAACCTCTGAAACACACAGGCAAGGGAATTTTAGGTCACAGCCCCCAGCCAGAGAGCAGTTATGAGTCTCTCTATCCGCTCCACCCTCTAATTACCACCCCAAAACTAGGAGAAGGCTGTCTCTCTTCCTCCAAAACTGGACCCACATTACTTCAAATCAATGGGTTCTAAACATTATAGCAAATGGTTACAAACACATTTTCAAAGAGCACCTAGTATGTTCAGGCTTCCCAGATGTACCCCTAAATCAAAGAACTGAGGCTCTCCAACAGATACAGATTCTTTGTTCACAGGGAGAGGTAGAGCCAGTTCCAGAGGAACAAATATGGAAAGGCTTTTCCTCAAGGATGTTCTTCGTGTTTCACTGTTGCAGTCATCACATTTGGGTTGTCTGTTTGCAGGTAGCCCTCAGTCTGTCTGATTATCAAAGTCTTGGGTCCTGCGTCGGTTGCTGTCTCATCTTCCATGACGTCAGGTAGTCAGGGGTATAAAGCATGCAGCCAACGCCATTACATCAGTCTTTCTTGCTGTGCAGTGCCCGAAGCAGAAGCAGTTCGCAAGTACCAGTCGTCCGACTCCTGAAGTATTCGTTTTCGAGTTTCAGATCCAAAGTCTTCAACTAAGCTAAGTACCCCGTTGGGGATCCTTTTTCTTGCTCTAAATGGATGTCAGTAAAAGTTAATAATTGTATTTCTTGTGGAAAGCAAATACCTCATAAAGATTTTCATTCGTACTGCATTCCTTGCCTAGGCCCAGACCACGACGTACCTCGCTGTCGGTTTTGTGCCTTATTCAAACCTCGTACTATTCGTCATCGGTTCATTTTCACATCTAAATGTTTTGGTACACGGTTCAATTATCCAGAAATGGCTTTGGTAAGCCACCCGACTATCGACATTCCGAAAAAACGCAAAGATAAAGACAGACCATATAGGTCCAAAGCTGCCGACGACGCTTCTCCTAAGCTAGTCGCCAGTTCGCTGGTACTCAGTGAGGCGCATTCGCAGCCCCTGATTCCCGCTACTTCAGATTTGCAGGCCTCTACTGAGACCCATTCAGAGTCCGGTATGCCGAGAGATGCTTCTTCAACTGTGGAACCTGCGGATGTCTCTACCTTGGATGGGTCCGGAGCCGCTGTGCAGGCACCGGCTTCTGAGGGTGTATTCAGGCCTCCTGACTTGCATATTAAACCAACGCCATCTTCTTCTTCAAGGCCTAAAACTCTGGCCATGCCTAGAAAAACCGATGCCCAGACCGCATGGTCAGGCCCCTATGCCTAAAAAACAAATAATAAGAATGGCTGAAGACCTTATTACTCTAATCAGGGGAAGCCACCATTCTCCCTCTAAGAGACCTAGGACTGATTTTCCTTCTGATTCTTCTGATCAGGATTCTGAAATTTCTGTTTTCTCTGATGACCAGGATTTGCCCTTATCTACCTATGAGGATTCTGATGCATAGGACTCCATTCCCTTTGCTTCCCCTCCAAAAGTTCTCTTTTGTTGAAACCTTGCATACTCTTAGGGAGCATTTCCGCTGTGAAAGCCAGGATTACTCTGACTCCAAAAAGAGGCTTAGGGAATTCTTACTCCTACCTCAACACAGGCTTTTAGCCGTCCCTCCTTTACTGGACATTGTAGATGATGCCTTCTCGGAATCTAGCCTGGCCCCTGACACTTTACCTCCTGCTCCCAGAAAACCTGACAGGTAATACAGGGTACCTGACTCTCACAAGTTCCTCTGTAAGAATCCTACTGCGGATCTTGAGACCATTTCACAGGGACCCAAGGGCATTAAGGCTACTACTGTCAAAAACCCTCCCCCCTCTGACAGAGATTCCAGGGCCCTGGATAGATGGGGTAAGAAGGTATAGACTTCTGCAACTTTGGCCATTAGGGCTTTAAACTGCCAGTTTCATATGTTAAAGTATCAGCAACATATTATTGGATTGCTTAAACAGAAAATAATGTTGATTCCTGACTGTGCTGAAAATAAAGAATTACAGGATTTAATGCATTCTGCTGAACAAGTTGGAAAACATACTTTGCAATGTGGTTTTGATTCATTAGAGGCGTCTTGTAGGGCTGCTGTCACTGGGTCTGTACTTAGAAGACATGCTTGGCTTATGGAGCAATATTTGTCAGATCATGTTAAAGCTAAATTACTGGATGATCCCTTAAACCAAGACCACCTGTTTGGCAACAAAGCAGAAGACGTATTAAAAAGATGGAGGAAAAAGCTAAATCTATGCAAACTGTTAAAGATTTCTTGCAGGTGCAGCCTCCCAGATTTGGTAGGCATTGACCTTCTAAGAATTGGTCCTTTCCTGCCTCTTCCAGGTCTTCTCAGTCCAAACCCAGAACCCGAAGAACACACAGGCTTCAGTCCCATTGTACTTACATGCCTAAGCAGTGTGTGTGTGTGGGGGGGGGGGGGGGTGTGGCTCCCACTTCCAAAGAGTGGAGTAGTAAGACAACCCCCATGGTAAACTGTCACAATGACTTAACTTTAAACCTTCAAAGCCGTGCTCAACTGACTGTTCCTGTAGGGGGAAAGATCGCCCTACATGCAAAAAATTGTGAACTCATTACCCAAGACAAATGGGTTTTAAGTATAATTTCCCAAGGATACAGATTCCACTTCCACTCCTTACCAACCCCAAATGGTTGGCCAGACCTACCCCCAAATCAGAGAGCAGAGGCTCAAAGGCAAGGTCTTTTTCTTCTAAGCATCAAGGCTATCCAACCTGCCCCAGAAGAAGAATGGGGGCAAGGTTTCTACTCAAGACTTTTCCTGGTACCCGGAAAAGACAATTCCTGGCGTCCTATTCTGGACTAGTCTATCCAAAACACTTTCTTGGAAATTTCAAAATGCATCAGCTGCTTCCCATGCTAGGCAAAAATCCCTGGTTGGCAACACTGGATTTAAAGGAAGCCTACCTACACTTCAGAGCAGGCTACATGCACTATCAGTTCTCTGCACTGCCCTTTGTCTTATCTACTGCACCCAGGGTATTCACAAAGTGCCTAGCTCCAGTCATTGCATTTTGCAGACAAAGAAATATTCTAATATACCCATACCTGGACAATTGTCTAATTCAGGCAGAAAGCCAGGGCATACTATTACATCATCTGGCATTTGTAAAGAAATTACTAACTTCTCTGGGGTACACCATAAATGAAAAGAAATCACATCCAGTACCCTGTCAACAAATTGTATTCCTGGGAGCAAGCTTGAATACAACTTCCCAGATGGCCTACCTCACGCCAGAGAAGCAAGTTCATTTGATAGCCTACTAAATACTGCAAGCTCTGGTGTTCATGGCCTCTTGCATTCTACTAATTCCATATGCAAGACTGCATATGAGGAAACTACAATGATATCTAAAAAGCTTATGATGTCAACATTCTCAGGACCTAGAATCAATGATTCCTATCATATCTTGTCAAAAGATAGAGTTCCTTTGGTGGGCAGAGGCCTGCCACCAAAACAAAGGACTGCCATTCACTGTACCCCCTGCCGCCCAAACCCTAACAACAGACACATCAGACTATGCATGGGCGGCTCACTTGGCAGGGCAGTGCATTTAGGGCAAATGGAACCCAAATCAAATGCACCTGCATATCAATCAAAAAGAAATGTTAGCTGTACAGAATGCTTTGACAGCCTTCAAGGACCATATTCTTCCAGGACAATTATTGGTAAAGATGAACAACACCACTGTTATGTGATACATAAACAAGCAGGGGGGAACCCCAGACTAGCCATGGCTCGGTGGAACACATCCTTAAGCTACCAAGTGCAACTACAAGCTCAGTTCCTTCCAGGCAAGCTAAACACACTGGCAGACGACCTAAGCAGAAATCTCATGGACCCACACGAGTGGAAACTGGAACCAAAGATATTCAACATGTTGAGAAACAAATGGGGGAGCCCAGAGATAGACCTGCTTGCCTCCCCTCAGAACTACCAATTGGACAAATTCTGCACAAGGACTCCCCACAAACAAGCTTGGAATGTGGATGCCCTGTCCTTCACCTGGAAAAATGTATCAGTTTATGCCTTTCCCCTCTGCCTCTCCTCTCCAAAGTGCTGCTAAAAATCAAACAGGACAAGCCAAGGACAATACTGATTGCACCAGACTGGCCACTCCAATACTGGTACCCCCTTTTGCGCAGTGCGTCACTGCTGGAACCATGGCACCTGCCTCAGACCCCTGCCCTGCTGTCCCAGCAGGAGGGCCAGATTCGGCACCCACAGCTTCAAACCCTAAACCTTGCAGCCTGGCTAATTACCTGATCTCTCCATTACCATCCCTCAGTAAGCAAGTGATGTATGTCATTCTGGAGGCAAGGAGTCCTAGTACTAGAAAATCCTGTGCTGAGAAATGGAAAAGATTCTGTTCCTGGAGCCAAACTCAGGGGATGGGCACAGGGGTGCCCAATTTATCGCATATTCTTCAATACTTAACTGAGATGCTTCACAAGTACTTTTCTTTTTCTTCCATCAAAATTCATGCCTCAGCCATTTCAGCACATTACAATACAGAGCCAGCCCTCTTCCCTCATTCTCTGCTGAAGCAATTCCTCAGAGGAGCCAAAAACTTAAGACCACCCAGGAGAGCCCCTACTCCAGCCTGGGACCTTAACTTTGTATTGGAAAAGCTCACTTTACCTCCCTTTGAGCCAGCTGTAAATGCAGAGTTGAAATTACTTTCTTGGAAAACAGCCTTCCTTCTAGCCATTACTTCAGCAAGAAGGGTGTCTGAATTACAGGCCCTCATGGCAGTGGAGCCTTTCATCATCTTTCATGAGGACAGGGTGACCCTCAGAACCAATCCTTCCTTCATGCCCAAGGTGGCGCCCAGTGTGGCCCTTAATCAGTCCATTCATTTGCTAACCTTCTTTTCTAATCCACAGAACAAAGGGGAATGAATTCTGCACTCTTTGGACGTGCACAGACAACTTCAATTTTATTTGGACAGGACTAAGCCTCTCAGAAAATCTGAACAGCTGCTAGTTGGCTTTACTGCAGGGGCAGAGGGGAAGGCCATTTCAAAGCAAACCATCTCTAAGTGGATAGGCCATTGCATTAATTTCTGCTTTAAGCACCATGGAAAACCTACCCCACAGGGGATAAGATCTCATTCCACCAGGGCTGCATCTACCTCTACAGCCTTTCTCAGAGGTGCCCCTAGCAGGGACATCCTGGAAGCTGCTACCTGGAGCTCCATTCATACCTTCACCAAGCATTACCACTTACCAATTTTTTCTAAATCCAGAGCTGGCTTTGCCACTGCAGTCTTGCAGGGCCTTATAGTTGGTCCTTATGCTATCTAATTGCCTCCTCTCATCCTTAGCTTTGGGAATCTACCCAAATGTGATGACTGCAACAGTGAAACATGAAGAACTTAGTACAGTTGTGTATACTTACCATAAATGTAGATGTTCGAGTGTATTCACTGTTGCAGTCCTGGTTACCCTCCCTCCAGCCCCCTGACTTCTATTGACTATACCTCTGTTCTTGTTTACTGTGCTTAAAGCTTTCTGGTGTATTTGCTTTTTGTTGGAGGTGTACCTTTGTATATAATTGCTTCCCATTATGGGGGCATCTGACATCTGGGGCAAGAAAAACTGATGTAATGGCGTCGGCTGCATGCTTTTACCCCTGACTACCTGACGTCATGGAAGATGAGACAGCAACCGACGCAGAACCCAAGACTTTGATAATCAGGCCGACTGAGGGCTTCCTGCAAGCAGATAACCCAAATGTGATGACTGCAACAGTGAATACACTCGAACATCTACATTTATGGTAAGTGTACACAGCTGTACTTTATTCCTAGTCCCAAGAAAAGAAGGATCTTGGCTCCCTATGCTGGACCTGTCCAGCTTAAACCAACTCGTCAGTTCAAAATGCTGACACTTCAGAAATGACTGCCCATTATAACTCCTCAGGCCTTCATAGTCTCAATAGAGCTAAAGGATGCCTACTTACACATTCCTATTAAAAAATCACACAAAAGTTTTCTTCACTTAAGAGCAGGCTCTTGTTAATATCAGTTTTCAGCCTGCCCTTTAGGTTGTCTACTGCTCCAAGGCTTTTCACAAAGTACTTGTCACTGGGCATTGCCTACTGCAAAACCAAAGGGGTCCAGATTTACCCTTACCTGGACAATTGCCTAATACAAGCTGCAGACATTCCAAAGATCAACAAAGATCTGAAATTCACACAGGGTCTCCTGACGTCGCTGGGGTTCACTCTAAACCTCAAGAAATCCTGCCTGATTCCATCCAAACACGTAGTCTTCCTGGGAACTCTCCTGGACTCTTCTCTCCAGAGGGTCTTACTCCCCCAGACAAGGTCCCCTATTTAACCAGTTACTTCCTACAGATACAGGAAAATCAAAGCATCACAGCCAGGGAATTCTTCAGAGCACTGGGGTTCATGGCATCCTGTATTCTCATAGCACCTCTAGCCAGGCTGCACATGAGAAAGCTGCAGTGGTACCTGAAGAGCATGTGGTGCCAGAGTTCTCAATCACTAGATGCCCAAATACCCTTGATACTTTTCCTCAAGCAGGAGTTTGCATGGTGGGTACAGGCTTGTACCCAAAATCAGGGCCTACCTTTCATATTCTTGCCCCAGGGCCAAATCCTCACCACAGATGCCTCAGAGATGGCATGGGGAGACCAGTACCTCTAAATTCAAGGATTATGGCCCACTCAACACAGAAGGAGGCACATAAATTGAAAAGAACTCAATGCAGTACAAAATGGTTTACTGGCGTTCAAGGACATATGGGACCCAGGAATCCTAGTAGAACAAACAGACAATACCGCCGTCATGTGGTACATAGGCAGGGAGGCACACATTCCTACCTCCTGTGCCATCTAGCCATACATATATAGGAAACAGCACAATCCCTAGGCTTGCACCTCATTACACAATACCTACCAGGTGAAAAGAATACCCTGGAAGACCACCTCAGCAGGAATCTGACAGACCCCCCCCCCCCCATGAATGGCATCTCCATCGGGAAGTTTTCTACACAAGCAGGGGTAATGCTCACCTGGAGAAGTTCTGTACCAGGACGAGGCAGACATCTGCATGGAGAACAGATACCGTCTCCTTCCCTTGGACACACCTCTTCATTTATGCCTTCCCACCATTACCCATGTTACCTGCTGTGCTTCTGAAGATAGAGAGGAAGGCCCATAGGCCATTCTGATAGCACCGGGCTGGCCCAGGCAGCACTGGTTCCCTCTTCTGCTCAAACTCAGCAGTCAAAAGCCTCAGAGGGTGGACCTCCTCACCCAGAAAAAGAGGAGGATTGTGCACCCCAATCTTCAGACTCTCAAACTCTCAGCCTGGTATATTCCACAGCGCCCTATTTGCACCCCCAACTTGAGTCAGCAGGTACAGACCATTCTAAGAGAGTCTAGAAGGCTTAGCACCAGAAAATCCTACTCATCCAAATGGAAAATATTCTTGGTTTGGTGCCAGAAACACCGGCTTCAGCCATATCCTGTTAATCAGCAGGTGCAGACCATTTTAAGGGAGTCTAGAAGGCCTAGCACCAGAAAATCTTACTCATCCAAATGGAATAAATTCTTGTTTGGTGCCAGAAACACCAGCTTCAGCCAAATTCTCTTAACATGTCTTGTATTCTGGAGTACTTGGCCAAAGTTGTGGAGGAAGGTCTCCCTCCATCAAGATACATGCCTCAGCCATCTCTGTCCACATCTTTAGTCATCCTCCAATGTTTTCTCACCCCTTGCTCAAGCAATTGCTTAGGGGAGTTATTCACATTAGGCCCCCTCAGGAGGAAACCCACCCTTCCTTGGACCTCAAGTTTGTCCTAGACAAGTTAACTTTGTCTCCTTTCGAGCCTGCAACCTCTACTACCTTAAAGTTTCTCACCTGGAAAACAGTTACTACTGGCTACCACTTCAGCCAAGAGAGTCTAATAGTTGCAGGCCCTAATGGCAATGGAGCCTTTCATTATCTTTATGGAATAAAGATAGGATCTCCCTCCGAACCAATCCTTCCTTCATGCCTAAGGTGGTTACTAATGTGTCTCTGAGTCAGGCCATTCATCTATGTAACTTCTTTCCCAACCCTCAAAACAGAGGGAAAAGATTAATGCACTCTCTGGATGTACATAGGATGCTATGCTTCTACCTGGACAGCACTAAATCATTGAGGAAAACAGACCAGCTATTAATTTTGCCCCAGGCTCAGAATCAAAAACAGCTTCTAAACAGACTATTTCCAAGTGGATTTCCCACTGCATCTCTTTCTGTTACAGCCATCATGGCAAACAGCTCCCTGATTTGATTAGGTCACACACTACTAGGGCTACAGCTACTTCTACAGCATTCCAAAGGGGTTCCCACTAAGGATATCTTGGAGGCAGCCACTTGGTCTTCTGTGCATACCTTCACTAGGCACTACTACATGGCAACCTTTTCCAAATCTAGAGCAGGTTTTGCATTTGCAGTCCTGCAGAGAATCTTCTTCTCTCCTTAATCTCCTTCCATCCTCTCTAAAGCTTTGGGAATCTTCCCAGCAGTCAGGACTGCAACATTGAAACACGAAGAACATAGTACAGTTGTGTACACCATAAATGTAGATATTCGAGTGAATTCAATGTTGCTGTATTCTTTCCCTCCTACCTACCCCCTCATCCTACTAGGTAGGCTACTAGAATCAACCAAGGACCCTACACCTCCCAATCCAAGTTTGGGTCCACTCTACCTTGGCCCACCTTAGGTAATCTTGGGACCTTCTTGGATGCACACTAATTTGGTCCTTCTAGGGTACAATTTCGGGCTCCTTCTAAGTGGGTCAAGAAACTGCTGAAGTGATGAGGCAGGTTGGCTCCCTTTATACTTGAGCATACTGACGTTAGTAAGGGTGTCCACCAGGCTGGGAGGCAAAAACAATTTTCTGTGGTAGTGGGGCCAGCCAAGGGCTTTCACGGCAGGAAATCCCCAACAGTCAGGACTGCAACAGTAAATGCACTCAAACATCTACATTTGTGGTAAGTGTACACAACTGTACTATTCTGGTCTGTTCTAATTTCTGTTGAACTTTGCCCTCATTCACCTCATCATAGAATGCAGTGCTCCTTCAGTCATGTTTAGCTCTAAACAATTCAACCCACTTGAATGATCCTAGAGTTTTATAACTTGAAGAATTCATGGTTTAATGATTGGTCGTAACATCACATTATCTCTAATTTTGCTAGAAACCCCTAGTTTTACCGAAAACTACACATTCCAATAGCAATCCCATTGCCTTTATACTTCTCCTAAGAGGCAACATTGCGTCCAGTCCAGGACAATTTAACAATATTACCTCAACTCAAACTAATAAACAGCATCATATTACCTGCTCCTTCTTTATGCCCATGGTATCAAGAAGAAGTTGGCCAAATCAGTGCCTTTACCATGTAACATGATCTTGACATTATAGTTATTACAGAAATATGGCTGAAACCTAACACCTCTAGTCTTCACCACCTCATACCAAACTGTCCTGGGGAGATTATTAACTCTCTTCAAACATAACCTTAACGCCACAATTGTTGCAAGAGCTAACAACTCAAAATCATATCTTAATTAGATCCTTTTAAAATTTCCAGCAAATAACCAAAAATCCCTTGTTATAGCCAGTGCATACCTGCCTTCACCAGCCTCAAAGCCAAAATTCAATACCCTCATCCAACCAATATCTGCCAAAACCCCCAAAAGCTGTAACCTAGTCATTCTTGGGGACTTCAGCCCTAATTACTTAGGACCAAAAGCCATTGATATGTCAGAACTCCTGACCATCTTAAATCTTACCCAAATCGACTCTGAAGCCACTAGACCAAACCTTCAATCCATTAGGTACACCTTACTTAGATCTTGTAATCTAGAAGTGATTCCTCATTAGCACTCTTCAAGAAAAATCTTAATAAGTGGATGAGAAATAGGAAATACACCCCGGGAATCACTTCTGTGGCTCTGCTTGACAGGGGCACAGGAAAATAACTTTCTCGGGTGGCGTAAGCCAGGGAACCTTGTTGGCTAGGCTTACTTAAGCCCTTGGGCCGATAGCCTAGTACCTACCTATGAACTAGATCCATGGCCACTTCATCTGCCTTTTTGATCAAGATCTTACATTAGCGATATTTGCACAGCAGCCACATAGTCCAGTGCTCTTACCTTTGTTACTCATTACAAACTGGACTTAATTTCCAGAAACAGAACTGCCTTTGGTTCAGCAGCTCTCTGGAATATTCTTCCATGAGGGTCACCCAAGATTTATGTACTTCTGGACTCTGTCCCATACATTGAGGAAGAATGAAAAGGACAACTTCAGATGTAAAAGTTATGTACTCACAATAACTAGGCATCTGTGTTGTCCATTTTCATTCTTCCTCAACTTTCTTCCCTTCTTCCACCTTCCTGTCAACTTCTGGAGTGACCTGATGAATTTTTGTGTTTGGAACCTGTAGTTCTGGATTTCCACACTGCTCTTATTTCTGTTCTTTTCTTTTATTATTTACTGAACTCATTATGGCAGCAGACACAAACTGAGGTATTGGGGATGGACTAGAGCATTGTGGGTAGAGGGAGGAGCTCAGTAGTTTGTAGAATCCTGCTGAGTCAGATCTGAGGCTCAGATCTATAACTCATGCATTGAGGAATAATGAAAATGGGCAACCCAGATGCCTAGTTATAGTGAGTACACAACTTATATCTACTAAACATGCTCACTTAAACCTTTAAGTGACTCTCCCCTACTCCTTCCCATCTACTATGGATGTGGTATAATGGATAGGCACTTCCTTGTCATCTGTGTTTCTGGATTGGTGGATATGGGCATCCTGAGGCAGTATAGTAACTGTCTTATGTTCACTGACAACCATTTAATGGTGAGAGTTGTAGATACACAATGTCATTGAAGGCAAAGCTTTCACATACACATACACAAAAAAATGCAAACCAGGTTGTCAACATTGCATTCAAAACATTCACTACCAACACTAAGAAACAAACACAGAGACCCACATATGTGGAGGTACTCATTTATAATCTACCCAAACTTCCAAGACCTCCTAAACGCATTTCTCAGTGGTCCAGTGCACAAACAAAAAAGACAGCACATAACTCTGAAAGTCATAGTAGTCCCACTTCCAAGCACATAAGGCAATACATCACACACACAAACATTCTAGTTATTTGGTATTCCATTGTAAGACTTATGTCCCTCTTACCAGGCTAAACAGGATAAGATCACAGTAAGCCATCTGTCTGAAGCTAGGATCTGCCAGATTATGCATACACTTATGTCTTTAAACCATAAGTACCAGTATGACATGGTCATAGTCCATGTAAGCATAAATGAACTATGATGTACCTCACTGGACTACATGAAGAGAGAAATGTTGGAGCTCTCTAAATATGTGTCCCAGGCACGTATGAATCTAGCCTTGAGTAGCATCCTACCTTCTCAAATGATGATTCAAAGTTTCCAAAAAAAAAAAAAAAAAAAATGATTGACCTTAACACTTGGCTGTGTCTGGTGTCATAACAATGGGATCCAGTAACTGTCAGCCTGGGGAGACATGATTGCCAAACCGTAATACTTGGCCACACTTGTCACCACTTGGTTTCTGGATACTGAAAAAAACTTTATGTATCCTTATAGTGCCTTTTTTAGGCCGTGCCAAGTTGTTAAACCTTCCAATATAACAACAATCACACACGGCTACTTAAAGGTACTGCTGTTCAACTGCACTACCAGGAGACACTCCTCACCATGGAGAATGCAGACATATGTGCAGTCACTGAAACATGGTTAAGTACCATGGAAAACAGCTGTGGTTATCAAAGGCTACAATGCCTTTCATACATTTCAAGTCCCCCTCAGCTCAGGTTAAAACAAAGGGAGGAGTTGTCTGTGTTCATAAAGGACAAGTACACTGCTAGCTGGACAATAAAATGACTTGATTTAGCTGCTTCATACCCAACTAATCATAGGTTCGAACCCCTATCATATCCTTGCTAGCTACAAATTCCGTAACATGAGGTTTTAAAAACCACAGCTCGTACCTAAACCTATTGGAATCTCTTAACTTTCAATCTAACACCATATTAATGGGTGACTTCAACTACCCTTCCATAAACTGGGAAGACTTATACAACCCATAATTCACTTGCTCAGAGGTTTTTGGACTTCATCAGTGCAAACACCCTGGAGCAACTAGTTGGCTCCCCAACTAGAGGTACAAATATCCTAGACCTTGTACTCATTGAACATAGGAGAATTCTGCTCCCAACCATGCATTAACTCCTCCCTGGTAAGATCTGATCACAGAATGATCTCCTGTGATATTAAAACTAACTTAGAACCCCCTTCATACTCCAAACCTGTTAAGAACTTTGCTAAGGCAATTACTTCAAACCAAGTAACAGCTTATTAAACTTCCAAACCCCTCCGATCCTTGATGTTACTGTGGCCTACTCTGAGCTGTACAGAAAAGCCCTGTACAACTACATTCATAGCTGCATAGAGGAGGCAGTACCTATCCGAGTCAAACCTATGATTACTGGCAAAAATAAACTACCGTGGTGAACCCCTAACATAAATAGGCTATTCAACAAAAGGACAAAAAAATCCTCTCCAAAACCAAGAAGGAACAGACAAAGCAGTGCAAAAAGTCACTTACTAGTGTAAAGAAACACTAGCGTGAATCTATAGCAAACCTGTTAGCCGACAAGTTCGGTTCAAACTTCTCCCCACCATCACTTCCTACCACACCCAAAGAAATACCTACAACCTTCTACCTACAGGTCATTATGTGGGAACAGGTCCTTACTGCCCTCACAAAAGCCAAAAGTACAGCCTCCATGCACCCCAACAATATTCCAGGATGCTTCTTAAATAGCTTAAAACAAAATCTGTTAGGACCACTAGAAATCCTATTTAACCACAGCCTCCGAACAGGGTTGTTTCCAGAGAAATGGAGGACTACAACAGGGGGGGGGGGGCATCATCTGACCCAGGGAACTGCAAACCCATAAACTTGACCAGTCTTATCTGCAAGGCCATGGAGTGAGTAATCATGGACATGATCAGTAAGGACATAGAAACTCTCCAGACATTGGACCATACCCAATTTGGCTTTGTCATAGGGATGTCTTGTCTGCTCAGTCTAGTTGACTTCTTCAAGAAAGTTACCAGGGCCATGGATGAGGGTGAAATGGTACATACCACTTATCTAAACCTGGCCAAAGCTTTTGAATATTCCCCCACTCAGGGATCATAGATAAACTTAGGGAGTTAGGCCTAAACTCCTATATCATCAGTTGGATATCAGACTGGCTGACTGACAGGACACGTTGTCCAGATAGGTGAATCCACCTCCGATAAGAAACATGTTGCTAACTGTGTTTCACAGAGCTTAGTGTTGGGAACCCTCTTGTTTGGTATGTACTTTACTGAAGTGAAGGCCAATTGGGGGATTCTGGCTCACCTTTGCTGACAGCTGTAAGCTGGGAGCAATCATTGAATCCCCAAACAATGCTGACATCCTACAAACATGCCTAAAAATGATAAATGACTCGTGTCAAAACCATAGTCTGAGACTAAATGCTAAAACATGCGTAATCATACTCTTCAGTAAATCAGATATTCCTGCAAATTATAATATTGATAGCACACCCTAAAAGTAAACCCAGTGGTGAGTGACCTAGGAATACAAGTAGTAACTTAAACTTTGACCACCAGGTAGCTACAGTAGTGAGGAAAGCCTTCTGTGTGGTGCAACTTATAAGTAAAGAAATGGCATCAAGCTCAAAGGAAGTCATAGTGCCATTGTACTCAGCACTCATTAGGACCATAGTCCAGTACAGTGCTCCCTTCTGCATGTACCTAATCAGGCATTTACACCAACTGGAGCAGTTCCAGAAGTTTCTCAATAAAAAATACAGTGTAAGACATGTGGCTTATGCAGACTGACTAAAGGCCCTATCCCTTAACTCTGTCTCATATCGTTTATTGAGAGGTGACTTATGCCTGCTCTAAAAGGCATTCTGTGATCAAGACCTGATGAAAATTTTACATATCCGCAAGAAAAATTATACAAGGGTTGTACGTTCCATGGACATTAAACTTATTTGTGAGTCTAACAGAACTTGTTGGAGAGACAGATTCATATCCTAAAGGCTACCTCATCTATAGAATAAACTTCTGATCTTTGTGAAACAAAGCTCATCCCTCATTCTCTTTAAAAATAATTTGGATAAATGGATGGGGAACCATAAATTCACTCTTGGGTACTGCCCGTGTCCCTTATGGAAAGAGGCAGTCTGTAATTGACTCACTGCATAGACAATTGTATTTGACGTCAAATGTTTTTCTGCATTTGTTAAATGTGAACATCACAATGTATTTTGGAATAAAGAAACCCAGAACTTATCCAGCGCTATTACTTTCCTAGTGTTGTTTGTATTTTCTGGGTAGAATTGCTTGATTTCCTGCAGGCTGATATATTTGTAGTACAGGCTGTGTACAAGAATCCTACTTCACAAGTGTGGGTAGTGTTTAGATTCAGAGAGGGCCTCTTACTAGGAATGGATGTGTGTCAAGATTCAGTTCTGAGCCCACACCAGTTCATACTGGTGATAGACTGCAACAAAGAGGTCTGACGGGACATTTTAACAAAGTTGCTATATGCAGACAGGGTACTTACGTATTATCGCAACCAGATTTTCGCGGTAATGCTGGTTGCTTCTCGTTGTGTCAAGTAGTACCAAGAAAGCATTAAAAAGCTCAGAAACATGTTTTCTTTAATGTTTTGTGTTTTTAGGAAGATTTATCAGTTAAACGGCTGAAAAAATAAGGTTTGAAAATAGGTTTCCCCTTTACCTCCAACATCTCATATCAGTTAAGCAAGTCCCATTCTACTTCAAATGCGTTAAGCAATCGACATCTTCTGAGCTTCCTACATAGAAAAACAGTACAACAGCAACTGAGCAATCTATATCTTCTGAGCGTTCTACACATACCGGAAAACATTACAACAGGGACTTAGCAATCCACATCTGTTGAGCCGTAACACACAGGAAAATCAATGACATTCAATCAGCCTTTACCATGAGAACAGAAGTATCACAGCATAAAAGCAAAGCAGTACTGTCTACTTCTTACAAACTTTGGCAAAGCCTTTCTTAGCAATCCACATCTGTTGAGCCGTAACATAGGAAAATCAATGACATTCAATCAGCCTTTGCCCTGAGAATAGAAGCATCACAACATAAAAGAAAAGCAGTATCACTACTTACAAACGTTTGTAAACCCTTTCCTATTTTACCTGACAAGCTTCTATTCTAAGTTTCTTCAGAACTGTTTGTAAAGCTATAAGAAATAGAGTTTACCTAACATAAATTGCCAGTGTCCCGTTTCTTCTTTTCACCAATACATCCAAACAGAACAGGGTAAAGCTGAAAAATAATCTTTTCCACACAAGAACAGCACTAAAAGTAATCCGTTCCACAATACGAAAGCAGCTAATCCGTTTGAACTATGCATGTGTGTAACATTGTACGCTAACTCTCACACTCCTTTCAGGCCAGCATACTTATACACCCAACCACTGAGACTGCTGAATTCAACGTTTGACATCTTTACAGCAAGCTACCCACAAATCCTAAAATTTTAACCCTTAATCATTTTACAAACCCACCACCAATATCCTAGCAAACTTTGTAATAGTTTACCCTTCCCGATTACACTTATTTGTTGTTGTTTTAGTAAAAGACAAGAAAGCATATCATGTCGCAAAATCTGGTTGTGATAATACGTAAGTACCGCAGACAGGATAGAGCTACAGGCAAGCGCTGAATTAAAATTTCAGCAAATGATATGGAACTAGATGTAAAGAATGAAGGTACATGGAATGAGACTGACAGCAGGCAAGTCACCAGGCAGTGATCGTTGCAGCAAATGGAGAAAAATCAAAAGGAGTTGAAATCTGAGATAGAAGGGAAAATAGAAGGTGAGGTTATTTTTAGTAAATTCACTATAGTACATTAAGGTAGAATAATAGGCCTGAAAATGTATAGTCTTGTATGCATTCAGTTTCAGAGAAATACAGAATGTTCCTTTCTGAACGGAAAGATAATCTTGCCAGCTAAGCATGAGATGTACAGAAATAAGGTTTCAGGGAAAGCTACAAACAGAATGTACCTTTCTAAAGGGAAAGGTATGTATATGTGCAATGGAATGTTAGATAAGGGGGCACATGCAAGACATTCAATCAGCCTTTGCCCTGAGAATAGAAGCATCACAACATAAAAGAAAAGCAGTATCACTACTTACAAACGTTTGTAAACCCTTTCCTATTTTACCTGACAAGCTTCTATTCTAAAGTTTCTTCAGAACTGTTTGTAAAGCTATAAGAAATAGAGTTTACCTAACATAAATTGCAAGTGTCCCGTTTGCGTGAAAAGCATTGCAGGATTTGGGTATTATTAGGAAATACTTCAGATACAGTCAGTGAAGTCAGTTAGTTAGTTTGGACTAACATACAGAAAAGATTAAACATCCAGCATTCCAGAAAGGAGGTTAGCTTTTGGGCTTATGTAAAAGGGTTTCTACAATACAGACACTCGAGCCTGAGTACAGAAGACAAGTGAAATAAAGACTGTTTCAGTTTATATTATTCAGGGGAATCAGAATATATGCGCAGAAACTTTGGATATATTACCAACCAGCATTCCAGCATTTCTACAGACTGTTATTGTTTATCAGCACTGTTAATGAAAACAGTATTCAGATAGTGTGAACATCTAATAAAGCCTTCTTAACTGAACTACGGTGTTTGCAGAATTCATTCTGAAAAGTGCAAAAAACTTGGCTCATAAAGGAAAGACTGGCACCTGTTCAGCACAAGTTTGGGTAATTAACAGATAAAGACTTTCATTCCAGTCTCATTTCAGTTGTTTCCAGTTAATTCCAGTATGCTACAATCTTATCAGTTCTTTCAGAAGGCAAGAGGAGATGAAGACTTCCAGCCAAAAGATGGATGGATTCCATGACGGAAGACCTGTGGTAGTTGGGTGTGACTGTCAAAGAAGGTAGGAGAATGACATGGAATAGAGGTAGAGATGGTGTCACTTGATGCAACATTCCAACCTCTCATGTAAGACGGGAAAACATGGGATGAATGATGACATGTTTGTAAAAGAGAGAAAAAGCTAGAAAAGGGACAGAGAAACGAGAGAAATTAAAAAAACAAAAGTATGTGCTGTATTCAAAATTGGTTTCAGGATCTGTGCTTTCATCTTAACCCATAGTGAAATTCGGA